>NW_022103918.1:5178940-5225052 GCF_000313985.2 Echinops telfairi | reverse complement strand
TTGTAATTTTAAGATGAAAGAATGATGAAGTAGAACTGAAATAAATTGAAAACACTTGGACAAATGCCAAATATAAGAATTAGGAGTTCATAGTGAAGAATAAATCAGTCACCAGAAGTGTGAAATGAATGAATGAAACAGAGTGGAGATAGATTTCATGAATTTAGAAATAATTAGATTGGGAAATCATGCTTAGAATTCTAAAAAAACTTCTGAAATTAAAAAAGGGCTAGAAATGAAGAAGTGTGCCATAATATGTACAGATTGGTGATGGGGTGATATTAAATAAATGAAATGACTAAAAATTGGCTGAGTGATATTCACTACTTGGAAGTGCTTTTTATACTGTTACTAATTATAATGAAAATTTTTTTAATGGTGGGATGGGCCATTTATAAGCATTAGAATATCTAAATAGACCAAAAGGAACTCTATCTTATTATCCACAGATATAGATGATATGTAGACAGGAAAAATAAGGCATTATAAACAGTGATAAAGGTTCAAATGAAGAAGAAAAGATGAAACCCATTTGGACTCACGGCAAGTATATCAGAGATACACAGAATGTTCCAGACTCACCTTGACATAAAACTCTCAGGGACCTCTGTTTGAGTAGCACCTATCATAGCCATTCAAATAGCCATGTAAGTCAGTCTACAAGAGGACCCTTAGAAAATCTTTGATGACTATCTCATAAACTTCAAAAATACATATTGATCTTGACTAACTTGATTTTCTTAAACTTGTTGAAGGAGAGATGTCTCTTCCTTTGGAGTAGGGAAATGGCAAATGTAGTCCCCAGATTAGGAGTAGGCAATGGCAATTTCAAAATGTAATCAATGACCTGCTGTGGAATGAGGACTCTCAATATGCACACCGTGCAGCTGCAGTGGAGGTCATGTTTCAGCAGTATTGATGTTTTACAAAATCTCACTAGGCCAGTTAACCCTCCATTGCTTTGTCTTTGTTTTCTGTGTGCTTATTTATATATTAAGTTCCGATTATATTATAGGCAATAATGTATTAAGTACTGACGGAGGGCAAGGTCCCCACTCTGATGGAGGATACATTCTAGTTGTTGGAGAGGATAGGGTGGAGAGAATACTAAAATATTCAAAAAAGCTTATCTTTCTGGTATACTACATTGAGATCCCAGGGTCTAAAATGTGTGTGTGTGTGTATGTACATCCATAATCTTGGCCGAAGTGTAGGTGGGTGTGTGCTTACAAATGCATATGTGCATATGCACAGATAGGCATGACAGAGATAATGATGGAAGTTGGAACTGTGAGTCCTGTGGCGCTGTGGGCTGGGTGTTGGGTTGCTACCCAGTTCCTTCAAGGGAGGAAGATGAGACTGTCACTTCTGTGAGGATTTGCAGTCTTGGAGACCCTGTATGAGTCAGCATCAACTTGATGGCCATGGGTTTGGTTTGGTTTGGGTTCATGTCAGTCTCCAAGTAAAGAAAATAATTACAAATCCCATCATGTCAAAGATAGCTCTGGAATAGTGTGGTAGAAATTAAGGCAATAGTGCTTTGTTTGTCATATATCCAGAGGGACAATGCAAGCTATGAATGTGAACAAAAGTGTGGTGAACAAGATGCTCACTTATGATAATGATGGGGGTAATAAGCTGTTAAAATATTTCAGAAATGAGTTTGGTGATATGTACTAAGGGTATTATAGTATGATCATATCCTTTTAACACATGATTTTAGGAAATCTATCTTAAAGGATACAATCCAAAATGTGGGCAAAACTTTAGGCATAATGTGGCTCACTATTGCATAGTTATCAACAGAAATAAAGTGCTAAAATTTTAAATCATAAGTGAATGGAGTGAAGGTTGTCTTTTACATAAATTAAATAGTAAAATATAAATAATTGAAATGATGTGTTCAAGGATTTTTAAATGACATACTGTGATGGCTAAGATTATATGTCAACTCAGCTAGGTCATTATTCTCAGTGCTCAGCAGATTATACTCATTCTCCATTTTGTGATCTATGTGAGAAGCCGATAAGTGGAAAGGGAGTTCACTGGAAGTGTAACCTGCATTCAATGCACAGGCATACTTGGCTTGATGGTGCTTCATAGATGCTGAGGACTTTGGTTTTAGTAGTGGCAATATGGCATCAAGTAAGTCTGTTGGCACCATTGTTTCCCAAAAGCCTATGCTTACCTCATGTCTTTGTGTCACATTTTGGTAATTCTCACAATATTTAAAACTAAAAATATGCTATTGCACACTTAGTAGACTACATTATAGTGTAAGCATGCATTTTATATGCACTAGGAAATGAAAAAAAGTGAGTTTATTTTGATATTCACTTGATCGCTTTGGTATGGAACCAAGACCACAACATATCTGAGGGATGCTAATGTATTGTTCCTGCAAAACTAATCTTTTCTCTGTTCCCACATGCCGCCCTGTGACCTCTGGTCCTTGGAACATGAGTAAGAAACCTTTTGTTTGAGTTGCAGATTTTGCGTTTTTTCAGTCTCTGCAACCATGGAAGGCAGGAGAGCCTCCTGCCTGTTATCTTCCCCAGGAATTTGAGATTTGCCAAATTTTCCCACAAGGTTGTGAGCCATTTCCTTTAAACCCCTCTCTCTCTACACACACACACACACACACACACACACACACCATTTGTTTTGCTACTCTAAATAAAACAGACTGAAATTTTGTACCAAAAGTGGTTCTAGAGGAACAAAATTACAAGGATGTTTTTTCTGAATGATTTCTCAATTCTGATTAATTTTGAAAGCACCGATGACTCTGACTCTTGTAGTGTAGAGGGCACTGATATTCCCTGGCACGGAGTGGCTATCGGAATGGCAAAATGTCAACACCAATGTCTCAATTATTTGTGATGCACGGTTTATATGTTTAATTTTTTTTTTACCAACATCAGAAAGAAAAGTATAAGGAAGCTGGTTGGTGGTCCTACTTTCACTAGACAAAGTGGTAAAAGATAGGGCTGAACTCAAAGCTTCAGAGTTACATCACAAGTGCTGCAAATGAGACCTCAATGTTGCCCTATGCTCCCTGAAGGAAAGCCATATTTCTTTAATTACTGAGCTAATATTGCTGAAAACTCAAACCCAGTGTTTTATCATTAAGGTTGGATAAGTTACAATACCAACTGAAAACCCAATTTGTAACTTGTAATGGTATATAAAGTCAAAGTGATGGCATTTATTTGGAAGAAATGGGATGAGAAACTTGTTAAATGCACATACGGGTTGGTGATCAGGAAGCTGGGGACAGGGTGCCCTAAATTCTGTTGTATCACTCCTACCATCAGGGCCAGCCCTTTTGCTCCCATCTGAACTCATCTGAAGAAATTCCTCCATCTCTATCTGCTAAGCCACCCTCCTCAGGAAAACCAGGATTCTCTCATCCTCATCTGATGAGATTAACCCAGCTACTCCTGAAGAAGCTCTGATATATGACCTGGGTAGTGCCTGGAATTTTGCTGTGAAAGCCATTCTGCCACTTGGACCATATGATCCAGTTGATCCAGTCGAGATTGTGGTTGGGATCCTTGGCCGGCCCCTCTTTGTGAATCACAGAACAGACCCTTAGGACTTTGTTAAAAAAGCCATGCCAATCTTACATAACATTGCTAAACGGTCCCAGGACCCACTCCACCATTTATTTTTTGCTTCTAGACTTATAACTAGATCAAGTTCAAGGAAGTTCCCCAAAGTAACATATTCCAAAGAACTTCTTGACTTTTCTAATATGTATAAATAGAAATGTTGAAAATATAAATGGGAATGACTATTAAGGATATGGGATAATGGTGCAAGAACTATTAAGTTGAATCACTGATTTTTTTTAATATGGGTCCCTACTCAATGATTCTGCATTCAGTATTTCAGCTTTAGAGGCTACAAAAGGATCTATTAGTATCCTTTATTGGTTCATTGAAGCATGGTGTGAGCAATGGTCTACACTAAATAAAGTTTAAATGTCAGAAATATTTTGGTATACTATAGAAGAAACTAAAGTTTTAGGTAAATGGACATGTTAGAGTTGATTAGGTTGAAGCCACGGATCCATCCATGCAGTGCCCAGAGGACAAGCCCTTCACCACACAAGTGAGGAATAAATATGTGAAAGAGTCCTCAGAATCTTTGAAGACTGTTGTGGTTGCTATTATATATGAGGGATTATCCCCCCAAAACCCAAATATTTTTCAAAGCTACATATTTAAATTTTTACAAAACAACTTTATCACCTTCAAAGTACTCTCCATTGAACATAATACATTTGTCAAATCTGTGACTCCATCCTTGGAAACATTTTTCAAACTCATGTTTGGCTGGCCAACATCATTTCCCTCTTCACCTCTTCTACATCATCAAATCGCTGTCCTTTCATGTCCCTCTTCATTTGTGGAAACAAAAATAAGTTGCCTGGAATGAGGTCAGGTGAGTAAGGTGTGTGGGGCAAGAGAGGCATGCTGTTTTTAGCCAAAAAAAACTGTTGTACTGAGATGACTGTGTGAACAGGTACAGTCCCCATGTGCCACAAATGAGGGCTTTCTTTGTTGCACACTGTTTTGCAATCTTTTCAGAACCTCTAAATAGAAAGCTTGATTAACAGTCTGACCTGGAGGCATGAACTCCAAATGCACTGTCTCCCTCCCCACTCCCCCCAAATGAGCATCGTTTTTTTTTTTTGGTACCCCTAGTATAAGTCAGGTTTGACATTAGAAATTTCCCTAATTGAGTTAAGGCACCTGACTACATTGGGGCTGTTTGGATCATGGTGACACATAATGGTCAGGCAATTGGGCATGGCTACTATAATGGATAGCAGAGGCAAAGCAGTATTCAGAATAGTCCGCCATGTATGACTGACAATGTTGTTCCTAAGGGTGAAATAGACCATAAATTTACTTCAAGAATTATGGTTCAATTGATTGGTGGCCTAAATTGAATTTCCAGTACAGGGTCACGGTTCCTCAATCAACACCCAGATTTGATCCAATTTACTGTCTCACAATCCTTTGGATGAAAAGGAAATCAAATATCCCTGAGTAAAGAACTTGTTGTACTACTGACATTTTATATTAATAATCCATCTCTCAGTCTTCTCCAAAGAATACTATGGCCTAAGAGTGGCTACTCACTGGGGAAAATAAATTAATGAGGTTTTTTTCAGGGATTCTTGGGTACTGTCTCTAAAGTAACACTAAATCCAGGAAACCCAAAATGTCACTGTGGCCCACTTGTCAAAATATAGGCCTATGGAAGCCAGGTTATCAATGGAAAGTTAATTCTGTTCCATCTCATAGTAGGTCCAGTGGGAGTCCAAACCCATTCTATACTCATTAACCCCGTTCCAGAATGCATAATTGGAATAGACACACTTAGTAACTGACAGAGCACCCACATTTGCTCTCCGATATGTGGAGTAAGTGGTATTTTGCTGGAAAAATCATAGAAGAATCCATTAGAACTGGCCTTACCTAGGAAAAGAGAAAACTCAAGGTATTGTTGCATTCCTAAAGAAATTGTCGAGATTATCATCACCCCCTAGGATTGGAAGAATGTAGGGATGGTGACTCCCACCAAACCTCCTCTCAACTCATCTATTCATCTTGTGAAAAAGCAGATAGATGTTGAGGGGAGCTAATGACAATGAGTAGAAGAAAAAATAAAATATTCTAAAATTGTGCTGATTATTGTATACCTCTTCTTAATATGATTAAATCATTGTGCTGTATAAAATGTAAATAATATGCTAAGAAAACTCTTAAAAAATCAATAACCACAAGCAGATGGATCTTGGAGAATGACATGGGATTATTGTAAGCTTAACCAAGCGTGACTCCAATTGCAGTTGCTATTCCATATATTTTCATTCTCCTGGTACTTGGAATGAAGTTATTGATCTGTCCATGCCTTTTTCTCAATTCAGGTTTCAAAGGACTACCAGAAGCAGCTTGCCTTCAACTGACAAAGGCCATAATATACCTTCAGTTTCCCACTTCAGGGTTTTACCAACTCTCCAGCCTGATGTCACAATTTAGATTTCAGGGAACTTAATCACTTTTCTCTTTTACATGATGTTACACTGCTCCATTATATTGATGACATTGTGCTGTTGGACCTATTGAGGAAGAAGTATTAATGACTACACTCTTATTGGTAAAACATGTTCGTGCTAGAGGGTAGAGAATTACTCTGACAAAAATTTAGGGACCGTCTACCTCAGTGAAATATGTAGTGGTCCTGGGGGGGGGCATATAGAAATATTCCTTCTAAAGTAAAAGATAAGTTGTTGCATGTGGCCCCTCTCACAACTCAAAAGAAGCACAACGCTTGGTGGGCCTCTTTGAAGTCTGGAGGCAGCATAGCCCTCATTTTGTGGTGTTGTTCTGACCTATTTATCAAGTGATTTTAAATTTTGCTAGTTTTGAGTGGGGCCCACAGCAAGAAAAAGCTTTGCAACAGGTGCAAGCTGTCATTCAAGGCACTCCGCCACTTGAACCACAGGACCTGGCTGAATCAATGGTGCTGACTGCGTTACTGACAAATATAGACGCTTCTTGGTGTTTTTGGTAGTCCACGATTAGTGAACAACAGAATAGATTTTGAGCTTTTGTGTTTGTTTTTAACTTTTCATTGTGAAGTGGGTGAATGTTTACAGAGCATATTAGTTTTCCATTCAACAATTCATACACACTTTATTTCATGTTATTGAGTATAATCCCCACAATGTAATATTATTTATCCTACTTCCTCCCCAGGTTTTCTATTTCCATTTCTCCTTTCTTAATAATCCTGAACTTTGTCCTTGGGTAAATACTGCCATTTTGATCTCAAATGGCTGATTATTCTAAAGTGTACAAATCTCTCTTGTGTTATTATTCCCCTTATAGACCTGTTTATTGTTCGGCTAAAATTTTAGCTTTCAGTTGAGTTCTTTTTCCGACTCAGGATTTTGTAGCTAAGTGCTGCCACTCTCTGCAGATAAGCACTGTGCTTTTGAGAAACAGCTTTGGGCTCATTGGTGGGCCTTCATGGAGCCCAAACCATTTACTGTGGTTGTTTGGACTGTGCTGTCATCATGGATTGAGTACTCTGATTCACAGACTCATTAAGCAGAAAGCACAGCAGCATTCAACTATGGAAGGGGTCTATATGAGAATGGGATCAAATAGAACCTGGACACACAAGTCAGTTACATGAGAAAATGACCCGATGCCTATGGTCACCACTACTGTCACATTACCTCCCCCTTTCTAGCCTGACCCTATAACTTCATGAAGTGTTGCTTATGATCAGTTAAATGAGGAAGAAAAACTGTGTCTAGTTCACTGGTTAGTTCTGTGTGGTATGCAGGCACTATTCCAACATGGACATGGACAGAACTACAGCCATTTTCTGGACAGCAGTAACGGGAAATTGTACCAGTGGGCAAAACACTAAGCAACTGCACATAATTGTTCATCTTCTTTGGAAGGAGAGATTACTAGATGCATGATTATATACTTATTGATGAGCAGTGGATGGCCAGGGACTTGGAAATCTGGAAAATCAATGACAAGGAGGTTTGGAGAAAACGTATGTGCATAAACTCTTCTAAGTGGGCCAAAGCGGCAAAGATATTTGTGTCTCGCACTAGTGCTTACCAATAGGCGAATTCAATAGAGTGGAATTTTAACATCAAGTGGATAGAATGATGTGTTCTGTTGAAAACAGACATCCTCTTTCCCTAGCCAGTTCTATCATTTCCCAATGTGCTACTGAACAAAGTAGCCATGGTTTCAGGGTTGGAAGTGATGAATGGTCTCAGCAACACAGAGTTACACTCACCAAGGTTAACTTGGCTGCAGCTACAGCTACAGCTGAGTCCCAAATCTGTCAGTAAGAGAGACCAACACCGAACCTCTGATATTGCACTATTCCTAGGAGTAAGACACTAGCAATCTGGTGTCAGGTTTATGACATTGGCCTATTTTCAACAGGGGAATGCTTTGTTCTTACTGTAATAGACACCCTGGATATAGATTTATTTTCCCTGCATGCATTGCTTCTGCCCAAATTACCATCCACAGACTCACAGAATGCCTTATATGGCCTCATCTAATAGCAGAGACTTGGAATTGCCTCAGAGAAGGAACTTACTTCACAAAAAAGGAACTGTGACAATGGGCCCAAGCTCATAGAATTCACTGGATTGACCATATTTCCCATAACCATGACGTGGCTTGATCGAATGATAGAATGGCCATAAAAAACATGACAGGATCAGTTATGTGTCAATACCTCGAAGAGTTGGAGAAATGTATATGTTCTGAACTAGTATCCAATACATAATCATTTCTCTCATAGCAGAGATTCACGAGTCCAAGAATCAAGTGGTGGCAGCGAAGAGTGGGACCACTTGTTATTACCTCTAGTGACACTTGAAATAATTTTGATTTCTGTCCTTGTGAGACTAGAGGATTTAGTTCCAAAGAGAAGAATGCTCCTGTCAGGAGAAACAATACTGGCTCCATGGAACTGGAAGTTATAAGTGTCATCCACCCATTTCACGCTCCTCATGTCTCTTGGTCAATAGGCAAAGGAGGGAGTTACTATATTGGGTTGTGTAACTGATCCTGATTACCCAGGGGGAATTGGATTGATATTACATAATGAAGATAAAGACAAGTATGTCTGGAATATAGGAAATCCCTTAGGCTATCTCAAGTGCTACCCTGCTCAGTGATTCAAGTCCATGGAAAACTACAGCAACCCCATTCCCAAGTGAGTACTAAAGAATGAAAGCTTGGGCCAAAGAATCATTACCAGCTGAGATCATTGCGCAGGGGAAAGGGAACACAGAATTCATGGCAGAAGAAATCAGTTCTTGGCCTGCTTCCAATATATATATAGATATTTTAGTGAACTCACTTCTGATGTTTTATCATCCTCATCACCCTCTGACCTCTGGCTTTTTGTACGTGCCCCACCTCTGCGAGGTATACTTAAGTGGCACTGTAATTGTGTCCTTAGTGGCCATTCTATCATTCTATCAAAACAGTTACTTCACGGTTATGGAGGAGATGATGAAATCAGTGAATTCCATGAGCATAGGACTATTGTCACAGATCTTTGGTTGTGAAGTGAGTTCCTTTATCTGAGGCAATTCTGTTTGGAATACCATGAGGATGGATAAAGCTTTCTATGAGTCTATGGATGGTAGATTTGGCAGAAGCAATGCGTGAATGGAAAGCAAATCTATATGCAGAGTAAATCTATCATCTGACCTGGAGATTTTGAGATTCATCCCCTACCCCAGCCTCATGAGCTAGCGTCTCGTTGTCTGACTTAGTGGTTTTGGGTCCATCCTCCTGTGTAACCATGTGAGTCCAGAGAAGCCTCCAGCTTGACACGTGACCCACTGGGATTTGGGATGTTTGACCTAATCCTCACAACTGCATGAACTATTTCCTTGAAATAAATCTATTTCTATATATTTATATATGGATATTTCACTGGTTCTGTTCTTCTGGAGAACCCAGTCTAGGACACATGGGAAATGTTTATGATACATGATGTTAGGGAAAAAATGAGGAGCTGATACCAGGGGCTCAAGTAGAAAGCAAATGTTTTGAGGATGAAATTGGCAACAAATGTACAAGTGTGCTTGACACAATGGATGGATGTATGGATTGTGATGGGAGTTGTATGAGACCCCAATAAAATGATTTTTTAAAAAGGAGAAAAAGATCAAAGTATAAAATATTATATGCTACATATTCATATTTAAAATGATTCCACAAAATGGCCTGGTAAGAAACAAGGAAATGCTTTATCCTTTTCTTTAACTATTCACCGAAATTTGTTTGAGGGGGGCTTCTAAAAGCTGGTGGGAAAGTTTATCTTTTAATTCCAATTTTCCATGAACTTTGTGAAGATCCCTTGTATATGCAACTTTTACATTGAGAAATAGCAATAAATAGCATCTTAAAACCCTGTTCTATCTATCAGGAGGTAAATGTCTCTGTAATTGTTTCATAAATCACTGAGTCTTATTCGTGGATCATCTGGAGAATTAAGAGACGTAACAAAAAGACACTTGGGCCACCACAATTTCTGCAATGCCATATTTTTAAATGTTCCCTTAAATTCTAATAAATGTTTCTGTATCTTAATCACTGTCGTGTAACATATTTGCTTCACTTTCCTCCCTGATAAGTAAATATTCCCTAAGTAAAATGACACACTATACACTTACCTGTTAATTTTGCATTTGTTTAGTCCTCGATATCCTTTGGGGCCTGTCCACCTTAGAAAAACAAAACAATTCTTTCCCAGACGCACAATCAAACCAGTTCCAGACAATTCCCAGGAGCAATTCTTTATATGATCCAGTTGCATAACACACTTCTTGAATAAATGACATATCCTAATTTCGGATACATCACCAGGTTCAAGTCTGAGAGTATTCTCTGCCAGTCGATAAGGGTGCGGGTCACTGGAAGATCTCTTCGCAGAATTTTCCTCAGGGCTTCATTAGATAAGTCCTGTAATTCTTCTAAGACTGCAGCTTGAAATTTATTCTCTTGTTCTTCCACAAGCCTCGCAAAATTTAGGGCCAGTTGAGCTTGGTTTACTACTTCTAGACTTTCTTTGAGGTCCTTGGAGATTTCAACATGCAGGTTGACACTTCTGAAGTAGTGAGCTTGCACAAAAATTCTTCCTGTTACTTGGGTCAGAAATGGATTTATTTGAAATATCCATTTAGATTTCCAAAGGCCATTCCAGCAATCTCCTGATTGGTAGTTGTGATTTTCAATGCATGCTATCAAGAACTCCTTATATTTCACAGTTTTTCTGAGCACATTGCAATTCCCAGATGGAAAGTGTTCGTTCACGTACAATTTCAAGGCACACAGAACAACATTTCTTAGGTATTCTGACTCATTCCGAATGATACCATGACTTTGGATGTCTTTTAACTGATTTTGAAGAAGGTCAAATCTGAAAGAAAGTTTGCTTTGACAGTCAAAAAATCGAAAGTCCCCCACTACATTGTGATGAGACAAGAGTACGGGATTGCCATCGATACAGAGTGGTACAGAATATTTTTGGCAGTGTTGGTGGCCTGCACACTCACCCTGATGGTGCATCAGTTTTTCATCCCGGATAAGCAGGCAGAGATCATCAAATGCGTTCACAAACTCCCCTGGAGGAGCCTGTATCAGCAGTCTGCGGATTGCTTTTTCCTTCTCTTTCCTACTCAGCACGCTAAGGGCCATACTTGGTTGCTGCAGAGGCCAAGCTTCTGAAAGAGTGTTCAAAGGAATGAGCAAACATTCCCTGAGACACCTTTCCCATCCAGGTGTTAAACAGTCAGGCTTAAGATCATTATGCACAACCATCAAAACAGGGAGTTTGGCAGGCTCTGAGTCTCCTGATTACATCATAAAGAAGCTTTCTGTATGAAGGCTAGAACTTGTGATGATATCACAATGGGTGTTCAAACCACAAGGGGCAAAAACAACAACAAAGGTTACCATCACTTGACAGCACACTCCCAGCCAGCCAGCCAAGCATGTTTTGAAGATTTTAAAAGCTAAGCTTCCTGAACAGGCTTCTTCAAAAGTGGTGTGACTCTGAGTGTTATATCAGGTATCGAGAAGAGCAGCGTCAATTCCTAGAGAGAAGCTGGCAGATTTTACACCTTGAGGGCTGATAAGGGAGTTATTACTCAGACCCTCACAATAGCTGTCTCACACTCACTGGAAGTGCATTTTTGATGAAAGGTTTGAGGGGTTTAAACAAAACTAGTAAAAATAAAATGAGATACAATGACAGTTCATGGGGTGGTGGGGGGAAGTCAGCAGGGTGCTTCGTCTATGAATATTTTGGATTTGGAGGTAGTCAGAATAGAAATAAAGAGCCAAAAAGTGTGAGGGCCGGGCATCTAGGATCCACACCTCTTGTAGTGGTTTTGGGGGACTTACGGTGACCTATCTTCAAAGAACAAAGGCAACAAACTGCAGTGTTCTCTGCTTTCATCCTAGAAAAGAGGTGGCAGTGGCAACAGCCTCAATCAAGGAATTCCATTTCTGCAAGGGGACAGAGTCCACTCTATTTGGAGCCTGTGAGCACCCCAAATGGGGAGAGAATTCACTCTGAGCAGTTCTGTCGCAGCACACCATGAATACGTGCTGAACAAATATCCACTTGCGAGTCCCTTCTGTGCCCTGCTCTCTTCACTCCCTTGATTTGAACTTCTTCACTCGGTTTTCCACTTCTGCTTTCTGGACTTAGGTTCCTCTCATTTAAGTATAAACCACTTACTTCTACATCTGTTCCAAGCTTTTCTGAGGTTTCCCAAGCTTCCTATATCTTTCTCTCCGAGAAACACAGGTTTTGCGATGTTAAGTCATAGCTATTAACTTTAACGGCTTCTCATTACTTCTAACAATCTCAAATTAGGTGGATTTTAAGACAAAATTTTTTGGCCTACATTTTCCATGGCTTTATAGATTACCATATTACTTATTGCAGCCTTAGTCTTTCAAATTGAAGTGTCCTAATTTTGGTAATTTATATTAAATAGCAAAAACTCTGATTATTTTGGTTTTATTTGTCACACCAAATGTAAACTTACCATATATTTTTGGTAACTTCTTTTTGATGGGGCTTAAAATATTTGAGGTTGTTTTTTTTTTTGCGTGTGTGTGTAGGTATGTGTGTGGTATGTGTATAGCTGGAATGGTACATCTACTAATGCAATAGCAATAATTTATATGATAGCAATAAAATTCTATCACTAATAGTTACTAATTATAGAACATTTAGTAATATGAACTTTTACGTGACATGTTAATGATTCATTTAATGTCCTATCTTCTCTATGTTAGGTATTAATGTACTCAGTTTTCAGTCCAAAGAGGTCCGTGACCTCTGCTGTCTCCCAAGACCATGTCTTCAAAAAATAAATTGCAATAATGTTTTGATATATTCTCCAAGTTATAACTTTATTTCTCAATTTAAAAATTTTCTAGTCTTATTCTGAATTGTTGTTTATTGTAGAAGAGTAATTACCTAAATTTGTTTCTTAAATATCTTGTCACTTAATTCGTACACAAAGTAGAAACCTTTAAAAAATACAAATAAATGCATTTTAAAAATTAGAGAGAAATTAAATGCTACTTTAAGACTTTTAAATACTTAATCACTTTCTGTGTTAATTTCCTTAACTTCTTTTTTGTGCATCATACATGGTTTTTATCAAAGATTCATGATGAATTTAGAGGTGGAAAAATTAATCTAGATAAAACTGTGAAATTACTTGGAAAATTAGATATCCACTGTGATATTTCTCATGTGAAATATATTTTTAAGGTGAGATGATATCTGCTCTTACCCCCAACCTGTCAGACTTATTCCACTATAAGTATATGTTAAAATATAGTTAAATTTTGTCTGATCTCTATAGAAAATACTTACAAAAATTAATTTTCAAGAATTACAGTATTTAATCATGGCAATTATAATTGAATTCAATATGGAAATAACTTAGCTAGGAGGAAAACAATTGTTGATTGAATTTGAAAGGAGAAAACAAAGATCAGTTTAGAACAATCTCCTGACTGTATAGGAATACACAAGGGACATCAAAGCTGGGACAAGCAGATGGTCTTCAGAAAGAGGAAGAGCCTCAACCAGATGGATTCACATGGTGGCTGCAACAATGGGCTCAAACAGAACAATTGTGAGTATGGTGCAAGAAGGGCCAGTGCTTTGCTTTCATTGCACATAGGATCCCTATGCTCAGATCCAAAGGAATAGCCCGGCACAGCAGCAGCAACAGACACCTCCAGCCACCTCAGACCACCAACACACCCACTGGAGGAGGGCAGTTATTCCTCATTACCTACTTTCACATCTCATTTCATTTGCTCCTCATCACGGTTCTCTTTCGAGTTGGGGAAACCATCAAAAGGTTCCATCATAATGGGGATAATCTGAGGTTCCAACTGGAGAACATCTTGCAGTACAAAGCAGACTGTAGCATCCATCACCTGGAACTCCTCTCTATTGCTAAAAGGCTGCCTGGGATCGCATGAGTGGCCCTCCTGCTTTTGGTTACTGCTATCTCATGGCTTGATGGAAAGGCAAATACAGAGGCTTCCTGTGGGTCATGGGCAGTGATGTGTGGATATTCACCAGAGTAGCATAGACAACCTAGAGGCAAAGGGCTGTGATGTGGTGCATCACAAGTGTCTGTTGTATTTTCCAATATTGACTATGTAAAAATGATTTTTAATACTCTTTAATGAAATTAAAAGATGGCCAAATATTTTTTAAATAATGGAATTTTTAAATGAACTTTTGAAGCCCCTTCATATAGTGTATAGAAATATGTGGATGACATCAGACTTAGGGTTGGTTGTTTATTAGAAGAAAATAACAGAAAGGATAAAACTGGTAGTGGGTTAGATTTTAGTGACTTATGGGTAAACTTGAGACAATGCTCTACTCTGAAGAAGAAAAAACATCCAAAGAGCTAGAGCTAGTAGGAGGAGATCTGGCTCATGAATACTCAGAGAAAAAGACAAGGGTTGTTGTTGAGTTTTAGAGCAGGAAAGTGCTCATTTCTTGGGAATCAGGAAAGAATGCAAAACTGAACCATCTAGATAGTTAGGAAGACAGACATCTTGAATGTAATTTTGGCTTTTGGGGACTGAGTAGCTATGTTTCTCATCTATATTCAAGTGGTCTACCTCCATTATTTTCTATAACATACTTGACAGTAAACATGACCTTTATTCTGTAGGAAGACACTATTCTTTCCAAGCCTGTAGGTTGTACAACTATTCTTGAAAAGACAGTTCTGAAGGGAGACAGTGTGTTCAGAGATGTGAAGAAACACGGCTGAGGCTATTTATGTTTACTAGTAACTAAGAGGCCATGCAAAAAAAAGGAAAGCCGTGTTCCTCAAGAGGCTGCATGACCAAGCTAGAGTTGCAGGGACATATTCCTATGAATATAAGCAGTGTGTGCACCTAAAAGGTAACAGAATTTTGACCAATTCGTGACAATACTGCATTTGAAGAACAGAGCTATGTGTTCCATACATTCAAGGCAAAGTAAACCCAATCCCTTTGAGTCTCTTTTGACTCACAGCAACTCTATAGGACAGAACAGAACTGCTCCATACGGTTTGCTAAGCTGTAAATCTTTATGGGAGAGGATAGTCTCATATTTTTTCAAGGAGAGGCTGGAGGGGTTGAAATGCCGATCTTACTGTTAACCAATGCAATCCAAAGTTTTTCTAATAGGGCGCCTAAGACTCCTTTCAACTCAAAAACTCACTGCTGTCGAGTTGATTCTGACTCATAGGGACCCCTAAGGACAGGGCAGACCTCCCTTGTGGGTTTCTAATGTTGTAACTCTTTATTGGACTAGATAGCCTCCTCTTTCTCCTTCTGTGGAATGGTGGGGCAGTTGACTTTGCGGTTAGCAGTCCAGTGCTTAACACTATACCCCCAGAGCTCTCTTCAAGATAGAGATATTGTTTGGCATTCAATTGAGTGAGATATGTGCCAGATTTTAATGTGCTTGCTAGAATGCTTAATATTATAACAAGTACATGCATTAATTGTAATTTAAGTGTATTTGGACATTGGCAGGCCTGAAGTTTAATTTGTTTAGCAAACATTTTTTGGCGTAGCTATTTTTTGTTTTTGACAAATTACAAAAATTAGAGGGGCAGAGATTGTTTACATTACTTCAAAAACCTCTTTAAAAAGACTTAACATGCTTTAGAAGCCTTATTTACATTCAGGCACAGCAGGCAATTGTGACAAATCATTCTTAATATTAAAACAGTTGTCCTAATCCTTATCACGGAGAGCATCATGTCATAATGGTTGTTCTCAGCTGCCAACCAAAGGGTGATTTCTCCAGAAATGATTTCAGCCTCAGGGCTTCTGGGAGGCCTCTGTCACATGAACTAGTTATGAGTTGGAATTGACTCCCTGCAACCTGAAGCAACAACAGTGAGTCTTGTAATAGATAATACTTTGTTCCTTTAGGGAAAACTGTATATAGTTCAAAACATTGGTTAAATAGAATGTTTAGGGAAACTATATAGACTGAGTGTTCTAGGAAGTTTCTTTAACATTCTATTGTTTTGCTTTAACTTCTGTTGCTAATCTTTTCACACTTCATCAGTATGCTTTTCTGCTGCATTAAATAAAGTGAACCATAATGAATCTTACTTTGATGACCAAAATAGTTCCATTTCAGGGGTTATTATTCTTGGTAAGATAAATGGGCTTGGAGATTTTTGGCTCTCTTAGATCATAGCTGATTAGTACTTGGCAAGCCAAAAAAATCTCTCTGGTCATATTTCTTAACCTGCAAACTTGGGGTATTAATATAGTTATCTCATAGTCTTCTTTTGAATGGTACATAAAATATAATGTGTGAAAGTACTTCATACCACTAAGAACTCATAAATATTACCTGGAACTAGATCAATCATGATTGTTTAAAATATATATGAGACTACTTTACATTTATTAATTTCCTAAGGATCTGTTTTTTCAGCAAATCTTTGACATGACTTTATTTGCTTAAAAGGTGGCATTTTCTTATAAATTTTCAGTAAAAAACATATAACTTTAAGGCCTTGGCAATAAAAGTTTATACACTATAAACTTCAATCTACAAAATTAATTTTTGAGTCAAGTTTTATGCACTACAAGCTTTTTATGAAATTAATTATTGAGTCATGACGTTGCCTCTTAATTCAGTTGTGAGGATTTGGGTCTTCTTGACATAGAGTTGTGATCCATAGTGAAGCTGCAACCCGTGATCTTCATCAGCAAGTGCCTCAAGTCCTCCTCACGTTCAGCAAGCAGGGTTGTGTCATCTGCATATTGCAGATTGTTAATTATCCACCCTTCGATCCTCATGCTGCGTTCTTCTTCATACAAGGCAGATTTTCTGATTATTTTCTCAGTATACAGATTGAATACGTATGGTAAGAGAATACCACCCCGAGACACACCCTCCCAGAATGTGCAATATTCCCTTGTCCTGTTTGAACAAATGCCTCTTGATCCATGAACAAGTTCTTTAGGAGCACAATTAGGTGTTCTGGAATTTCTGATCCTTTCAAGCCTATCCATAGTCTCTTATGATCCACAGTGTTAAATGCCTTAGCATAGTCAATAAAGCACAAGTAAACATCTTTCTGTTATTTACTGCTTTCAGCCAATATACAGCTGACATCAGCAATGATATTTCTTGTTCCATGTCTTCTTCTGAACCCAGCCCAACCCTCTGGCATCTCCCTGCCAGTGTACTGCTGCAACCGTTGTTGGATGATGTTAAGAAAAAAAATTTACTTGGATGAGCTATCAATGTGCTAGAATGTGAGCATTCTATTGAGTCATCTTTCTTTGGAATGTACACAAATATGGATCTCTTCTAGTCAAGTAACTGTCTTCTCAATATCCTGGCATAGAGAAGAAAGTGCTTCCAGTGCTTCGTAAGCTTGTTGAAACATTTTAATTCGTATCCCATCAATTCCTCGAGCCTGGTTTTTGGCTAAGCTTTCAGTGCAGCAAGAACCTCTTCCTTCAGTAGCAATGGTTCTTGTTCCTATGCTACCTCCTGAAAGAGTGGAATGTCAACTAGTTAATTTTGGTAGAGAGACTCTCTGTATTCCTTCCATCTTCTTTAGATGCTGTCTACATCATTCAATATTTTGCCTATAGAATCTTTCAGTATTACAACTTGAGGCCTTAATTTTTCCTTGAGTTTTTTCAGTTTAAAATATACTGAGCGTGAATTTGGTTTTCTAACTCTAGGTTTTTGCATGTTTCGTTATAATACATGGTTTTGTCTTCTTGAACTTCCCTTTGAAATTTTCTATTCAGCTCTTTTACTTCATCATTTCTTCCATTGACTTTAGCTACTCTATGATTAAGAGCAAGTTCCAGAGTCCCTTCTGACATCCAAATTAAAAAAAAATTTAATAAATAATTTTATTGGGGGTTCTTACAGCTCTTATAACAATCCAGGCATTAATTATAGCAAGCACATTTGTTTCCATCATCATTTCCAAAACAGTTCTTTCTACTTGAGCCCTTGGTATCAGCTCCTCTTCCCACCCACCTCTCTCTTCCACCCTCCCACCCTTGTAAACCCTTGATAATTTATACATTATTTTTATTTTCATATTTTACACTGTCCACTGTCTCCCTTTACCCACATTTCTGTTATTCACCCCCTTAGGGTGGGGGGTTGTATACCAATCACTGTGGTAGTTTCCCTTCCCCTTATTCTCCCCACCCCTTTCCCCTACCCTCATGCCATTGCTACTCTCATTATTGGTCCTGAGGGGTTTGTCTGTCCTGAATGCTGTGTGCTGAGAGCTCTTCTCTGTACCAGTGTATGTGCTCTGGTCTAGCCAGATTTGTAAGGTAGAACTGGGGTCATGATAGTTGTGGAGAAGATGCATTAAAGAACTAGAGGCATGTTGTGTGTTTTGTCGGTGCTGCACTGCACCCTGGCTGTCTTGTCCCTTCCTTGTGACCCTTCTGTGAGGGGATGCCCGATTGTCTACAGATGGGATTTGGGTCTCCATTCTGACCCACCTTATTTGCATTGAAATTGTTGTTTGTTTGGGGTCTTCTGATGCCTGATACCTGATCCTGTGGACACCTCATGATCACATGGGTTGGTGTACTTCTCTATGGGCCTTGTTGCTTTCCTGATAGATGGCCGCTTGTTTAACTTCAAGCATTTAAGATGCCATTTAATAGCTGGACATCATCAGCTTTCTTCACCACATTTGCTTATGCACCCATTTTGTCTTCAGTGATCATGTTAGGATGGTGAACATCACAGAATGCCAGGTTATTAGAACAAAGTGTTCTTGCATTGAGGGAGGACTTGAGTAGAGGCCCAATGCCCATCTGTCACCATAATACTTAACCTACAAATATATGTACATAGACCTATATCCATATTGTCATATATTAATATATTTACATATGTACATGCCTATGTTTATACCTCTATAAATGTCTTTTGTCTCCTAGTTCTTTCCTTTATTTTCTTTTACTTTCTTCCTGTCCCAGTATCATGTTCAACATTCATTTGCCTCTCAGTATTCCTCTCAGCTATATTGCACTCGATCAAACCTCCCCAAGCATTCTATGCCCTCCTCATCATCGATTTTAGACCTCTTGTTGTTACTTATTCTCTTGTTGTTCCAAACCCTTATTCCTGGGTTTGTT
This sequence comes from Echinops telfairi, assembly GCF_000313985.2. Lineage (NCBI taxonomy): Eukaryota > Metazoa > Chordata > Mammalia > Afrosoricida > Tenrecidae > Echinops > Echinops telfairi. The sequence continues at coordinate 5,205,760 of NW_022103918.1, read as the reverse complement.
GGCTCCCCTGGACCTTTCTCCCACCTCCTCCTCTCCCATGACCCCTGGAACCACTGGTCCCATTGTTTCTCCTTGGGAATGTTTATCCTGCCTATCTTAAATAGATAGACATTGACATCCACTTTGATCTTTTCTATTTTCTTGTCTTTTTAACTGCAATAAGTTTTAATAATAAGTTACACTTATATACCAATTTATATGTAGTTTTACCTATCATAAGCTATATTTCATAATCTGTAGTGTATCTTAGGATAAAACATGTGCGTTTGCATATTTTCTGTAATATATATTAATATTTTAACTCTAATGGAAGGAATTTAAGCTCTGATGGTGTAGCGGTTAAGCATTGGCCTGTGGTCTGCATGATTGGCAGCTCATTAACCCTCGCTGCTCTGTGGGAGAAATACTGGGATTTCTATTCCCAGAAAATGCACAGGGGTCTCTATGAGTCAGCATTGACTCAATGGCAGTGAGTTTTAGAGTCAGTGAAGAGAAGATTTAATTATTTTCTCCAAATTTTCTTTTATCCATTGATTTCATCAGTCACAAAATTGGGCATTAAATCGTGCTCAGGATACCTTAGTCAGGGACTCTTTTAAGCACTGAGTCTAAAAGAAACAAGTTACAAGTTCTCGGAGGCAATTTTAGAAGAGGTACAGAAAGGTCTTTCCTTGCTGTAAAATAAAGTCTATAATAGAAGAAGGGGCAGCGTCCTGCAAGGATTCAGAGCAGGTATATCTACTGTGGCTTACAGAGGAGATATAGCACTACCGAAGGGAAGGCTTTAGAGGAGATGGCACTTTTTCAAGGATTAGTACAAATTAGTGACATTATAGCATATTCCAGATTGCATTATCAGCCTGTGTAAGAGTAAGAGATAAGCTGATGTTGGCACAGTAACTCACAGATTCAGAGATCTGAAATTTGCATCTCAAGAAAGGAATAGGTCAGATCTAACATCACTTTGAATGTTAGACAAGAGTTTGGGATTTGTCTTGAAGACAAAGGGAAAGCACTGAGGATTTAAAAGGAGGTTGAGATGATCAGATTTGTTTTACAGAATTGATTTCTGCTGTTAATATATACTGCAGCACATTGACTTTTCCTTCTATCTATTACGACTCTGGTTTTGGAGTTATTTCAAATTTTTTGTGGGACTGGGGGCAATTTATGTAAGATTTTTGAGCTTCAGTTTTCTCTAACCGAAGATAAACTCCACCGAGACTTTGTAAACTTGAATGCTACTCTGTGCCTCAGAACGTTCAGTTTGACTTTCTGCTGTGTTAGTGGCTTCCCTTCTTCCCGCCTCCCTTTGTGTTTCTGTTTCAATTAGATTTTTTGACACATAATTATTTTTAAAAATCAATTATAGCAATTATTTGGGCTTGTGAAACATTGTTCGAACTATTTTCTCCATTTCTTTCTAGTATCCAGTGGCAGTTTTGAACTCTTAGGAAAATAAATATTACCAGAGGACATCCCAGATAAAGCTTATATCTTGTTTGAAAGTGATACAATTTCCATTATCAGGAGATAATGTATGCTTTATGTCTTACTGCTATTCAGTTGTTAGGTCCCATTGAATAGATTCCGACCCATAGTGACCTTCTGCACACCAGAAGGAAACATCGCCGAGTCCTGCAGCATCTTTCCGATTGTCCCCGTGGAGGCTACTGTGGGCTTGAGCCCATTGTCGAGGCTGCTGTGTCAGGCTGCCTCCTTGAGGGCCGGCCTCGCTTTTGCTGTACATCTCTTGACAACATGTCCCAAATTTAGCAAGTCTCTCCTGACAACATGTCCAAAGTAGAGACGTACATTTTAATAGTTTTATACAAAACAAGACTTTTAAGAATTATAGGCACACTTCGATTTTAAAAAAAATTTTCATTCAATTTTCCTATAGACAGGAGTGAGACAAAATAAAATAAGCTAATTTGAATTTAAATTTTACAATATCCACTTCTGTGGCCCTCAGTATCTAAGCTCCCTGAATAAGACTACAAATTTAAGATGCCATGATTAATGTATCCATTCTAGCAATTGACATTTTGATTTGAAAACAACAAATCCCTGCTTTGCCCCAAGCCTATCGCCTTCTCCTTCCTGTTGGGACTTCAGTCCACCCCCTGCCTTTTTCTCACCTTTCTGTATAGTTTGGCATTCATCTTTCAGATGATGGGGTGTTCTCCATGTTTTGTTTCCAACTCAGTTTGTTTCTAGGGTCCATAGAAGCATTGCATATGGCTTTGCACTGCACATACTATCGAACTGTGCCCCAAGCTTCCAGGGAGTCTTAAGATTGCTGGGAATGAGAGACATGCACCCACTGACATGGACCATTCTAGGGGCGCTACATTCATCTGTGGTCAAGTTGGACACATGAAAGTTGGACACATGAGGCACACTGTTAGCAAAGCGAAAGCTGTTCTTATGTGTAATGAGCATAAAGGGTAAACATTGATTCATGTCCAAATTAACCATGTCTATTCTATGCTGCTAGGCAGATGTGCCATGCCTTAGGCCAGATATGGGTTCATGTCTTTGCTACCTCCAACTGTTACCATACTTCTTGGGGACACTGTCTGGTTCTAAAGCTTCTTCCCTGTTGTGGAGCCTTGCTGACCTCTGATGCCAACTCTCATCACACTACCAGGGCCTACTGGACTCTATTACTGTCATGTTAACTGAGCACCTGTTGTCTGGTAGAAGGGAAGGTGCATGAGGGCAGTTGGGAGGCATGGAGCTACTGTGGCAGGCATATTTCAGCTTTGCTTGCTCTGCATAAACAAGTATTACATTTTATTAAGCTCTGCTGATAAGCCTCTTACCAAGAGGCATCTGACCCAGGCCTGCTCTAAGAAGATCGCTGCATAGGATCTCTCAAAGCAATCTCAGCTATGGTCACCCAGAGGCCTCTCCCCCGCATTAGCAAGTATCAGAGGAGTTTTAACTATGAGCAAGCCTCCTGTCAGAAAATTCTCAGCTTTTGCTCTGTGGGTAGGAAAACTCGCCATAGCTGCCTTGTTCCATGGGCCATCAAGTCCGATCATTTATGTATCTTGTCATCTTATGCTGTGTCCTTTCTGGGTCTAGAAGGTTATAAACACAGGGAATCTTTGCTCCAGACTTTTCTGGGTGATTGTGACATCCCACTTAATTTATGTGGAATTGGCTCTTATATAAACCTAGACCAACCAAACCCACATCTATTGAATTAAATCTGATTCATACTGCTCTATGGGGTTCCATAAACTATACATTTTTATGAAAGTAGACTGCTATATCTTTCTTCTGTTGACAGTTTGGTGGGTGGAAACTGCCAAATTTTAGCCCAATGCTTACACGACTACTTCTAAATTTCAAGGGAACCTGAACCACATACTGGTCAATCCCCTTGGAGAGATAAACCTATTCAATTTCGGCCAATCTCCTGATCGGCTGTAGCCCAGCTAATCATTTTATGGCAGTTCGAAGACAATGGCTAGGAAGGTTATATAATAGCAATTCACTGTACCACAACCCACATACTGAACACTCTGGACTTTAAAACAAAGAAATTCTGACTAGCATACTCATTTCCTCTTGTGTGCTATTACTTAAAGAGGTGTGGCTACTTTATCAGAAAAGTTAAAGATGAAATGTTGGCCAGATGTGTGAGGGAAACAGACATTGAGATCTTTACCTATAATTTATTGTGTAGGCTCAGAGGAGTGTAATGACACACTCACTGTATTTGTGTGATCTACAATATTGGAAAACAGATAAGATGTGGACAAATAGCTTTCTTGCCATTGAATTTTCTTCTACACTGTACTTCCTTCTCCCACGTGTGCTTGTTATTCTTGGTCTATGATCCTATAATTTTACCAGTATTACTAACGTGTCTACACTCTAGGCATTCTTGATTTAGTCCGCTTATGATTCTCAATTTGCAATTTGTGATGAACCCTTCTGGATCCTAGATTCGTAATTTCACGGACATCTGTTCTTTACTTTCTACCTGATGAGATCATCTTTGCTTCAGTACAAGATTGCGTCTTTCACTTAAAGTTGTCAATATCTTCAAACTGGCAATTCTCAACTTCTCGAACAGCTTCTGCTTTGGCTAATCATTTTTAACTCAGAACCTCTGTCATTTTAAAAAACCAGACCCAGTCTACTTTCTGTTTTCTTATCTCATTGATTAATTTTCCATTCACCTCCAGATGAATCCAATCTTTCTTATTAGTCCTTACCCTAAATCTGTCAAGGATAATTCAGACCCCATTTCCTCCAGGTTTTCGATAACTCCCTAGCTCTGTAATTTAAAACGATCTTTACTTCTCTGAGTGAGGTCTGGGTTCTGTTCAGGCTTTCCTCTGCCTGTCAGAGTTTGCACACTGCCTGGTGCACCAATAGGAGGGGAGAGAAGGAGCAGAACTTAAAAGAATGGAAAGTAGTGGCAAGACACCCCTCCACTCCTACAAGTGGATAATCTCTTACTCCCGGCCCTAGGCTGATTCACATCACGTCACTTCCCATATTTTATCAGAAATAAGAATCTAACATTAATTATTTTACCTTACTGTATTTTGCATACATATGACCTGAATATCAACTTCATAATGTTGTATATTTTTTATAATCACAATGTGAGTCCATCAATCTTTTTTTTTAAGTAGAATGCTGACAGGGAGAAGCAAGGAAAAATCACCATAGAAGAATTTAGAGCAATTTATCGAACTATTGCACACAGAGAAGAAATTATGGAGATTTTCAATACATATTCTCCAAATCGGAAAATTCTCTTCGAAAAAAATCTCGTTGAATTTCTAAGGCAAGAGCAGTATATAAATGAAATGACCAGAACGATTGCTTATGAGATTATTCAAAAATATGAGCCCATTGACGAAGGTATGCTTGCATTTCAATGTTTCATCAGAATATTTATATGTAATGCATCATTTTTAATGGATTAAAATGATCAAATTTAATTTTGGCATGAATCAAATTTATTAAAAACATGAAATACTGGAGCTTTTACTTTTATAGTTCACAGAATATATGTAAATTTTTTAGAAAGTTATATTATGCAACAATGGCATTCTTTCTTACTCCTATTCAGCTTCTTTCTTTACCGCTTCTGTATATCCATCAAATTTTCAGAAATGACATTTCAAGGCAAGATGAGAATGGATTTACATGAACAGTAATAGTAGAAAGTGTCTTTATCTCATGGAAAGGACTGAAGCCAAGTTATAAGCAGTCTTGAAATTTTAGACAATATATTATTAAAATATGTTTGTTAATTAATGTACTAGATGAATATAATAGGAGATAAAATGTTCTAAATAATTTCCCCCCAAATTTTATAAGCATACTTGACTACACCACTTCATAAACATTTACAAGTCTTTCTCTGTCTTTCACTTTGAACACTCAATTTTTTGTTTTAAATTTAAAACTGCACTAACAATCTAGCATATATATTTTATATATATTCCATATTTTATTAAATATTAACACTTAATATTTAATGTAGCTTGCATATTTTTAAAAAAGCAATGAAAATATAATTCTATGAAACAGTCACACCATGGCACAAAAATAGTGCTAAATCACAATATTTAACATTACTGAAATTAATGGAAGGAATAGTACATAACATTCAATCAGCAAGTACAGTGTCAAAGCCCAAATCCTACATCTGGAAGTTGGTTTTTGGCTGTCCGTGTTTAACCTATGCAATATGCATTCTAGCAAAACCAATATTTTCCTTCATTTCATCATGCAATTATAATTCACTCAAATGTTTATTTCTGAAATCAAGTTCTGTTGTAGGGTATGGGGAATATTAGATCTTTTTAAAAATAATTTTATTGGGGGGAATATTGGATCCTATGTGGAGGCAGGTAAAAATGGTGCTACAAAAACACAGAAACCAACATGCACCACTTTGTTGGAGGGGTTGTCGCATCAGCACAGATCAGATTTTTGAGAGAGAGGGAGGGCAGAGTCAGGGCAGAGTCAGGGCAGGTACCATGCTCCTAATAAACCACATTGGTCTGAGTTCCTGTCCACACTCTGGGGACCAAGGTCTTGTGCTATAGAACCCTGAGACATTGAACCCTGGATCTTCAAGGTGCGCAATGGCCATACCAGAGAGACACGAAGTGGACTGGCTCTAACTCAAACACACTTATAACTTGAGAACTTAAGACTGAAACTGCATGGTGTGTGAAGAGCAGAAGACAGCTATCCCAAGAATATTGAACTGTCAGTCAGCATTTACACAGGATTTCAAAGTCCTGTTTGCAATATTATTATATGTGTTATTCTGGCAGACCTGGGTCTGAAATTGTCAGTGAATATTATTGTAAGTTTTTCCTGACCATCAACTCCCATTGTTGGTGTAATAGTGTCCAATCTAGTCACACAAGAATTTATTCTGTGAAAGTGAATAACCCATGATTTGCAAAATGTAGTTAGCCTACATTTGTTCAGTCTTCCTCTTTCAATAGTGTTTTAAAACAATTAGTATGAGCTAATCCATGACACTATAAACAGAAGGTCCTTATGCTCCAGGGAGATGAGGAATAAGATTCTCTGCCATAATTTAATATGGATGCCTCTCGTATGAACCAGAGACAGATATAAAACAGCTTCAGGAATGTATTTGGGGCTCGTATTAAATCCTTGCTCCAATCAAAGAAGAATTAGTTCATATGACATGACCCTGCTTGATACTCCCCTCTCATAAAGGAGGGGTACATAAGATATGGGTACTAAAGCAAAGTGTGATGATGAAATTAGATTGTGACTGGCTATCAGAAAGAATAGTGTCTGGGGTTTTAAAGGCTTGTTTGCAAACCAAATGAGACATCAACTAAGCCCACATGGAAGAAGCACACCAACATCTGTGACCCAAAGATTGTAAATAATATAATCCAAATCCAAAGGAGGAAATAGTATCAGAATTTACACTGTGGGATTCTGGTTTGCAGAAGACTATGGATGACAGTGGAAACCCAAGATACATTAGTGAGATCTACACAAGAAATAAGCCTCTGGTGATTTCCTTCTTTCCATAAGGGAGGGATGGGAATAAACTGATTATAAAACAGAGAGTATTAGAGAGATGACTATAGGAAATCAAAACGATAAAGTCTTGTCACTTGATCCCCCCTCTGATATACTTTGGGCCTGATCTGGCTTTCAATACTTTGTGTGTGTGTGTGTTTTCCATATTGGCGTTTATCTCAAATGTATTTTGTCATTGTAGGTAGTCCTTTTGAGTTTTTGTTATAGGACTTTTGTATATGAAATCCAGATTGATGAGCCTATAGAGCCATCAAGTAGAGTAAGGGTTACTGGGGGAGACTGGTGGTAAGGAGGAGCTGATATCAAGGAGCTCAAGAAGGAAGAAATGCTTTGAAACTGATTGTAGCAGCAATTGTGCAATACTGACTGATGTGACTGAAATAGAGAATGATATGATATCTGTAAGAGCTCCCAACAAAATGGAGAAAACAAAAAACCCAAAGAAACCTTTAATAAAAATATCAAAATGTGAAGTTATTGTTTCTGACCATATCCTCCATATATGTTTATATCTTTCCGAAAGTGGTATTTCCATCTCTCTAAATCTTCCCAGAAGAATTTCACACTTTTCCATTTGTACCACATTGAAGCAGCAGGGACTCAAATATCACTTTTTGAAATAAAATATTATTTGAGTTTGGGGAACAAAATTTTTTGTTCAGGGACTTATGACGGCTGTGATACAGTTTCTGAGTTAAGTTCTTGTAGGGCAGCCCTTTCTACCCGTAAAGAAGGAACACATGCATTGTCATGATGGGGAAAAAAATGGCTCAATTTTCCTGGTCTTTTTCTTATCAATGAATCCTTCAGTTTTTAAAAAAACTTCTTCCTAATAAGTCCAGTATCTTTTATTTATTCTTATATCTTTATTTTCTGTAGGAATCATAACGCTACTAATGAAGAAATTCATATTGAAAATAGAGTTTCAGATAAAGGACAGGTTCTTTGGTGTTTCATTAATAGCAAGAATGAATGAGTTTTTTAATTAGAGTTTTTTTTGTACCTTTTGAAAAATTTTTTAAGATTAGCTCTTTGGGAATCGAAAAGTTACTTGCTATAACTTCTGAGCTGACTTATTAGCTTGAATTTAATTGGCCCAAGAAATTCCCAGGGAAGCCACTGTTTTTATTAGACCTCATTCTCTGGATCATATTAATGAATTCACAACTCAGTTTTTAACAACTCAATTTGCAACAACTCATTACAATTTGTATCATAAAATCATCTTTATTAACTTTGGTTTTGCTTAAAAACTGATGGAAACATCAGATCTTTGCACAATAATTTTGGCATCCATTTTTTTTGGAAGGTATTCTAAACAGAGGAAATAACAAAACCGAACTTACTGCCATCAAGTAGTGACCCTATAGGTCAGGGTCAAACTTCCCCTGTGGGTTTGGGGGACTGTTACTTTTTTTAAAATAATCATTTTATTAGGGGCTCATACTACTCATCACAATCTGTACAAACATCATTTGTGTCCAGCACATTAGTACATATGTTGACTTCATCATTCTCACAACACCTGCTTTCCACTTGAGCCCTTGGTGTCAGCCCCTAATTTCCCACCCCCCTCCGTGCTCCCCCCTCCCGCTGAACCCTTGATAATTTTAAATTATTATTTTATCATATCTTAGCCTATCCGACGTCTCCCTCACCTACTTCTCTGCTGTCCGTCCCCCAGGGAGGAGGCCATATGTAGACCTTGTCATTTGTTCCCCCTTTCTCCTTCACCTTCCCTCCACCCTCCCAATATAGCCACTCTCTCCACTGGTCCTGGGGGGTTCATCTGTCCTGGGTTCACTATATTTCCAGTTCCTATCTGTGCCAGTGTACATCCTCCGGTCCAGCCGGATATGTAAAGTAGAATTGGGATCATGGTAGTGGGGTGGAGGAAGCATTTTTTATAGGAGTAGAAAGCCTGGACTTTCTCCCCCAGAGTGACTGGTGGTTTCAAACTGCACACTTTACGTTCAACAGCCTATTGAGTAACCGCTACGCCACAAGACTAAGACAAGTGCAATATTGAGAGAATGTGTGTCTTCAGCCATTCAGTGATCACAGAGACTTGTCAAAACGTGTTTCCTTTGGTGTAAACACACGCATCCGTGAAGTGAAATCATAGTAGAAATACTTTTTGACTTATCTCCATGTTCTTGATGTGGGTTGGTGAGAGATAGAAAATAAACAAAAAGGAAAAGACTAAGTAATTCCAGGTAGCTGAGGAGTTGAGAGGACAGTTTTTCTTTTGTATTAACTGAATTATCATCATCATTATCATCCATTTCAGCAGCTAATATTTATAGAGTGCTAATAATGCTCAGTTTCTCAAAAAATCATCACACTTAGTCCTTACAACACAAAAGTAAATTCCATGATTATCCTCATTTCAAAGATGAAGATCCATTAACTAACACGATCAGGGTCAGATCATAAGTATACCTACTTATCAAAGAGACATAGTTGGATTTCAAAGACTAAGTCATTATAAAAACTTAGTGCTACAAGAAAATGGAGATTGGTCAAATCAGATAAGAAAATGGAAGATGACTACATCATTACATAACTACTAAAGGAATGAAAAATCAAATTGATACCAAACATTAATTATCACAGACAATTAATCTTGCCTAGCACCTTGGTGTTGATTGCCGTACCTGGGCATTTGTTACTGCTCAGTGTATGTCGGATGCTTTCACTACTGGTAATTGTGGAATGCCAGGAAATGAGATAATTGATACATAAGGAGTAGTTGAATGTGTATTTGAATACAGGCTGGTTTTGGAGTGAATTTTCTGCTTAAATCTAACTTGTGAATACATAACATTGAGTGCAAAAGTACAAACATAATTTATGTAACTCAAATGTATAACTTGAAATTCTTTTTGTCAGCATATGCCCAACAGAAATGTGTACGTATTTACACAAAAAATGATATATACTAGTTATTTAGATATTTGTAACAGTCCCACACCAGAAACGATATAATTGGACACCAAGAACAGAATGGAAAATAAATTCTGGAATATTTACATTATATAGCAATGGAAAAGAAGGCTCTATAACTACATGCAAGGCCAGGGATGAATTTTAGGAACATTATGACAAGTAAAAGAAACCAGACAAAGAAAAGAATGCATATTGTATGCATCTACTTATATAGAGTGCAAACACCAGAGAAAACTAACATGCTGTTAAAAGCCAGAAAAGGTGATGCACTTAGGAAGGTGCGTATCCTCAAAGTGAACAGCAAGCTGGCTTCTGGGGAGCTATAATACACTTGCAGTGTTCTGTTTTTTGTCCCGGGTCTAGTTGCCCAGGTGTTTAGCTTGTAGAGATTTATGGATCTATAATTTGTTTACAAAAAATATTTGTTTACTCTTTTGTGTATTTTTTAGCCATGAAAAACTAGAGATAATGTATATTCCTTCATTGTTGATATCAAAACAGTATTCACTAGAAAATTGTTTCTAAATATTTTAAATAATATTAATTTTAAATAAACATTTTAATATACTCTATGGCTTAATAAATTTAGACCTGAAATACAGTACTAGTAATCTTGTATAACTTTTCACTTTTCTTTAATAGTTAAGAAGCACAAACAGATGTCAGTTGAAGGTTTTACAAGATACATGGATTCACCTGAATGCTTTCTGTTTAAAAATGAGTGCAGAAATGTTTATCAAGATATGACTTATCCATTATGTGATTATTTTATCTCAAGCTCACATAACACATACTTGGTATCTGATCAATTAATGGGACGAAGTGACCTTTGGGGATACATAAGGTATTTATTTTTATTTTCAAATGTATTATATTTTGGAGGGGACATTTTAGTGTGGTTTAGGTGAAATTTTACAAAGCAAATTAGTTCCCTACTCAGTAATTTGTGCATAGAATATTTAGTAACACTGTTTGCAAACCCCTCTATTGATTAATGCCTCCCCACTTCTAGCCTGCTTTGCTGCTTTCTGAATTGTGGTTTTGAGCAAATGCTAAGCCTTTGGTCTCATAGAGTGGAATGTTTGAAGGAATATGTTCCTTAGTGTGTTATTGTTCACTTCATAGATCTGCCCAATCTTTGGCTGTACGGTTATCTTCAGGATTGGGTTCAGTTCTAAATTTACAGGGTGTCTAAGGGTTATAGTTTTGGGGGTTCTCCCTGTCTGTATCAGACCAGTAAGCATGGTTATTTAAAATGAATTTGAATTTAATTCTATAAATTTTCACTCATGCTACATATGACCTTCTATTGTGACCCTGATGAGAGTGGTCAGTAGTGGTATTTGGGCACCATCTAGTTTTCTCGTTTCATCCTAATGGAGAATGTGGTTCATGTGGTCTATTTTCTTGTTTTTAAAAAGGGAAAATTAATATCACATGTCTCATACATAAGATGAAATATTTTAGTTCAAGAAAGTCTACTTAAAGTTACTATCAGTGCCAGTTCAACCAGAAAAAAAAATTGACTTCCACAATTTAAAGATGCTATAACAAAAATTATATTTTAGTCTTAGATTATTTATTGGAAGGACTTTATAGGGTAGTACCCATAGCTAAATAACATAAATAACATAACATAATAAATATTTCATACTATTTTTTTCTGTATAATTAATAGATTAAAACCAGAAATTCACCGTTAATCTTACTAACAGCCAAAGTCAAGAGAGAGACGATTAGTTAAAAGATTTATAGTCACCAGCTAACGCAAAATAGTTCCTCAGAAGTGAAGGGTTTCTTAACAGAGAACTTTCTCTTATTTAGTGTAAAATAGTGGGCAGTGACCTCAATGGCACTCAGAATAGACTGCCAACTTTTACAGGGCCTTGGATAAGTAATTTACGTAAAGACAGTACAATCTACTTATTTCTGAAAACAAAACCAGGTCGTTTGAATATGCAGTTTGAAAAGTTTCTCAAGATTGGCTTGATCTTTTAAGGATAAACTGAAGTAACTATGGAAGTAGCAAGACTCAGTATCATATTTTTTTTTTCAGCAGAGAGTTGAAGGTTTTTATCTAGGAGCATTCTAGAATATGGAAGTGTATATTGATGATATTGTATTCTATTTGTACAATTAACTGCGTAGGGTGAAACAAACATTCTTTCATGGCAATTAAATTTTACAAGTAACTATCTAATCTCCTCCAATTAAAATTCTAAATAAAAAACATATTCATACACAAACATTCTGTATTCGTTTAGAATTTGATAATATGAGTATAACCTCATATAGAACCTCTGCCTAAAACTAAGTCTCTACCTTGTTTCCTTACAAAATATTTATGAGTCAGAAGAGATTTTCCTGGAAAAGTATATTTCAGTCTATTACACCAATAGATGCTAGTAAGACTAGCCAAAGGCTCAACTTTTATATATAAAACTTACAGCACATGATTACAGGACTGGAGTAAAAAGCTTGCATTTAAAAATACAAAAATGATCTTTCGAAAGAACCAAATTTACTGCCATACCGTCTATTTTGATTCATGCTGACCCTATAGGGCTGGGTGGCACTACCGCTGGGAGTTTTCCGAGGCTGTAGCTATGGGAATGGGAGTAGAAAGTCCCGTCTTTTTCCTGCAGGGCAGCTGGTTGTTCCAACTGCTGACATTGACGTTTTCAGTCCATTGCCTAACCACTACATTCTTAGGGTTAAAAATGATCCTAGCAAAAGAAAAATGTGAAAAGGCATGAATTAATCATTGAATGTTGTGATCTCTGTTGTGCCTCTAAGATGGACGAGAATTGCCAAGTCCCTTCCTTCTAATTCTCATCTCCAGATTCCTTCCATCTTTCGTGAATGCTCTTCCCAATAAACACGGTTGCTGTTCGCTTCAATTGAGTCAGTTCTGAGTGTAGCAACCTATGTACAACAGTACGAAACATGGCCCTGTTCTGCGTCATCCCCATAATTGTTATGTTTGAGCCCATTGTTTCAGCTGTGGCGACAATCAATCTTGTCGAAGGGCTTCTTTTTCATAGCCTTTCTACTTTACTGAACATGATGCCTCCTCAGGGCCTGGTCTCGCCTCCTAGCATGTCTAAAGTCTGTAAGATGATGTCTCACTAGCCTTATTTCTATGGAACTTTCTGGATGCACTTCTGCCAAACCTGATTTGTTTGTTCATTTGGCAGGATGATACTTTCGAGATTCTTTGCCAGCACCACAATCCAAATGCATTGATTCTTCTTCTGTCTTCTTTATTCAATGTCCAAATTCCACATGCTTCGGAGGCAGTCGAAAATACCATGGCTTGGATCAAGCACATCTTCATTCTCAAAGAGACATCTGTGCTCTTCAATATTTCAAAGAGATCTTGTGCAGCAGATTTAACCAATGCAATTCATCGCTGTGTTCTTGAGTACTTGTTCATGAGTATTGATTGTAATGAAACATAAGCTCCCTTCTGAATTCAGTACTTTGACTTGATGTCATAATGATCATTTCTAAGCTACATTGTGACCTAAATATTACCTGAGCAATTTCTTTGGAAACTTAGAAAATTGACTAAATATCTCAAAAGAAATACTGGGTCTAATCACTCTATTTTCCCAAGGGTCCATTTTGTACTTTTTTGGAAAGCTGCCAATTCTCTATCAAGTACTTATTGCTGAGATCACATTTGCTCTAAGATGTCATGGGCACAGGTGATTATGCATTGAGCTGCAATCCTCATGGTCGGCAGTTTGAAACCACTAGCATCTCTTGGAGAGAAAAACTGGGATTTCGACCCTTATACAGAGTTGCAGTCTCAGAAAACATAGGGCATTGCTATGAGTCTGCTTTGACACCGTGGCAGTGAGTTAGGTTTTTGGTTTGATCACTGTGTAGGGGAGATTTCTTAAACTCTTAAATATTTGGCCAGATAATTCATTGTGGGGGGATCGTTTTCATATTGTAGCGTGTTCAGCAGCATCCCAGGTCTCTACTCAATAGATGCCTCCCAGGGCCATTTAACAATGTCTGAAGACATTTTTGGTTCCCTTAAGTAGGAAGTGTGCTATAGGCATCTACTGAGATGAGAACCATTGGCTTAGGGATAGTGGACTAATTTAATATATCTGTTGGGAACAAAAAGTGTGGATTTGGTTTTCTATGGGAAAACATCTCTATAAAAAATCAAACCACTGAGTCTCTTCTGACTCATAGAAGCCATGGGTCAGACTTTGTAGGCTTTGTAAGACTGTAAATTCTTATGAAAGCAAATGGTAGATTTGAATCATCACTTTTTTTTTGGATCAACAGCCCAAAACTTAGCCCACTGCTCCACTCTTTTTCATAATATATAGAGGAAACCTGGTGGCAAAATTATTATAGTGCTTGACTATCAACCAGAAAAATGGTTGATGGAAACAACCCAGTGACTTGAAGGGAGAAAACCTGGTGATCTCCTTTCTTAAAGAGTCCAGCCATGAAAACCATGTGGGGCAGTTCTACTGTGTTGCTATCAATGAAGTAGTCTTGATGGTACGTAAGATACCTAACAACTATATGTGAACACCACTTCTAAGATCTGGGTTTAAATTCATCCCTTTTTTGATTCAATTTGATTTCTTTCAAGTTTGAGCATTAGCATGCACATCTCTGTCAGCCTTCTTCTTTTCTTATACCCATATGCTTATTATTATTTCTTTTTATACTATAAACACAATAAATATTTATTGAAAATCAGTAATAGGTGAAACATTATTTGATAAATTGAGATTCCAGTTTCTAGTCTTGTAGAACTTAGAGCAAAATAGTAAGTATGTACTTTGAGATTCAAATTCATAGTACTAAACACGTACCATCTTGGAGTACTGATACTTTGGCCTGCACACATTAATCCTATGAAGGCTGTGCTTACATAGAGATTAAAATAAGAAGAAAGGTGTGTTCAGCATATGGAGTGTATATATAAATATTGCATATGAATCTATGGCTATGAGTGTACATCACAGAAACCATGATGTCATTGCATCAATTCCTCCTTGTGGCCACCCTTTAGGTCAGAGTAGAGCTGCTCCCTAGGCTGCCAAGGCTATCAATCTTTACAGGAGCAGCCAGCCTTGTCTGTCTCTCACCAGCAGATGGTAGGTTCAAACCACAGACCTTTCAGCTAGCAGCCTAACCCATAGCCCACTACATGGACATGGCTCCTCTATACCCACTCAGAGCCAAACTGACTGCCAATGAGTTGATTCTGACTCATAGTGACCTTACAGGGCAGGGTCAAACGGCTTCTGTGGGTTTCTGAGGCTGTACATCTTTGCAAGGGTGGAAAGTTCATCTTTCTCGTATGGAGCTGCTTATGGTTTCTAACCACTGACCTTGTGGTTAACGGCCCTACATGGGTCCCACTAGGGCTCCTGCCTCTGTCACAACAATATGTGTATAATGAGAACAGGCACTCTATTGCAGGAATATTTTCATAGGCCAATAAAATCAATTCTAGAGAATTTTGGTGAATTCTTGTTAACTAATTTCATGGAAGTATTCAGTAGTCTGCTCTGGGGTGTCTGTGAAAATTTCAAAACATTGGTGTATATTCAGTATTGTGAATGCACTGAAAAATCTGAATGCAATAAGCTCTAATGATACAGTTTAAGAAATAAAAGTATGTGTGCCAATAAAGCAGATTCTTCACAGCTCTCTTGTAAGAACACTGAACATTCGGTTAAAACTGATCAGTCTAAGGAAATTTGTGATTAGGTCAAGAACTGAAGATGAAATGTACCTTTCTTTCAGTTCTGACAAAGTCTTAAACTTACTGCAATCCCTTCTAACTTTTTTCCCAGTGAAACTGTGAATCAAACATATATAAATTAGTAGATATTCTGGCTACATTTGCATAGATCAGATCTACTTGGATTAGAGCTTAGCTTTTACTTAAATTAGAAAGGGAGATAGATTTACAGAAAGTGATTAAGTAGATTCAGTTTGTTTCCTAAGCCATCTGGCCCTTTATCTAACATACATCCCATCTGACATTTTCCCTAGGAAGCAAGGAATTTATTAATTTTCCCCCTTTTTCCAATCATGCACAGTATCTCCAAAAACAACTAATGAGAACAAGAGTGTGATAAATTTTATTAAAATAATGTCTTATTCTGAGACGATTTTTGCCTCATTTTAGCGGTATTAAAGGAGACAGCAGGATAACTTGGGAGGGCAGTAGGGATGTTTTGTAGTTCCAACCATAAAAACGGGCTTAATCTACGATTACCTGTGAACCAAGCCTTGTGTGGAAGTAATAAAGAGTAGAACCAATGATAAAAAAGAGAAAGAGTAGGCATGTTTCTGTATTTTACAGATCCCTCCCTCCCTTCTTTCCTTCCTGCCTCCCATTTTAAGGCTGTGACTTCCTAGACAAAATCCCTGACCTTGTCTTTCATATGGATTTAAATATTCACGTACTGAAAAATTACAAGTGATGTTTGAAATATTTTGACACTATGGTACACCTTTTTATGGTTTAAGAGTGACTATTTTTGTTGAATTTTCCTAGTGCCCTTCTGAAAGGATGCCGTTGTCTAGAAATTGACTGCTGGGATGGGTCACAAAATAAGCCCATTGTCTACCATGGTTATACACTTACCAGCAAGATTCTATTTAAGACAGTGATCCAAGTGGTACACAAATATGCATTTTTGGTATGTGCATAGCTTTCTTCAATTGTAGCTATTTAAACAGAAACAGTCCTATTGCCTTTAAAATCCTATAATCAGTTTAGATTAGTGGTATTTCAGATTGTGGGCATGGCCCCTTTTTTATGTAGCAAAATAAATGTAGTGTATGGTAAAAAGTTTTGTCAGTTTGCTTTATGTAGCAAAGGTGCATGTTGTTTTATACAGGTTTTTGTTTTAATGTGAATTTTTTATCATGAATCATGATGTCTAAGAAATAATGGTCAACATAATAGTTCATATCTTATGAATATTTAACTATTTCATTTTTAAGATATAAAATTTTTTATAATAAAAGAGCATATATGTGTATGTAAAATACAATTCATAATTTTTTTCTTTGACAACAACTTTTCCTTCATAAAACTACACCAAGGATAACTATATATAGCAATATTTACAGCTCTATCTCTTTTTTAATGGGTTTATAGTAATCTTTATATGCATATAACATAATTTATTTAAATGGTAGCCACTGCTGACTGCCTCAGATCTTTCCTATATTTCTAGTGCAAACAACAGTTTTCCTTTTAAGATAAATTTAATGCTCCCTGCTCTGTCAAATGCGAACACATTTACAATGTAAAAAAACTTATTAATTCTGCAAAAGCACTGCCTATTAGAAGTTTTAAAGCAAGGAAGTTTGTATATTAACTGAAATAAAATTATTTCAATGTTCTGATCAATAACCTTTAGCAATGGTTACTTTTTTAGACATCTGACTACCCAGTGGTGCTCTCTTTAGAAAATCACTGCTCCCCCGCCCAACAGGAAGTGATGGCAGATGATTTGCAGACAATTTTGGGAGATACTCTGCTGTCTGATATGCTTGACGATTTTCCAGACAAACTACCATCACCAGAGGTAGCTCTTTTCCCCTGAGAAACTCAATTTTCTAAAAAGTTACTGTTTTATTATTCTATGAAACTGGGTTAAAGATGAATGAAAAACCTTACTTTTGGTATTTCTTAAGATATAGTTTAAAATGTGTTCCTATGAATATTTAGGTGAATTTATATGTATTGGGTAATGGTAGACTCTGAGTTGTGAAAATGGTTCATACACTGGGCTCGGCTGCTAAATGTTGGAGGATGGAAGTTCAAATCCACGCATAGACCCCTCATAAGAAAGACTCAGAAATCTACTTCTGAAAATTCAGCCCCAGAAAACTCAAGCGTCATTCCACTCTGACACACGTGGGGTTAGCATGAGTTGATATAAACAAGACAGCCACAGGTTTGATGGTTATTTGATAAAAGATGCTATAGATATATGTACAAACATTTATCTTTTACATTTTTATTTCACTATTTTTTTCTGTCAGTTTGTCATACTAGAGTGACTGTGATGCTGGAAGCTAATTCACTGGTATTTCAAATACCAGCAGGGTCCCCCAAGGTGAATGGGTTTCAGCTGAGCTTCCAGCCTAAGAGGCGCTACAAAGAAAGACTCAGGCGTTCACCTCTGAGGAATTCACCTCTGAAAACCTCCTGAATTTAAAACCATCTCCAGAATAAACCTAAATGTTGAACACCGAGGGCAGAAGAGTTGATGAGCTGTGAGATGACACCAAGAACATCTTACATGCAAAACCGCAAAACATCATCAAAAAGACAGAGAAGAAATAAAAGATCAAAGAGGATGTCAGAATAGAGGCTGATATTTGCTACAGATTGTAGAGTAGCTAAAACAAATGGAAGAAATAAAATACCAGAGCTGAACAGAACATTTCAAAGGGCAGTAGACAAAGTAGAATATTATAATTAAATGTGCAACGATTTGGAGTTAGGAAAACTGAAGGCATTATTCAAAAGCAAGGCTCCAGGAGTTGATAAAATACCAATTGAAATATTTCAACAAGTTCAGGAACACTCACTTGTCTATTCCAAGAAATTTGGAAGGCAGCTACTTGACCAATTGATTAGAAGAAACCTAGGTTTGTGTTCATTCTAGAGAAAAGTGACTCAACAGAATGCAGAAATTATAGAAAAATATCATCAATTCAAGTAAAGTTTTGCCAAAGATCGTTCAATAATGGTTGCAGGAATGCATAAATAGGCAGCTGTGAGAAATTCAAGCTAGATATGGAAGAGGATCTGACATGAGGAATATCACTGTTGATAACAGATGGATGTTGGCCCAAAGCCGAGAACACCAGAAAGGTGTTCACTTGTGTTCTATTGACTATGCAAAGGCATTCGACTAATTCCACTTCATTGTGCTCAGGTAGATCCTGTACCTGGACCAAAAGTCAGTCTTTTTAACAGAACAGTGTAATACTGCGTGGTTTAATATTAGAAAATGTGTGCTTGAAGGATGTATCTTTTCATCATCTTTACTCAGTTTGCTAAGTGAATACTCTGAGAAGCTGGACTATGGGAAGAAGAGCGTGGCATCCAGGTGGGAGGAATGTTTGTGAACAATCTGCAGCACCCAGAGGCACAGCCTTGCTTACTGGAAGCAAGGAGGGGTTGAATCACTTGTTGATAAAAACCAAGAACTGCAATCTTCAATATTGATGGCAATTCAATATTAAGAAAATCAAAGTCTTCATAACTGAACCAAAGGTCATACCATGACAAATGGAGAAAAGATTGAAGTTATTAAGGATTTAATCTTGTTTGGAGCCACAATCAATGCTCATGGAAAGCCAAACAGCAATCAGGAAATCCAGCAATGTATTAGAATGGAAAAACCTGCCGCACAAGACTTTGTCGAAGTGTAGATGAATGAGAATCTCATGCTATGGAATATGGTGTCTGCCTCAAACTGTGATAGCTTCAGTCAACTCATATTGATGTGAAAGTTGGACAATAAGGAAGGAATACTGAAGAAGAATTGATGAATTATGATGGCTTTTGGTGCTATTGAGGACTATGCTGAGTACCTTGGATTGCCAGATGAATAATAATAATAGTAATAATAATAATAAGAAGAAGAATAACAAAGTAGTCTCGGAAGAGCTGAGCTTCCTCTTTAGAAGAGACGGTGGTAAGACTTCCTCTCACTTACTCTGGACATGTTACTAGCACAGGTCTGTCCCTGGAACAGGACATGGCTGTACCAGTGGGCTCAGGAGTAGCCATTGTGAGGCCAGTGCAGGATCGGGCAGTGATTTCTTCTTTCTTGCACAGGGTTGCTATGAGTCGGAAACAACTTGCTAGCACCTAACAACAATAGTTTTATTGTACTTAATACTTTAAGGGTCTAAAATTGCAAGTCAATTAATATTTGGTTTTAGTCATTTGCTTTAATATTTCATACACAAATGGCTGAGAAATAGGGCCCAGATCCACAATGGAACTAGATGAGCATCCACTACCGCGTTCTCATCACTTGGGTACACAAATCTCTTTCTTCTGCTCTTTGTTTTCAATTTCCCTGTCTCTACTGGTCTTTCTCCCTTCAGTTAAGCATACAAACTTATTTGATTTTTAAAGTACTCTAAGTTCTACTGTCAGATTTTCACTTCTCTTTCCATTCACCTCTTTATTTTATTCTTACTCTTAGAGCCTACTTTTCCATTTGGTCATCTATTCAAAAACTGCCCACTCAAGTCTCCTGACGGCTCCACAGTCATCTGTTTCCTTGTGGCTCCTCAAGATTTCTGTATAAGACACATTCCTTGAGCTTCCCTCATTTTTTTTCAGGGCACTCCTTTTGACTTAAACATTTTTAGTTTTAGTTTTGCTGCCCCCTTCTCCCTTACCTCAAATTTTATCAGATTTATACATGAACATTTTGAGTTTTACAGAATAATCTTTACAGAACAGTTGTGGCTGAATAGTCTAACAATTAATAGTTTAAGTTTCATATGTCACCATTTTGGGAAGCTAGATGTATTTTTGTAATGCTTGAATTACAAAAATAATCTTTACTTGTTATTTTATTGATATGAGTGTAAAAATCTCATGAAAACTTTTGTGACATTTGTTTAAAGAAGTGTAGGACTCCTGCTATAATTAGGAAAAATGTATTATTCGATAAATGACAAATTATTTATTTTATCTTTAAGAATGTTCACAGTACTTTCACTAAACACAACCTTCACTAAGCACAGATCAAAAGATCTAGTTAGTGCCAGGCTTACATTACTAAACTGCTCAGATCAGGCTCATAACAGAAGGCCCAGGACAGAGTGAAGGAAAAAGAAAACGTAGAAGAAAATTCAAAATCATAATGGAAGAAGCACATCAGCCCGTGTGATCCAAGGATTCTAAATTACAAAACCCAAGTCCAAAAGAAGGAATTGTAACAGAGCTTAAATTATGAACATCTGGTTTACAGAAGGCTATGGATGTCAATGGAAGCCTAAAATCCATTTGCAGGATTCATGCATGGATTAAACTTCAGGTGAAGCCCCTCTGATCATAACTGAGGGATATGAATAGTCTTGTTATCAGGCAGAGAGCACTGTAAAGTCAATTATGGAAGCTGTAGTTAGGTTAAAATCCAATATCTTACCAGTTGACCTCCTTTTGACCAATTTTAAAGTTGCTTAGATTAAAAAAAAAAAGTGAAGGGGAAATACACATAGATTAAGCTTCTGGGGAATCCCTTCTAACCATAGACCAGGGATGTGCATATCCTGCCTATCATTCAGAGTGCTTTAGAAAGTGGATTATTGCTGATACAGTTAGCTTAAGGTTTAACATCATATCATTTGATCTTCTCTTTGACCCATTTTAAATTTGTTCTACCTTTTAATATTGTCTACTTTCTTTTCAAGTGAGGCTTTTCTCTGTTTTATGTTGTTATTGTTTTTAGTTTCTTTGCTTTTTGGGGGGGAGTATGTTTTTCTGTATTTGAATTCTAGGATAGGTATATCTATAAATGCAATAACTGGATTATCATTTCTTGGGGTTACTTATGGTCAAGGAGGTTTGGGGGAATTGGGAAGCTAATAACAATGAGTACAACAAGAAGAGAATGTTCTAAAATTGATTGTGGTGATGATTGTACAACTCTTCTTAATGTGATTGAACTGTTGTGTAACGTGACTTATATGTGTAACGTGACTTAAAATACTCAAAATCCTAAAACGACCTAAAAGCTGGTGGAATTTCAAGACTGTGGCCCTTAGATACCCTTCAGGTCTGGAAGAAAAGAAAAGAAGAAGAAGAAGAAGAAGAAGAAGAAGAAGCAGCAAACATTCAGAGTGCAAATGTGTCACTCCATAATCCAGAATTCAGCACTGTCTGCAGTACACCAGCCACTTGATAAACATATTTGTTAAATTGACTTTTTAAAAGGACAGGAATAACTAATTGAAATAAGGGAACCAGAAGACTTTGTATTTGAAATGAGCAACGAATTAAAAATAATCAACCTGTGGATGTTGAGTCAATGTCAACTCATGGTAACCTTATAGGGCAGAGTAGAACTACTGACTAGGGTTGTTACGTTGGTAATCTTTATGGGAGCAGACTGCCAAATCTTCCTTCCATGGGCAGAGAGTGGGTTGGACCCACCAAAGCTTATGTCTAGCAGCTGATCATTGAGCCTCTGCTCCGACAGGCACAGGATAAATGATGCTGATAATAAATTTTGCTATATTTCTAGCTTGGATTCTCAAGAGATATTTTCATTGATATTCTGTTCTAGTTGTTTTACTCCCATTCTGCTTAGTCTCACTACCCCTTAAACTGCTCATTCATGCTTGAGGGTAACGATGTCCATTTGATCTCACATAGATGATCTTTGAAAAAGATCTCAGTACTCAAGGGTGGTGTTCTTTACATTTCCAGGTAATCTATTTAGTTCAAAGGTGTCCTTGGGGTATACTTTAGTTTCAAAGTTTAAAGACTGTATAAGGATAATAGTCTTGGTGATTATTTAAGTTAATATGGATTCTTTAAGAATTTGGAGCTCCACATTTCCCCCCTTTCTATTAGGATGCATTTATTGTGCTCCTGATGAGAACATGTTGTTGCCACTATTTCTTTGGGGATTAAGGTGGATTAGACAGTGGCTTCTGGTGACAGCTAGTCCTGTAGTCCAGTTCCTTCTCCAAGTCTTGGATATTTTTCTTTTTCTTAAGCTTCAAATGAATACAGGCCAATAATTTAATTTTAAATGGCCACTTGTCATCTTTACAGATCACAGACACTACATTTACCAACATTAGGAGGTAGAATATAACTTTAACAACTATTATGCCAATGTTCTTAATTGTCCCATGAGACCATGATACTAACTCTTCCAACCAAAGAAAGGTAATTCAGTGAGATTATTGGTTATGTCTAAGAATCATCAGTTTCTGTAGTTCCTTATTTGTTATTTTTCAGTCTCATTTTTCTGGGACTTTTTGAGGCCTCTGTGTGTGTAGGTGTGCTGTTATTATTGCCAAATTATATAATATAAAAACAGAACCATAAAACAAACACATTGCCATCACCTTCATCCCAACATTTGTCAATTCATTATTTTTCTGTGTACAAAGTATTGGCATCAATTGCATTAATCAATCTGGGCAAATTCATCCACAGATCTTGCAATTTTCTGTCCCTAAAACAAAGTGACTCTACCTGTAGAGTGATCCCCTCTCGCTCCGTCTCCTCCAGCTGGTAACCAGCAGTGAGCAATATAGTTACCTCTATTATCATTTCACAAAAGTGGGATCACATATTTGTTCTTCTGTGATTGATTTAGTTCATTAATCTTAATGTCCTCTAGGTTCATCCACATAGCAAGATGATCCAGGAACTCATTTTTTATGGCTGAATTTCATTGTATGCATGTACTGTACTACATTTTGTTTATCTATCTCTCCCTTGATGGGCAAATAAACGGTTTCCATTTTTTATCTTTTGCTACTGTGAATAGCAATGAACATGGATGGGCATATGTCTGCCTCACTTCTGCTAGATCCCTAAGTTATACCCCTAAAAGTGGAATTCTGGGCCATAATTTAATTCTATTTTTAATATTTTGAGGATTCCCCAGTGGTTGTATCATTTTCTATTTCTACTAGCAGGGTATTCTAATCTCTCCACATGCTCACGAACATTTGCTATTTTCTACCTTGTTGTGTGTGTGTGATCAATGTCATTTTAGTAGGGAAAAGGTGGTATCTCATTGAATTTATGATTTGCATGACCCTATTAACTAATGAAAACAACAACCAAACAAACAAACACCTGTTTATGTTTTGTTGGCTGCTTGGATATCCTCTTTGGTGAAGTGTCTGTTCATGTCCTTTACCCATTTCTTATTGTGTTATTCGTGGTTTCTTTTGTTGTTGTTAAGTTGTAATGCTTTTTAATTTTGGAAAGAAAGCGATGACCTGAAGTAAGTACCAGAGACTGTAAAATTCTAACTCCACCTAAACGACAAGTATTGTAAGACTCATTATTTTTTCATGAAATATTGAATGGAAATTTGCGAAATGTAAAAGAAATCAAGGAAAATAAGACTCAGTCATAGTAGGATTGTTTTTTGTAATTTTTTTCAGTAATACATAACATTACTGGTTTCTATATGAATAAGAGTTCGGAAAAATGTTATCCTTAAGAAAATCATACATAAGTTAATACTGCAGGCTGATTGAAAATGTGAAACATCTTCTCATGACTTTTGCTACGCAAATTTACCTGTAGTATATGATTATATCTCTCTTTAAATTTGTCTTTATAGGCATTAAAATTCAAAATATTGGTCAAAAACAAGAAAATAGGAACCTTAGGGCAAACACGAGAGAGGCGAGGTTCTAATAAGCATGGCCAGGTAGAGGTATTAGAAGAAGAAGAAACAGATCAAGACGATGAGGACGATTCTGTATCTGATGATGAAAATCCTGGAAAGGAAATTGATTTTAAAAAGAAAAATCAAGAAAAAGAAGTAGAATTAGTGGAAGTAACAGCTTACCGAAAAAAGGTGAGTTGTTGCTTTGTGAAAATCTTGTGATTCAAAGCTTTCTAATTCTCTTCTTATTGTTGGAGAGTTTAAAGATTTGGAGGGGAGAATACTGTTTTCTCCCCTTAAAAGAGCTCTAATCAATTTTTTAACATTTCTTAAAATCAACAAATAAACTGGCTGTACAGATGGTATTTTAAACCTGGACAGGCGGAAACACGGGGCCAGTAACAGGATTGATGATAATCACGGGGAATGAGAGTGACAGAACTGGGAGACAGCATCAATGCGTGAAAGAAAGGGGAAAAGTTCCACAGTTGATTGCAGTCTTTCTTGATATAATTGAACGATTGAATTATATGATATGTTCAATGTAGCTCAAGAAAAAAGATTATACCAAACACAGTTACCTCGTTTCCTGTTTCTTCTTTTCACATATTTTATACTTCATAATGCCCATTTAATCTGTCCTCTGTGTACTAAGATTGTGCAGTGTAATGTACTATCTATATATGTATATAAATGAAAACGTGTCTCGACACAAGATCATACTTGAAGAGACATATGAGGAAACTCATGTTTATAATTTATAAATGAAATTTATAAATCGGTATTATTAGAGGCTGTGGAGTTGACTCTTAGAGTGACCTTAAGTATAACAGAACATAATATACTAATATATTGCTCCGTGGGTATACAAATCAACACGACAAAAGTGTGCTAGGTTGCATAGGACACAAAACCAATCCAGCCGGCTTCAGTGAAATAGGAATTTTCTGACTCATATAAATAAAAATGTTAAGGAATGATATCTGAAACAAGACCTTTACTCCTCTCTCTAACTTTTGGTATCACTTTCTTAGTGTTTATTGGTGGCAAGGTTATTTCTAAAGCTTTAGCAAATATATCCTATCAGGTGGAAAACCAATAGAATGCCTACCTAACTCCCAGTAGACCCAACACATTTTATCATTCATTGACTACCAATCTGTTAGGCGCCCATCCACTTACCCTTGCAGCGCTCTACAGAGCCAAGTTCACCACTCAGGACTTGTCCTTAAACACATTATTTGAGTATAAAAAAAGTGTAGTTCTCTTTTTAAAATTTGGGCAAGTGATTAACATAAGTGTAGTGGAAATAGTTGCTGAGTTCTAGAAGAGAAGATATCCACTATGTAGTAGAAACTAAGCCATATGTTAGATAAAATATGCTTACTCATGATTAAAATCCTTAAATTTATATAATTCACAAGGATAAACAGAAATCTGGGGTAAAGGAAATAGGAATAATTGTCATCTTCAATTTTTAATAAGCTGTTTTGGGTTTTAGATTTATACTATCTCATATTAACATCAAATATTATAGTTATAAAAATCGCAATTTAGTTGATACATTAGTTTTTGAGGAGATAAGAGATAAGCATGGCTTCTTTATTGGAGAAATAATTTTTCAAACTGTATGTGTCAAACTGTAAAGTTCTCATATTACATTATAGATCGCTAAGATGAAAATAGCGTTGGCTCTCTCAGATCTCGTCATTTATACAAAAGCTGAGAAGTTCAAAACCTTTGAGCATTCAAGAGTATATGGGCAATTTAATGAAACGAATTCTATTGGAGAGTTAAGAGCTCGAAAACTTTCAAAGCTGAGAGGTAAATTTTTATGATTCAAGTAGATGAAATTTTTAACAAGTTATATAGTCATAAGGTGCTAAGAGTAGTCATTGGTATGGTCAATGGTCATTCATCTCATAAAATTTAAATTTATTTAGCATAATTTAAAAAGATGCTATATGCCTCATGTTACAGTTTGTTCTAGTTCAAAGAACTTAGTCATGAACTTCTTTAAGCATGTCATTTTTGACACTACATACACGCTGTTGAGATTTTGATGGGGCTGTGGTTTATAGGGGAGAGCGGGGAGTGGCCTGGCTGCAGGGGTAAGAAAACTTCTTGGCCATCACATCTCTTCTGACTCAATGACGCGATGAGACAGAGTATAACTAGCCTGATGGCTTTCTGAGGCTGTAAATTCTCATAGGATTAAAAAGCTTCATCGTTCGACTTTGGAGTAGAGAAGCTCATAGTTTCAAAGTGTTGACCTTGTAGTTAGCAACCTACATAGTAATACACCATACCACCTGGTGTAGGCAGAGTTGAAGTAATGAGAAATTAGATGCTGTTGAGTTGATTCCAATTCATGACAATG
>NW_022103918.1:5161652-5178415 GCF_000313985.2 Echinops telfairi | reverse complement strand
CCTAACCTCTCAGCTACCAGCTGAATGCTTAACTCTTGTTCCACCAGGGCTGTTGTCATTAGTCCTAGAGGCGATAGATCGAAGGTAATGGGAGGAAATGGCATGTAGGTCCGGTCACCAGATGACTGTAAAGCGTATGTACTGCACATCTCCCAGGGTAGTATTTTACCTCTAACTCTTTTCTTTCTCTTCTGATTCTAAATTTGAGAGGGGAAGCAGCCAACGTCTACAGAGAAGGGAGAAGATTCTTCCCTCTTCTCAGACTCATCTGGTGAAGAATACTGTGCACATGATTAGAGATGGACAACTAACTTAACAGCCCTCTTAATAATTTTGCCATCTATCATTAGCAGTGCTTCTGTGTTGAAACAGCATAAATAAGCAATTACAATGGACTTCAGAGAAAACTCTTGGTTGTCAGGAAGTTAAGATTGTGAAATATTTGTTAGTTAACCTTATTTATTGTCCACTTTGTCCAAGGGTTTTGAAGAATACCTTAGTTCATCTCCTCAAACTATCTCCTAGCTATCCGGCATATTTTAAGCACCTCCTTCCCTTTAGAAAAATTAAACTGTGGATAGTGGTCAAAAGCCAATTCAGTAATGGACCACAATTAAACTAATAAAGGAGTATGACGGGGAGTGTAGTGTTTGCATTAGGAATAAGTATTATTTTATGAAATATGTGTTTATGTTGTGTTGTGATGTAAAATGTCTTTCTTATTGTGGGATGTGAACAAGAGAGTTTGAATGACCTACTTACTGGCCTCTATCTCCAGAAAATAATAAAACATTTTGCTCCTGTGGACAGGACCTTTAGGCACAGCAAAAATAGCTATATTTATTTTACTCTTAATTTTATGAAACATTTTAACAGAATTGAAAGAATTAGGTGGTCCTAAGTAGAGTCATAATGTGTAGCATCTCTATCTCCTGGAAATTGTATAGAATTAATTTCCCCCAAAATCAAGGTAGTTTGCATGTCACTGAGTGGATTTTAACTTTTCATGATGAGAACAAAGGTTTAACTGCAAGGGTGCTCAGCATTATTACAAACATAGTAAGTATCATTATGCTCATGACAGTGACAAATAAAACATAATTTCCCATACATGTGAATACTTTTCAGTCATTTAGAAATAATGTACTATTGAGTATAATTCAAAAGGAAAGGTTTTCATTTTATTGTAGTTGTAAAAGGGAGTCAATCATATGCTGTGATTTATAAAAATGAGTATGCATAGTACATAGATATGGACACAGACATACAAAAACATGAGAAAAGAATGGAAAACTACTTGAAGATAAGTCCAAGTATTGTGAATAGGGTTAACGTCCATACACGCATGCATTTATTGCAAACAACATGTGTTCAAACATGTCTGTGCAATTTGTGGATGGCTGCAGATTACCTCTCTCAATAATACATGCAGTCTCGGGGTCCTTTCAAAAAGAAAGTCCAAACAAAACACTAATTTCTGAAGGGGTCTCTCAAATCAATAAAATTCGAGGCAGAGAGGTTAGAGCTGTAAGGGTCCCAATACAATGATTTATTTTAAAAAAAATAAAAGAAAATAAAAGAATGAAATTCCTAACGACCAATAAAATAGAAAGAAAGTCAGAGCAGCTATTTTGGGAGGACATCAAAAGGGCAATCTTGAGAACTTCTCTCAGAAGGCACAAGACTAAGAGGAGCCTGATTAGGAGAAGGTTCTAAGAGAACGGAAAACTGCAGTAGTGACAAAAAGGCCAGAAAAGCTGTGTCCAGGAATTTTTTGTTTTCTCAGTCAGGAAAATGCACCCATTCTTCAAGGGTGGGGAAGTCTGTCCGAGAAGAATTTCATGGGGAAACCTTGTGCTATTGCTTTATGGGTCAGATCTTGTCCCTTCACACCTATTTTTGCTACCTAAATTCAATGGACATTGCAAGCAAATGGCATTAAGACCCAGAGCATTGCTTGAAAGAATTGGAACATGACTTTACCGGTACAGTCCTGAAGAGCGAGCACTATGAAAGCAATGACTGTCAAGAGGGGGAAGGGCCCAGTCAAGAGCAAAGGTCATGGCAACAGTGTTTTTTGTTTTTTTTTTCCCCTTTTATGCCCAAGGCATTTTGTTTGCTGACTTTCTGGAAGACCAAATAATGATGACATATGCTTATTATGAGAGTTTTAAGTTTTAAGAAAGTTAGTCAAAGTTTCAGCAGAAAAAAACCCCAGGAAAACTTTGAGAGTTCTTTTCTACCACCTCAATGCTCCTGCTCAATCGTCTCAAACAAGGGCAATTTGGGAAGAGTTTCTTTGGGAAATCATGAGGCATTCACAGTCAAATGCCTTCTTGTGACATTTTTTGTTTCCTATTCTTGAACCATCTTAAATGGCACCAGTTTCCCGCCCCCTAGTAATGCAGTAAAGACTGAATTGACAAGGTTATATCACCAGGGCCTCAGGTCTTTGGAAATCGTCTAAATGGACTATCTTGCCTACAGTGTATCTTGATCTTGATGGAACTTATGTGAAGAAATAAAGTTTATATCTTTTATTTTACCATATAATTCCAATTTTGCATACTGTCCCCTTGTGTATAGACCTAGTCTCAGTAAGGAAGACATTTGAAACAATTGGGAGTTGGTTTTCTTTCAATTGAAGCTTACAAAAAGAGAGGAAATTCTTGAGGAAGATGTTAGGCTGGGAATTAGGATCAAACTGGAGAAAGTTCAGGTTCCTTTAAACTATCAGAGCATCCGTGAAGTGTTCGACCTGAAAGGTTTGGTTAAAATTACACCATAACTTTCTGTCACTTCATGTGCTTGTGTACTCTTGTGAAAATCAAAGTAAACAACAAATAAAATGGAGGAATGTTGTCAGGTTTGTTTTTGGGGGAAAAAAGGAGATTGTGTCTTTGGACTTTTATATATTATATCACAATAAAATTTATTTGGCTGTGGAAAACAGAAATAGATTTTTTTTCATCTCAGAAGAATCATCAACATATATAAATTCTGCATTGAAATTATTAAATCTTCACTACTGTGAATGTCACTGCTGATATAATGACATGGATTTATTTTGATTTACATGAATTGTAGATTTGTAGCTAAAATAATATATGGAAATTATTGGGAAATACCTTATATATAGAAATAGTAATCAATTTAATTTTTATTTGAACTCTTTTCCAATATTTTCTTTTCTTCTTTAGCACAAGACTTTATTTTACACACCAGGAAGTTCATTACAAGAATATATCCCAAAGCAACAAGAACAAACTCTTCTAACTATAATCCTCAGGAATTTTGGAATTTAGGTTGCCAAATGGGTATGTAACAGAAAATATTGAGTTGTTTGCTATAGGAAGATAACATATATTTGTTAATACATATGTGTGTGCATATAGAAAGATAATAGATAAATCAAAGATAGATGATAGATGATAGATAGATAGATAGATAGATATCCACCACTTACTGTCAGTTTGTCATGCTACAGTGACATGTGCGTTGCTGTGACGCTGGAACCCTTGTCATTGTCATTTCAAATGGCAGCAAAGTTCCCCAAGTGACCAGGCTTCAGTAGAGTTTCCAGTCTAAGAACAAACTACGAAGAGGGAGTAGATTGTTTATTGCCATTGAAACTTTCATGAATAGTATCAAAGTATTGTCAGATATGGAAAACCTCATGAATAGTAGCAAAACATTGTCAAGGATGATCCCTTTAGGACAGACTGAAGGCACACCAAATATAACTGAAGAAGAGTTGCCTTCTCAAAGTTATGTGAACCATAATGATGTTGATGGAGCAAATCTGTGGGGAAAAAAAGCCTTTAGGACCTTCATTTGCTGATGGGCATGACTTAAAATGAGAAGAAACAGCTGCTGTCTATTGATGATTGGACTTGGAATGTACGTACGAAGTACATACTTTGGACCTGTGATGTGACACTAATTCCTGGAGGAAGACATACTTGGTAAAGCAGAAGGGCAATGGAACAGAGGAAAACACTCAACAAGATTGGCACAGTGATGGCACCATGGGCTCCAACGTAGGAACAATTGAGAAGTTGGGGCCGGACCAAGAGTCTTTCGCTCTTTTGTACGTAGGATTGCTGTGAGTCACTGATTCAATGAAAACGAACAGAAACAGACACCTAGCAGTTCCGCTTCACAGGGATGCTACACCCAGCATACAGAAACACTGCCTAGTCCCGTGCCAGCCTCACAATTGTTCTTCTATGAGGCCATGATCGCAACTTCTGTGTCAATCCAGCCTTTCCAAAGCCTTCCTCTTTTTCACTGCACAGATGCTTTATGAAGCACAGATTCTTCCTCCAGGGACCGGTCTCTCTTGACAACATGTTCAAAGTACATAAGACTAAGTCTCACTATTTTTTGCTCTAAGGAACACTCTGGCTGTACTTCTTCCAAGACAGATTTATTGGTTGTTTGGCAGTCCATAGTACTTTCCATGTTCTTGGCCAGCACCATCATTCAAATGCATCAATTCTTTCTCCGTCTTCCTTATTCAATGCCCAACTTTCACATGCAGTTGAGGCCATTGAAAACACCCTGGCTTGGGTCAGGGATCCCAAAGTCCTCGAAGGAACATCTTTGCTTTTCAGCACATTACAGAGGTCTTGTGTCAAATATTTGCCCAACACAATGTCTTGCTTGATCTCTTGACTGCTACTTCTATGAGCATCGAGTATAGACCCAAGCAAGTTGACATTGTTGACAGCTTCTATCTTTTCTCTGTTTATCATGATGCTACCTATTGGTCCAGTTGTGAAGATTTTGGTGTTCTTTACTTTTGATTTGCAGTGCATACTGAAGGCTGCGATTCTTGATCTTCGTCAGCAAGTGCTTTACGTCTTCTTTACTTCCACCAAGGGAAGTTGTGTCACCTGCATATTGCAGGTCGTTAATAAGCCTCACTCAAATCCTGATGCTGCATTCTTCCTTCTGCTCTGATATTTGCTCTGCATACAGATAGAATGGATGATGAGAGGATTCAACTGACACACCGTACTTGACTTAAAACCATGCCATTTTCTCTTGTTCTGTTTGCACAACTGCCTCTTGATCCATGTACAGGTTTCACATGAGCACAAAGTAGAGTTCTGAGGTTCCCATTCTTCTCAAGGCTGTCCAGAGTTTGTTAGGATCCACAAAGTCAAATGCATTAGCATATTCAATAAAACACACCTAAATATCTTTGTTATTTTTTATTTTCAGTGAAGATCCATTTGATATCAGCAATGATTTCCTTGTTCTACACCCTCCTCTGAATCCAGTCCAGACCAATGGCATTTCCCTTTCAATTGTACTGCTGAAAGAGTTGTTGGATGATTTTCAGAAAAAAATTTTACTTGCATGTGATATCAATGATATTGTTCTATGGTTATTCTATTAAGTCACCTTTATTTGGAACGGATACAAATATCAATCTCTCCCAGCCATAGGCCAAGTAGTTTTCCTCTGAATTTCCTAGCATAGATGAGTGAGTGCTTCATCGACTTAGAAAAACCCAAACCAAACTTGCTGCCCTTGAGTCTATGCTGACTCATAGCGACCCCTGTGTGTTTCCAACCCTATAACTGTTTAAGGGAGGAGAAAGCCCACTCTTTCTCCCATGGAGCTACTATTGGTTTTGAACTGCCTTTCATTTGGACTGCAGTCCAACACATCAGTACACCACCAAGGATCCTTTGTTGAAACATTTCAATTGGTGTTCCATTAGTTCCTGACACCTTATTTTCCCCTAATGTTTTCATTGTAGTTTGGACTTCTTTCTTGAGTACCATTGGTTCTTAAGAAAATGCTACCTCTTGAAATGGTTGAATGTTGACTAGTTCTTTTTGGTACAGTGACTCTGTGTATTCCTCCCATCTTCTTTTGATGCTTCCTACTTCATTCCATGTGTTTCCACGTAGTTGTTGTTAGGTGCCATCGACTTGGCTCTGACCCATAGAGACCCTACGCACAACAGACTGAAACACTGCATGGTCCTGTACAGTCTTCACAATTGTTCCTGTCCCTGAGTCCATCAATGCAGCTCCTGCCTCAATCCATCTCCCTGAGGGAGTTCTCCTTCACATGCCCATAGAATCTGTCAAGATCAGAAGTCCAGCTTTGAATTTTTCCGAGTTCTTTCAGTGTAAGATGTGCTGAGCATGTTCTTCCTTTTTTATTTTCTAACTCTTTGCACATCTCATTATAATATTTAACTTTTTCTTTTTGAGCTGTCTTTTGAAATTTTCTATTCAGTTCTGTAACACTTTCTAATAAAAAAGCTTCTACATGTATAATTCAGTGCCATTGATGATACTCGGTGTGCTGTACAACCATTATTGCTATCCTTTTCCAAATTATTCCACCACCATTAACATAAACTCAATGTCTCCTAAGAAAAATTCTTAGTATTTTACCCATGGTAAGCACAGGTCTACAGCAAATGTTCCATGTGATGTGGCTCCTGTGAGTTTACACCAACTTTCAGTCTCTTCTTACATTCACTCTGACCTTTTCTTTCTTTGCTTTTAAAAAATTGTATTTGTGATATTTTAATAGCCTTTTGCTTTCTTCATATATGGTTTTTGATATCATTCCACTGCACACCAGGTCGTCCGTCATTGGCGTTCAATGCATGTCACAACTGCTCTTGGGATGTCCTCTAAATCCATATGGGACATATTCAGGATTTTACTCGGGCTCCCATGGATAGATTTTCATGTTCTTCAGCTTTATCCTGAACTTACACATGAGCAATTAATGGTGTGTACCACACTCGGCTCCTGGTCTGGTTTTAGAGCTAATACTGCATTTCTCCAGCATCTCTTCTCACAGAAGCAGTCAATTTGATTTTCGTGTATTCTATCTAGAGAAGGTCAAGTGTATAGTG
Organism: Echinops telfairi; assembly: GCF_000313985.2. Taxonomy (NCBI): domain Eukaryota; kingdom Metazoa; phylum Chordata; class Mammalia; order Afrosoricida; family Tenrecidae; genus Echinops; species Echinops telfairi. The sequence goes on along the minus strand of NW_022103918.1, from coordinate 5,171,520 downwards.
GCCATTTGTGTTGTTGAAAAAAGGTGTTTGTGATGGAGAAGCTGCTGGTCTTGCAAAATTTTATCATGTTGATCTATGGCTTCATTTCTATTACTCAGCTTATATTTTCAATTACTGTTCCTCTTTGTTTCCAATTTTGTATTCCAATTTCCAATCATTATAAAGGATCTTGATTGTCTGCTTGATAAGTTTTAGACTGAAACCATGGTAGAATTCTTTAACTTTTTCATCACGAGTTTTGTTGGTTGATGCAGAAATTTGAATAATAGTTGCATTGATTGGATGTCCTTGAAAGTGAATATATGTAATCATATTACAGACAGTGCTGTATTTCAAGATCTTGAAATGTCCATTTTGATAACGAATGCAATATCACTCCCCTTGTTTTATTCCCAGCATAGTAAACTACATACTTTTCTGATTCAAAATGGCCAATTCCAATTTATTTCAGATCACTAATGATGATTATGTCTAGAATATTGAGTTTATGTGTTCCTTTTTAAAAATTGTGTTGTCCCATCAGCAAATGAAGGTCCTGAAGGCTCTGTTCTCACTGGCTTTACGCTATTCACCTGAGCATGGTTTATCCTTCGTTGAGAAGGCAGCTCTTTCTCCATCATTGTGTGAGTGACTTCCAACCCGTGGGGCTCATCTTCTGGCACAATATCTGACAGTGTTCTGCTTCTTTCCATGATATTTTCATTCTCTGACAATGTTTCAGATTCTGTCCGCAAGGTTTTCGGTTGACTAATTCCAAGACAGCCTGTTTCGTTTTTGTAATCTGTTCACTCTGTGTGACCCTGCTGGCATTTAAAATGCCACTGACATTGCTTCCAGCATCACAGCAACATACAAGCCACCACAGTATGACAAACTGAAAGACAGACTACACACACACACACACACACATATACACAAGTTTCCTATGGTTTTTTTTTTTACTGGCCCTGAGACTACTGGGGCCAGGTATCAGATTCAAGAGTAAAACTTAAACCAAACCAACTGCCATCAAGCCAATTCCAAATCATAGTGACTCTACATAGGGTTTCTGAGGCGGTAAATCTGTCAAGGAGCGGATAGCCTTCTCTCTATCCTGAGAAGCGGCTAGTGAAACTGTGGTTAGTTCAAGAATTACAGCCAGTTCTAAATGCCATGGATGAACACATATAGATAAAGATTGAGGGTGTGGAGTTTAAGTTCATGATGGATTAGTATGAGATATGTGTAGTTAAATGGATAAGGAAAGTAAAAATTAAGGCAAACATTAATGGTCAAGTTCCTTTGCTTGAAGGATTTGCTGAAATACTCTCCAAATCATGTACTCTACCTTTTATACATTTTACTCGCTTCTACACATTCATGCATTCTACATCAGAGATGCACCTTGAAAATATTAAGCTGAGTGAAATAAGTCAATCACACCCAAGAACTCCAAACGCACTGCCACTGAGTTGTTTACACCTCACAACAACGCTGTGTGAATGGGTAGAACTGCCCCCATGGGTTTCTGAGGCTGCAACTCATTGTAGGAGTAGAAAGCTTCATCTTTCTCCGGAGAAGTGGCTGGTGATTACAAACTACTGCCCTTCTGCTTAACAGTCCAATACATAACTCACTTCACTAACAAGACTCCACCAGATGACAAACATTATATGATCCCAATTATATGAACTATTGAGCCCTTGTAGTGCAGTGGTTAAGCATTGGGTGTGACAGGCATGGTCAGCAGTTCAAACCACCAGCAGTGCCTTGGGAGCTTTCTACTCCCATAAACAGTTATAATCTTGGAAACATACAAGGGGTCACTATGAGTCAGCATTGACTCGATGGCTGTGAGTCTATGAAATATCAAGAAATGACAATTTTTTACTAATAGTTAACAGGGTCAGGAGTGGACAGAAAGAAAGGAAGATTTGATGCTTAGGAACACTGACATTCTGTTAAAAGATATGAAAAAGATATGGAAATATTTGGAGACTGATAGTGGTTGTGCTGGAACAATAAGATGAACCCAATTTCTGCTACAGCAATGGTTATAGAAAAGTCTAATGGTTTGTTACATACCTTTTTACGACATGCACACAAAGAGTGACTGAGACTACACACTTTATTCTTTAGACTTGTGAGACTCTTATTTCAAATTGAACAGCTTGTATAGTACTGCACTAACCAGTCAATGCTAGGTCTTGACTCTTGTGCTACTGAATTGTAGTAAGACCCATAACTTTGAGGAAAGAGGTGACAGGGGACTAGGGCTATCTACCAGCCCACACAGAGGCCTGGATTTATTTTAACAACTATTACTGCTCTGCCCATTTCTCACTTTCTCCTCAAGTGACAACGGTGCCTCTTTGGACCTGAAAGAACAAGAGGTTGCTGTTATCTTCTTTTCGCTCCATTTAATATACTTATTCACATTCTTAGTTCATCTGACATTTAGATTGCTAGGTCATAGACTGTACTGTGTGCCATTGTGATCTTTTATGCAAATCTATGAAGCAATTTTCCTTTGAGAATTAAATTCTGAAACTCACTTTCATATGTTGATAAAGACCTGGCATTAGAAAAATGTATAAAATTTGTGAGTAATTAGGCTAAGAACATTTTTATAGTACATATAGAGTATCCATGGTTATATTTCAATGAATTGCTTACTTGTATGCTTCTCTAACTGTACACTTAATTTCTGAAAATATCAAAATAATTTCTCTCACAGTGGCATTAAATTTCCAGACCCCTGGTCTGTCAATGGACCTACAAAATGGAAAATTTTTGGACAATGGTGGTTCAGGATATATTCTGAAACCACATTTCTTAAGAGAGAGTGAAACAGACTTTAATCCAAATGACTTATTTAAAGACAGTAAGCCACTTACACTTACAATAAGGGTAAGTTTACTTTTTCTAGGACTTTATTTGATTATGCAAGTTAGATCATATAAGTTAATATTTTGAGTTCCATTGATTTCTAAACTTGAAAAAGAATTTCAGGTACTATAGGTGGGTAGTGTTTTAGCATCCTTACATATCTGAAAATGTTTTTCTGTTGGCTTTTTGCATGAATAACTACTTGCTTGTGAACAGGAATATTGGTGAAGACCTCTTCCTATAAAAGAGTCATATTATTCCATTGTTGTCATCAATTACATTTTATAACAGAGAAACCTGAATTCAGTCCAATAAGTATTTTGTGAGTATCCCATTTTTGCACCTTGAATTAAAAAAAAAGTTTGAAGAGCTGTTTCCAGAATTAACTTTTTAAAAAACTTTTGCTATTGAATTGGGTACAGGTTTTCAGAGCAGACGATCAGTTTTGCTCTGAATTATTCATATACATTTTACTTCATCTCACTGATTTCAATAACAACCCTTCCTGCCACTTCCCTGTGTTTTCTGTTTCCGTCCCTTTCTTTCCTAACCGTCCGAACTTTGTCCCTGGGCAAAGGCTGCCATTTCGATCCCAAATTATTCTAAGATGTGTTCACAGCAATTGTGCCGTTGTTTCCCTTACAGACCTAGCTATTGTTTGGCTGAAAATTGAGCCACAGGGACCTGAGTTTAGTTCCAGATCTGAAGGCGGACCCAGGGCCATGGTCTCGTGGGGGCACAATGAATGAATAATGAATTTCCGTCTGATTAGAAGTCTGGTCTCTTTTATGATTTGGAGTCCAACCCCGCCCCCACATGTTCCTTCCACGTTCTCCAGAACCTTCTGCTGGGATTCCTTCCAGAGGACTTAGTAGTGGCAGCACTGGACCATCTGCTCTAAGGGTTATGCAGAATTGACTTTTCCATGGTTTTTCCCATTATGTCTCAATATCATTTTCTTGCTTGGAAATTGTCAGCATTTGTGTTTTCTCTGGTATCTATCCTCCATACCTACCTTTTGGGGTCAAATTTATCCCTTTTTCTGTGCCTACTGAGAGAGCTTAGAACTTTTCTTCAAGGTCTGCAATTTATTTTATTCTTTACCAATTTTAGTGTATATTTGAAATTTTCTTTATATTATTAGTTTCATCATCAATTGTTACTTGCCTCATATTACTTCTTCTTTTAATATGTTTGTGTCATATCCAACAACCCTTTTCTTCACAGTGTTTTTGTATTTCACATTTTGTTTTATTGCATCTTTGTGTATGTAGTTTCGTTGAGAACAAAGCAGTTGTCTAAAAGATGCGCTTTCCAGTAGTAGACTTTTCAAAAGATTTCACATGATTCTATATCCTAAGTGACACACTTGTTATTAAACATCATTGTTTCTCTACTTGTTTTGCTCGATATTTAATTATAAGCATACCTACTTAAGACTTTTATGTACCTATTGTTTACAAATCAAAAGAGTGCTTTTGTTCTCAATGTTCTTTTTTTCCTTTCCAACAGTCTTATTGGCATATAGTTTACATATCATACAATTCAATAGTTCAGTCATTTCAAGGAGAATTGTACAATCATGACCACAGCAACGTGAGAGCGTTCCACTTTATGACCAGACGTATTAACCCTGTCAGGACCACTACTGGATTTGGGCACACATAGTGATATCCTTGGTCAGATATATTATGTCTCATGTTACTATCAAGTGCAGCTCTATCTGTTCTGCTGACCGGTGAGAGCTCAGCACACATTACGTGTGTGTGTGTGTGTGTGTGTGTGTGTGTAAAGCTAGAACTCTGCTTCCACCTCTCCTCGTCTGTGTGGTTCTCACATGGGAACTGCTATGCCAGTGTCTGCCATCACAGACTTCGAGGGACTATTCATATCCATGTCAACAGGACTGGACATTTTACCCCAACAAAAACAAAAGAGGTTGGGAATGATTGTCAAGAAGTTGATGTGGAAAGAGTACAAGACTCGCTTTCAATGGGACTGAAATAGCTCCAGGGAAGCATGTGGGTGACTTTTCTCCAAGCTGTTAAGGATTTTGTGAGCCCAAAGAAGGAGTATATATTGGAGAGATAGAAATTTCCTATAGATTAGATCTAGCCAAAACATTATTAGTTGGCATACACTGTAAGAGCTGGCAAAGTATTGACCATCAAGCTTACATTACAATGGTATTATAATGTTGGCATCCTTTTTGTACTTTTTAACAGTTGCTCTAATGGGAGAGTTATTCAGCTACTGGTAAGATCTCTGTCTATTCTATACCAACCTCCTTGCTGTGCTTCTGTGATTGTATTCGCTCTTTTCAAATCTATCAGCTAAGTTACTCTTCCTGTTTCTACAGCTCCTCTTTCTTTACCTGCCTCTGAAGTATTGATGTTGCCAGGGAGGATGCAGCCTCATCTCTACCCAGGGGAGTGACTCCTGGGTTTGTCTGGATGATCTTGCAGTTAGCACCCAATGAATAACCCTGCACCCCACCAGGTCTTCTTGATGGACTTGAACCTCTGGAATGTGGGGGGTAGGTGGGGAAGATCCTTGGGAAAGCCAGGCAGGACATTTTCACACGTTTTACCTTCAGGAGCATCATCAAGTTTTGATGGTGACAACTGGAGAAAAAAAATCTCTTCCTATTTTTGGCACAGCCCTGATTGGCAGAAATTTGAAACCCACTCAACATTCCCTGGAAGAAAGATGTGGTTTTCTGCTCTCAGAAAGATTCGCAACCTCAGAAACCCAAAGGGACCCTTCAACTCTGCCCCACAGAGTCACTATGAGTCAGAATTCTTTGGATGGTAGCCTGTTTGTTCTTGTTGTTGGTTTGTGTCAGGAAAAGGGGCCTTAGTTTTATTAAAAACAAAATATCCATTCTTAGTAAAACTTTCTGCTACTGTTTTGTTTATGTCCCAATGAATGATGCTACTTAATCAACTCAATTAACACGGACCAGAATAATGGGAAAAATGAATTCCTTTGACATCTCTTTCACTTCTCACATACAATTGATTTCTAAATTCTGCTGATCCTACTCTTAAATTACTTTATTATGTATTCCTTTCTCTCTTATTTGCTGCTTCCTGTTTCAGGAATTTTTGACTCGTCATTGGGTCCAGCTCTAGGCTTCTAACTGGGTTTTTGGCACTATTTCTCAGTCCTCCTGACCCACCTGCCCAAAAGGCAATCAGTAGGTTTTATTGCTATTGCAGTGATAATCTTATGAATCTTTGCTTTATCTTATTGTTTTCGTACTCTTTGACATTCTCCTCTAGCCAACCCCTCACTGCTCTCCATTTTCCATAGGAATCTGTTATCATAGGGAGATAGAACCCTCTTCTGTCCATGGAGCCACATCCTTACAATGTACATAGTACCTTTTCTGAGTGGACTATTCTTCATCTACCTGTTGCATCCTGACTCACTTTTCAAGACTCGAGAGTTATTTCCTTTTAGAAACTTTTTTCCAGGCAGTCTTAGTTGTTCTCATTTTATACTCTGTCTTTTTCCACAGTACCTTCTGCATGGATATTTAAGGCACTTATTGTATATGAACTTATATTTATTCCTCCCCTACTTGCTTGGCAGCTCTTTAAGGGTATTAACTGTTTTGTTAAACTCGTATTCACATTGTCTGACACCAAGTACATACTGTACAAAAGCAACAGATATTGCCAACAAGCCAAGTCTGACTCATGGTGACCTCATGGGATTCAGTGGAGAACCACAGGGTTATTTCCTTTGCTTTTGTTTTCAGCTGTAATCTTACTGAAGCAGATCATTAGATTTCATTCCCATAGTGCCTCTGGGTTGGTTTGACTTGCTAACCTTCAAGTCAGGTTTGTCATTAGCAGATTACAAATCACTTGCTTAATAAGGATGTATTAGTTGATTGAATAAATTTACGTGTCTAAAAGAAAGTAGTGAAATGAACATATGAGTTCATTTACTGAGAAAGTGAAGGTGAAAAATACTGTGAATAGATGCTTACAAATACGATATGTTTATAATTTGAGCAGACTCTCATCTTGAGGTTCTAGTGGCCTGGAAAAAAACAGACAAGGTTGATGATTTTCTTAGGATACTGATGTCCTGGCCATGTGACTCATTAGCTCCTGTTTTAATCATTTTTAAGGAGGATTGCAATTATCTTTTGGTTTGCATAACTGTAAAGACATGGTTTCAGAAGCAGGAGGCATGGTTTTATATTCCACCATTTTACCACTGGTATGAATTACGCTTCAACAAGTAAAATCAACAAAAATCTTTACAACCAGACCAATAAATAGCATCGTGATTAAAGGAGAAAAAGTTGAGTTGTCAAGGATTTAATTGATTTTATTTGTACCTATAATCAATGCTCACAGAAGCAGACACCAAGAAATCAAATGATAAATTGCATTGGGCAAATTTGCTACAAAAAATATTTTTAAGGTTTTAGGAAATAAAGTTGCCACCCTTGGGGTCAAGAAGAACCGGACCCAAGCCATAGTATTTTTAACCACCATTTTGGGTGCAAAATCTGGACAATGAATAAGGAAGACCCAGGAAGAAGTGGTGTCTTTGAATTGTGCGGTTGTCAAAGAATATTGATGGTAACATGTGTTGCAAGCAGATGGACAAACGTGTCTTGGAAGACATACAACCAGAATGCTCCTTAGAAGTGAGACTGGTGAGAGGTGGTCCCGCATACTTTAGACATCTTCCCAAGAAACACCAGCCCTTAGAAAAAGAGCATCGCACTCAGTAAAGTAGAAGGGCAGCGAAACAGGAAGCCCCTCGGTGGGATGGATTGTCTCAATGGCTGCAACAATGGGCTCACAGAAGACGGCGATAGTGAAGATGGCACAGACCTGCCAGTACTTCATTCCTTTCCCCACTGGCGGACCAGGAGTAGAAACGGATTGGACAGCATAACACCCTAAATGTCATTTTTAGCCTCATCTCTCTTATGCCTCTGATCAAATCATACAAATCATTGTAAATTGGAAACAGAGTGTTGGACTAGGCAGTTATCTTTAGATTTTTAAAAACCAATTGAAAGTAAAGCCTGATGCATGAAGCCAATATAGAGAAGCAAACTACTCCTACTGAATAACAAATGTTTCCTGTTTGACATTTCTTCCTTCATAGTGGTCCCAGTGAGGACTTTATGAATCAAAATTTACACACGATTTGACCTAATGATCTCTAAATTTTCTTTCAATTGACATATTTGATTTTTTTTAACTAGACAGAATTCTTTTAGCATGGGTGCACCAAAACTGAAAATTCCCTATATTGGTAAGTTTTGTTGCCTACAGATCTGAGAATTAGCTGTTGTGTACTTGGATGTACACTTACAGATGTGCATGTCCAGTGTCCTTGGTACTTATAATGATCTTTGTTTTGTTTCGTCAATGCTCATGCCATATTGATTGTGAATTATTTGTGCTATCATTTTGGTTCTTAGATAATGACATAATGAAGGGATATAGGAAAGAAAAAGTTACATTTTAGTCATTGTAATTTTTTCCTCACCCTTTTTTTCCCCTCTTCTCTTCCTTTCACGTCTGTCCTCTTTTACAAACTTACTTACTTATTCTTCTTATTAAAGCCTTATGAAATTAAAATTGTGCCTCAGTTTTTACAACTGCAGTTTTAGGCAGAAATATGCCTTTCAAATATATATATTTGTGTGTTTGTGCTTGCTTGGTTCATCGAAGTAAAAGAAACCTTTACTAGATAGAACTACTATTAATTACTTTGTTAATCATTTTCCAGATATTCAGACTTGCCTGGAAATATGAAAGAATTGATTGGATTGATTCTGATTACTTTTCAAGACAATATGAAAACAAATTGGATCATGTAAAATTTCTTGAAAAACAATTCAAATATAAATTCTATCAGGAAATGATTTCAAGAATTATGTTACATTTTTAACATTTGAGAAGTAAAATTCATATTGTTTCTAATATTTGTTCTGAAGATACATAAGATAAACTTAAAGATAACATACTATTGAATTATGGCAAAAGTTCATCATAACAAATGCTTTAAAAAAACCTAGATGTTAATTTATCATTAATAATAATCAATGTGTATTCCACTATATTTACATAGAAAGAAAATTGGAGTAATTTATACATGATCTTGGTATGTATGTACTGAAACTTAATGAAAAAAGAGATTCATTTTTAAATTTGTAATTTTTCCAGCTTTGATATGTGTGGGACTTGACTTAGTCTATCAGCTTTTTCTGAATGGTTATTTTAGTTTTCAATTTAAGTGGTGGTGCAGTTCAATATTTTGCTAAATTCTTGTATTGAAAATTTATTTATGCAGCTCATCAGTGGTATCCAGCTTCCTTTTTATTCATCAAGCAAAACCGACACACTAGTAATAATAGAAATATTTGGTGTTCCAGCTGATCAAACGAAAGAACAGAGTCGTATAATTAAAAAGAATGGTGAGTCTTTAATGTGTTTTATTAAATTTCTTAGATTTCTTGTTGGAAAACATAAACATTTCATGTTGACATAATTTTGTACATATTTAGTATTTATAATGTTAAGGTTTTGTGTAATGCACACGATTACTGGAGTGCTAGCTTCATGTCTTTGTGATCTAGAGCTGCTCTTACAGGAATACCATGAGTTGATAGCTTTAGGAAACAGAAATTAATTTTCTTACCATGTAGAAGACTAATGTTTGAATTCAAGATACCAGCTCAAGTGGAAGTTTTTCTCTCTCTGTGTCAGTTCTAAAGCAAGGCCTTTGTCTTTCTGCACTTTTGCTCCTGAACAATCTTCATGAGGGTTGACATCTCTTTTCCTCTGTCTCTGGCATGCCTAATAAATTCATATCTCAAAGAGATCGACTTAAAACAGACCCAACATCCTCTTGTCTAACCAGATATGTAAGGTAGAATTGGGATCATGATAGTGCGGGGAGGAAGCATTTAAGAACTAGAGGAAAGTTGTATGTTTCATCGTTGATACCCTGCACC
>NW_022103918.1:5137371-5161004 GCF_000313985.2 Echinops telfairi | reverse complement strand
AATTTATAAATTATCAAGGGTTCATGAGGGAGGGGGAGGGGGTGGAAGGGGGAAAATGAGGAGCTGATATCAAGGGCTCAAGTAGGAAGAAAATTGTTTTGAGAACGATGATGGCAACAAATGTACAAATGTGCGTGACATGGATATATGTATGGATTGTGATAACAATTGTACGAGCCCCCAATAAAATGATTAAACAAACAAACAAAACACACACCCAACACTAATCCTGCTCATCCACACACCAATGACAATCCATGCCCAAATGGGATTATAATCACAGGCATAGAGGTTAGGATTTATAACACATATTGCTTGGGCACACAATTCAGTCCATTACTGTGTGGTAAGATTAATTTGGCAATGTTTTAAAATTTTGTTTAGGTATATTTTTAGATTATGCACACACATTTTATTACTTATTTAAATTATTTATTACTTTTGTTCCTTTTCTCTTTTCCCCTATATCATGAACCAAAGGAAACATTTTGGCTTCTGAAAAATCTGCCTAGATTTTAATCTTTGAATACAATTTTCAAAATGAGATCATTCTGACACAGCATATTACACATTTTTACCTTAATGCTTGGGTTATTTTAGATCAAAGGTCTGTGACTTCTTATTCAGAAAGGGTGCCATAGAAACCTAGTCAGACAATGTGTGGATTAAAAATTCAGTCATTTTTCCCCAGAAGGGAAATGTAGGAAAGGAATAAATGACTTTGGTTAGGTTTTCAGGGTTTCAGCATCCCAGGACATTTTATATAATAGACCAGTGGCATTGTCATTTTCTCTCTGATGCTGAAATAGCTGAAGGAGTTAGTAAAGGGTGGCTTGCTGCGATTGACCTTTCCTTCATCACAATCACCTTGGAGAAGGCCTGAGACGGATTTGCATTTGGCATATTCTGTGAGTGGGCATTTCAGAAATATAGTAGGCTTCCTATCAAAGTCTGGAATTACACTTCAGGGCTAAATAACACTGGAAAAGGAGCAGGGGGCATTTTACCTGGCCTTGCTCTGTGTGTTCAATACTTCCCAGCAATGTCAGAGGTTTGCCTTTCTGTTCCCTGTCCACACTTCCAGAATGACCGTTAGTGCTAACAGTGTGACAAAGAGGTGGGGCATTGTTTCTGTCTCACTGGATGTTATCAATTGAAAGGCACACTGGCAATGGCTTTCTGCCTTCCCTGGTAGCTCTTGGGGCTTGAAGGATGGAACTCTGGTGGCACCATGGGGAAGCCATGAATTGTTAAATGACCAAATGTCGGCAATTTGAATCCACCAAGTGGCTTTCTGGGAGAAAAGACCTGGTGATCTGGTCCTATAAATATTAAAACCGAGGAGTAACCCTATGGGGGCATTTCTATACCGTCACATAGGTTTGCTATATGTCGAAATGGACTCAAAGGCAAACAACAACACAAGTGAAGCAAAGAACAGGAGAGCTGAAAGTGCATGACAAAGGCCGTATCAAGAAACACTCAGTGCTGCTGTTTTTACATGTATAGGAGCCTAACTCTTTTGTTCCTTTCACCCTTGCTTCAATCTTCAGGGCAATATAAACAGAGCCTTTATTTATTCAATGCACCCCCTATCATACTATGATTCCTGCTCCCATTAGACTTTTGATAACGTGCTGAGTTTTATATCTTATCCCAGCAGAAATTCAATTAAGTTTATCAAGCATTATTACACCTCTGTAATGTTAAAAATAAGGTGATAATATCAGGATATTTTTAAATTTCTTATTGATTTATTATAATGCATGCTTCAACTAAATACCTTTCAGATAGTTTGTGTTTCAAAATTGAAGATGAGATACAAATAAATTAATTAGCACATAGGCTCTGATTAATGCTTTCAGGAGAGTACAAAGAATTTTGTGAAAGGGAAAATTTGGAGATGGTCCTTGAAGAATGAATAACATTTTAGCAGAGATCAGCGATAAAAACAAAAGAACTAATATAGGTGCGGTGGTATGATGAAGAAAAAATTCAAACATGATTGGGAAAATCAGGTTCAAAATGAGTGGAATATAGGGTATTTCAAGAAGATTCCAGGAGCCCTGGTCAAATAGTGGGTTACAGAATTCATCTATGAACTTCAAGGCAAGTAGTTTAAACTTGTCACCTGCTCCATGAGAGAAAGATGAAGCTGTCTTCTTCCATAAATACTTAGAGGCTCAGAAGTTCTATGGAGAAGTTCTCAGTTGTCTTGTAAGGCTGCTATGAGATAGACTTGAATCTATGACAGTTTTTTGTTGTTGTTTCTTAAAAAGGAAAGAATGTATGGAATAAAAAGAAAGTTATGTTGGGAATGGCAGTATAGCCATGTTAAGATGTTAGGAAATTTCTGAAGAAAGTTAATAAATTATGGCTTTAAAGCTAGGAGATAACAATAGAGTTGAACTGTAAAGAAAATATTTCTTCAGATTAAGTAGGAAGGCATGTATGATGGGAAAATGAGAAGTACAAAGCTGAGTCAAGATATGATTTCGATAGGTGATGTAAATATAGGTTATGTAGATGGGGTGTCACTAGCAAAGGAATAAATGATATATGTGGGAAACACTTTGCAAGAGTAAATGTACAAATGGCTGGACAAGACAGATGGCTTAGATATCTAGTGGTTAGACTCCTAGGGTTATGCTGGTGAACTATATGAGTGGCCAGGACAAAGAGGGTCACATGTGCATAAGATTTAGAAGTAATTGTTTACTTTTGGTAATACTAGAAAATACTATACTCTAACCTATCAAATTCTGGTATTCTGGTTTGTGTATTTTATACCCCCCCCCAATGTTGTTATTTTGTGGTTGCTTCTGATCATATACACAGCAAGTCACAAAGCACACCATTTAACAGTTTCTATATATTCCGTTATGCATAGTTTTGAAACCCTGTCAGATACTGAAGGCCTTGTATAGAGATTGAATGTTGTCGGAGAGAGTGCTAGAACATGGGCCCCTCAGATCGGAGGGTACTCAAAATGTGCCTGCAGAGGAGTGGCTTTTCTTCAAGTGTAGTTGACCATGGTGACTTGAGTTGGGTCAAGGCTATGAAAGTGGAGCCATCTGGTCTACATTTGCTTATGGGGCAGGACTCAAGGTAAAAAGAAACAGCAGCAAAAATCAGCTAATGATCGGAACTTGGGATGTGCCAAGTATGAATCTAGGAAAATTGGAAGTGTTCAAAAATGAGATGGAATGCATAAAGATCAATATCCTGTGCATAAGTGAGCTGAAATGGACTGTGGCCATTTGAATCTGAAGATGAATAATTTATTTTGCCAGGAATTACACAATCAAGAGGAATGGCTTTGCATCTATGATCCAAAAGAATATTTAAAGATCTATCTTGCAGTACAAGCTGTATGTGGTGTCTGCCTTCACAGTAATCCAATCAGTACAACTATTAGTTACATTTACCAAGGAAGCTAGTGATGAAGACATTGAAGAATTCAACCGATGTCTTCAGTTGGAAATTGATCAAACATGCAATAAAAACACATTGATGACTTTTGGTGCTTGGGATGTAAAACTTGGAAACAAAGAGGAAGCCACAGTATCTGGAAAGATCATCTTGACTGATAGAGACAACACTAAAGACTTCATGATAGAATTTTGCACAAACAATGATTTCTTCCTAACAAATCCCTTTTTTCAACCACACAAATGGCAGCTAGGCACCTGGATTTCTCTAGGTGGAATACACAGAAATCAAACTGACTTATCTGTTGGAAGAGACAATAAAGAAGTTCAACACCAGCTATAACCAGGCCAGAGGCTGACAGTGGAACAGACTATAAATTGCTCATGTATAATTTTAAGAGGAAGCTGAAAAAACATAAAACAACCCAGGAGAACCAAAGTCTGCCTTAAAGTACATCCCACCTGAATTTTGAAATGATCTCAAGAACATATTGGCTGCATTGGAGACCAATGACAGAAGTCCTGATGAGCTGTGGGAGGACATCAAGAACACTGTTCATGAAGAATGCAAAAGGTCATTAAAAAGACAGGAAAGAAAGAAAAGATCAAAGTGGATGTCAGAAGAGACTGAAACTTGCTGTTAATGGTAGAGTAGCTAAGGCACATGAAAGAAATGATAAAGTCTAAGAGCTGAATAGAAAATTTTAAAGGGCAGCTTGAGAAGACAACATAAAATATGATAATGAACTGTGATAAAACCTCAAGTTGGAAAAACAAAAAGGAAGAAAATGCTCAGCATATCTTAAACTGAAATAACTTAAGGAAAGCTTTAAGCCTCCTGTTGCAATATTGAAAGATTTTTATGGGCAACACATTTATTTCAGGAAGCATCAAAAGAAGATGGAAAGAATTCACAGTCACTGTACCAAAAAGAACTTGTGGACATTCCACCATTTCAGGAGGTCGCGTATGAGCAAGAACCAATGGTGCTGAAGGAAGAAGTTCAAGCTACACAGAAAGCATGAGCCAAAAATAAGACTCCAGGAATTTATGAGATAGCAATTGAAGCATTTTAACAAGCAGACGAAGTACTGGAAGGACTTATGTTTCTGTGCCAGGAAATTGGGAAGATAGCTACTTGGCTAACTGATGGAAAGAAACTAATATATATATATACCCATTCTGAAGAAAGCTGACCCAATAAAATGATATTATAGAACAATATCATTGATATCACATACACGTACATTTTTCTGAAGAAAGCTGACCCAATAAAATGATATTATAGAACAATATCATTGATATCACATACACGTACATTTTTTTCCTGAAGATCACCCATCAACAGTTACAGCAGTACATTGACAGGGAGCGGCCAGAGGTTCAGGCCAGATTCAAAAGACGATGTGCAACAAGGATACCATTGCTGCTGCCAAATGGATGTTGGCTCAAAGCAGAGAATACCAGAGCGATGTTTGCTTGTGTTTTATTGACTATGCCAAGGCATTAAACAGTGTGGATTATAGAAAATGATGGATAGCACTGAGAAGAATGGATGTTACAGAACAAGTCATTGTGCTCATTCAGAACTTGTGCATGGATCAAGAAGCAGCTGTGCAAACAAAACCAGGGGATAGTTCCTGGTTAAAATCAAGAAAGGTGTGCATCAGGATTGTACCCTCTCACCATACATCTTCAGTCAATAGCCAGAGCAAATCACTAGAGAAGCTTGATTATATGAAGAGGAATGTGGCATCAAGATTGGAGGAAGGCAGATGACACAACCTTACTTGCTTAAAGTGAGGAAGACATGGAGCAATTGCTGATGAAAATACGGATTGCAGCCTTCATATGGATTTCTACTCAATATAAAGAAAACAAGCATTCCCACAATTGGACAAATAGATATATTCAGGATAAGTGGGGTAAAGATTGAAGTTACCAACCTTTTGTCTTGCTTGCAGTGTAGCTGTCAAGAGGTCAAAAGATGCCTTGCATTGGGTAAATCTGCTGCACAACTCTCTTTAGAGTATTGAAAAACAACAATGTAACTTTGAGGACTAAGGTGCTCCTCTCCCAAGTCATTTTATTTTCAAATGCCTCATGTGCAGGTGAAAGTTGGACATTGAATATGAAGAGTGAAGAAGAATCTTTGCACTTGAACTGTGGTGCCGGCATAGAATAGGGAAAATACCATGAACTGCTAGAAAGACAAATTTGTCTGGGAAGAAGTACGGCCAGAGTGCTCCTTAGAGGCAAGGATGGTGAGACTATATTTGGACATGTTGTCAGGAGAGATCATTTCCTGGAGAAGGACTTTGTGCTTGGTAAAGTAGAGGGACAGAGAGAAGAGGAAGGCCCTCAAAGAGATGGACTGACTTACTGGCCGCAACTGTGGGCTTAAACAGGAACATTTGCGAATGGTGTTGGGCCAGGCACTGCCTCTTGTTTCTGCATTGGGGTCAGAACCCCATGGGTGGCACCTAATGATAAAAACAACAATAATATTGTATAGATTTTAAAATACTATGGAGAAAAGAAATCTATACATGGGTAGGAAAGCTTTTTAGACTAAAATGCATACATGTTCACTTAGACAGGTTCTATCTTTAACTTTCCTGTTGGAGTTGCTGTGGTGTCTTGGGCCATCTTTGCCTTGGTGAAATATATTGATAGACACAAATTTTAAGGTTTTGAAGTTTCGTTTTTAAATTTCATGGGTTTGTGCTTTTATTAGATTATGCACTAACACTAAGCCTGAGAGCATTGCCCTTGATATTCTTCCTTGAATTTTATGGTTTTAGTTGGTATTGTATATTTGTCTTTAATTTCTTCTGGATTTGTTTTTGTGTGTGGTGTGAGGCAAGAATCCTGCTGCTACTTCATTTTTTGCAAGTGGAAAGCCTATTTTTTTATATTTATTGAAGATATTTTTCTTTCCCCATTAGATGTATGTAGTATCCTTGTTAGAAATTATTTGACTATGAAAGTGTGGGTTTCTTTCTCGACTCTTAATTCTATTTCATGGGTCTATGTGTTTATTGTTATACCAGTGCAAGGCTTTTTTGATTTTTAAAACTTCAGAGTTTATGTTTGAAAATCAGAAAATGTGAGGTGCCCTACTTTGTTGTTCTCTTTCAATAATGCTTTAGCTAATTGGGGCCTTTAGCCATTCCATGTAAAATTGAGGATTGGTTTTTGTATTTCTATTTAAAGAATGCTGTTGGAATTTTGATGGGAAGGGCATTGACTCTGTGTTAGTCTGGGTATACTAGAGAAACAAATCCATGGACACACATATTTGTATAAGAAAGAGGTTTATATACAAGAGCAATTGAACATGGAGAAAACATCCCAGCCAGTCCAGATCAAGACCATAAGTCCAATATTAGCCCATATGTCCTCTTCAGAATAACGAAACACATGCAATGAAGCCAAAGCAGGACAATCACAAGCCAGTGGATAGAAAGTCTTTGGTCCAGTGCCGTTGTAAGCATCTCAGCGCTGGCAGGGGTCTCTCTGTGGCTTCTCTGGCTTCAGAGGTCTGGTTGCATCCATGTGGCTTGTTTTCTGCAATGTCTCCCAGGAAGTGGCCTTCTCAGTAGAGTCTCCAAGGGAGTAAACTGAGAGAGATAGTGTCTCCTGCCTCCAAGAAGGAAGTACCAGATTTCCCAGAATTCTCAGAAGGCCATGCCCACACAGAAGTCTCATTGGCTATCTCCAGATTGATAGCCTAGATTCCACCCCTACACTCTTAATCCTTAAATTGACACCAGATTTGGTGACTACCACAGACTCCATAGATTGTTTGGGGTGGTATTGAAAACTTAACAATATTAAGACTTCCAATTTATGAACATGGATAATTTTTCAATTTATTTGTCTTCTCTAATCTCTCTTAGTAGTGTTTTATCATTTCAATTGCATAATTCGATCATACCACTTATTTTATTTTGGTCACTAAAAATTAGGCTCTCATTTATCATCATCATTGTGTGTGTGTGCAAGCTTTCATGTGTGTAAGAGAGAAAGTAGGAAAATTGAAGACAGAAGAAAGAACTAGTTTAGGAATTTCTGCATAAATTTTGTTGTCTATAAAGAATTGACTCTTAAACCTGTTCTACCACTTAAAATCTATCTATCTGAAACACTTAAGACAAAATGGAGATAATTATAACTCTGATGGGATTATTGTGAAATTAAATGATATCATTTATATAAAATTCCTAGAATGTTACCCAGCAACAGTAAACACCTAGTAAATATGGTTATTTCCTCTGTTATTCCCCTCTTATTTAATATTTTGGCATTTTAAACTGATAAAACACAAACTATTATTACTATTAACAAAATGTTGGAAAAAAATAGAGAAAAAATTTACTTAAGAGATAGTGTCTATAATTTGTTGTATACATTCCTCTATATTTCAGCCTTTAGCCCACAATGGAATGAAACATTCACATTTACTATGCATGTACCAGAATTGGCATTGATACGGTTTGTTGTTGAAAATCGAGGTCTAATAGGTGGAAATGAATTCCTCGGGCAATTCACTTTACCAGTTTTATGCTTGAACAAAGGTAATATTCATTAATGTAAGATTATTATATTAACATTTAATATGATGTGTGTATCACAGGCATACTTTGATATACCAACTAACTCTATCCAGAAAAGCTGGATATAAAGGAAATGCTACATATGGACCTATGTTTTCTCTCAGTATAATTACAGAAATGTGCTCTCATGTGGAAAATGGAGCAGAGATTGGGGATTTCTAGGAAGACTCATTAGGCAAATTTGGCATGTTTAAGCCTTTCTTTACAGAGGTCATATGTCTTTGGGTTCAGTGGAGTGTAGACATGGGTATTAAAAAGAAACAAAGGACGGGGATCATCCAAAAGAGAGAAGCAGGGGTTCATTTTTTCTGCTTGAGAACAGACTATGAACCCAAACGGTCCTTTGTAGACCCTTTGAAGGGTTTGACTTCAGGTTGCAGAGCCACCATGCCTGGATGGGTCCTCTGGTTCCCCAAATGCTTACACTTTTATCACTAGCTGAGATGGATCTAGGATACAGGGTCTTCCTGAAATGGATGGGTGGTAGTTGATTTTGGAATGCTGTATACTTTGAGAGAGGCAATGTGTGAGTGGGTAAGGCAGTAGGAAATCAGGATAGAAATAGCAAGGGGTTTAATTTTGTGGAAAGCTTAACATAAAAGATGGAAACTTATGAACCCAGTTAGGGTTTATCACGTATGCTTATTAAATCTGTCTATTTTCTCAATAGTAGTGACATCTCTGGCTAATTTATTTTTATTCTTCTAATTACATAAATTCCCTTTGCAGGGTACCGTCGTGTTCCTCTGTTTGGAAAGTCAGGTGACAGTCTGGAGCCGGCTTCACTGTTTATCTATGTTTGGTACGTCAGATAACAACTAACAGTCTCGTCTACATTGTTGGGTGTATACCACAATAAAATACCCACAATGGTGTCCACATCGTTTTTCACCTCTCTTTATTTCTCTTTTTAAATGGAAAACAAGGTAATTATTTACAAAAGCAGAAACATTGAATCGATTCACTTAAACTACACCAGAGAATGCACCGTGGATAAAAAGAAAATACGCTTCAGAGGCTCCTGGTCAGTGTGGCCTTTTTGCCAGCTGACTTCTATCGATCCTCTGCTAGAGTAGCTGCTCTTTCAATCTGTGTATGTTGTAATTAGCAGCATTTTGGTAGAATTTATAGGCTTTAAAAATGTCTGATTCTATACGATATGTTGACAAATATTTAGCAGTATAAATGAAATGTGACATTTCAAGATGCTTTAACTTCTAGACTCACACTGCTGAACGTGTTAGGGGGAACAGATTTGATTCCTTGGTTCTTTTTGCCATTTCATATCCTAGATGGTAATTAGCCCCTGTATTTTCAGGCTAGTTCTTAGATGCTGTATATTGCATTTGGTACTCTGTAATTACACAGACATTTTTATGAGTGCCTGTGAAATTGATTTGCATGTAAACTATATTCAGACACCATATCCATTAAAGGGCTCTGCTATACAAATTTATGTGCTTTGAGGTCTAAATTAACAATTTTTAGCATTTCTGAATCTCCAGTAAATTATGCACTTTGGAGATTATCTCTTGGTCTGAGACGAGATTGTGTAATTTTGTATGCTGGGATTCTCACTATTAGCAGGATTGTGCTTTCCAAAATGTCATACGTGGAACAATATATATTCCTAATGGTTCTTCCCCACACAAGGGATATTAATATTTGTACCAACACAGTGTTGCCCAGTGGTCACGGGAAAGCCACCAGCACTAGATTTCACAAAGAAAAGCACTTGCAAGAAGTACTTGATGATATTGAATCAGAATTATGTGTAAGAGAACAAAATTACTTTTTCAGCTGTTTCAATGGACTACCTCTTCATGGCCGGTAGAAAATAACCTGATAAGCATATTTTACTCTAAGTACCAAGTATTTAAAGTAAGCATTTCATTGAACATCCAAATTTCCAAGCCATATGTAGATGGATATGGCCTAGGTTATTCATTGCAGATTATTCCTCATGGCGATGATGATTGGGGTTGAGTGACACATATTTTTCCAAGCAGGTATTCATAGCCAATTTTCAGAGGACTTCATGGCAGTAGGTTTGTTTTTGGTGGTCCCCCCACCCCCCAACACACGCCCTTCCCCCCCCCCCCAGATAATAGAAAAATGTTCTTTAAATCTTCCATTTTTCAGCCCATTAGCAAATGGGATGTTCAAAACATTAACTAAAAAGCATTAGTCTGAGCCCTGAGGATGTAATGGGCTGCTCAATGGAGCTGCTCACTGGAGAATCAGCAGTTTGAAACCAGCAGCTGCTCTGCATGGGGAAGATGACGCTTTCTGCTCCCATAACAATTCACAGCCTCGGTATCCGAGAGATCTGCTATGAGTTGGAATTGACTTGATGTCTGTGAATGAACTACCTAAACCCCTTCGCGGCATTAGGAATTAGAATTGTAGGGTGCTTTGCTAAACTGAACTTCCAGGAGAGGTCAAGTGAGAAAAAAGTTATGTGCTTTTCTCCTTTTCTTCAAGTACCGACCAAACTCACTTCATTAACTGTCACATTATTTCATTTTAAATATTTCCCTTTTCATAACAAGAAAACAGTTTGGAGAGGGATACAATATACAATATACAATACATATATTGTCTAAACAATCTTAAGATATCTTTAAACATTTGGCTCTGTTTTAATATAGTATCATTTTGGTAGTTATACAATCTGTTGTCAATATGAGAGTATGAAGAGTGAAGAGTGAAGGACGGAGTCTAGCCTGTAAATCAGGTCATAACTTGATGACCTCATTTGGAGGTGCTAAGGAGATGAAAAGCTTGCTGATGGCGGGACACACACTGACTCCATGGGAGACACTGTATCTGATAAGACACATGGAGCTACACGTGCCTTGAGCTGGAGGAGCCACATGGAAACCCCTGCCAGCGCTGAGATGCTTATAATACCACTGGATCCACAAGACTTCCCCCCTGCTGGCCTGTGATCTTCCTGCATTCAGTGTCATTGTATGTGTTTTGCGAGTCTGAAGAGGACTTTATAGATTGGTATCAGACATATGGGATTTGATCTAGACTGGAATGGGATGTTTTCTTACTGCACAATTGCTCTTTATATAAAGCTCTTTTTTATATACATATGCATATCTATGAATTTGTTTCTCTAGTCTACCCAGGCTAACACAATCATTACTTATCATTATATTATTGTGTAACAATTGCTCTCTAATATATACTACTCATAATCACTGCATAGCCAGGGGCTGGTTTTGTACAAAAGAAAGTTAAAAATCATACGAGAAGTTGACTCTGACCTTATGCTTTCCAGGAATATTTCTCTTGAAAGGTAAGATAGTGCTGGTGGGTAAAAATATGCTGAGGAAAAGGATAAATAAATCCACAGGTCTGTTGCAATAAAGGGCTTCTTAATTCTGAAACTGTTAATTTAAACATTAGTTCCTCATGGAAGTAATTCATAATCTCCTAGGCTAGCTTATGCCCCTTTCTTCTGATAAAAATGACAGCTAGTAATGGACCTGCTACTATCTTCTAGGCCCTGGTGTTTCTAGGAACTAGCCTGAACTCACTAGCAGACCTCAGTATTCTCCCATAACCAAATTTAAGGAGCATCAACGACAGATCAGAAAGTTCTTTGACTGTAATGGGTCAAAACAAAAACAAGGCTATTCTGTAATCATGACTGATTCCATGTGACAAGAACATGGATATTGTACAAACACAAAAATGCCAGCCATTCTGTAATCTCTCAAGAATGACTGACTACTGTAGCTTTACCATTTATAGTTTAGCCTTGATCTATTCTTCCTTCTTATGGAAAAGATTTATTAGTACCAAATCTTAGCATTGTCCTCTATTCTTGATAATACAGAAGAAAGTGATATTTCTTTGTATTCTTTCCCAAATCATCTAACACATATCCATGTGAGATAGTTAGTTTATTGTGCCAGCCTGGCCGATAAACACAAGTGGGATTAATTGAAGGGCGGAGAGATAAATGGCTCAGTGAGCCTCGCCTTTCTTGTCTCTCGCTCTTTAATCATTGGACCAGTGTGCGGCTGCCTTGCTTGTTCTGTGCCTCAATTTACAGGCTACACTACCTGTGGGACACCTGGCCTGAGGACTGTGTCGCTGTAAGTTGAGGTCCCTTTAAGACCACAAGATTGAAATTTACATCTCTGGAGCTGAGGACTGACAGTTGGTGTCCTGACTGACAGTTGGTGACCTGCCTGGCTGTTTTGCTGCCTGTGCTGGGAGAGCTTAGCTCTCTCTCTCTACAGAGGACTACCAGACGGCCTTCAAGACTTGAGGGACTGCTAGTGTCTCACAACTCTCTCACGGGAGTGAGTTACACTGAGCCATTTGTACTGCTTTATAATTTAACTGTTCATTTCTTGTATTATATATCTATCTATTTGTTTATAATTTAACAGTTCATTACTTGTGTTATATATCTATCTGTTTATAATTTAACAGTTCATTTCTTGTGTTATATATATCTTTATAAATATATATATATAAAATGATCAGCAATCTGGTTTTGTCTCTCTAGAGAACCCTGTCTAACACACACATATCCAGGTCCAATAGAAAATCCTTTCTAATACTCCCATACTAATATACCTCGTGACTTTCCACATTGGGTGCTCTTTCACTGCAATCAGCAAGCACCCAACTCTGTGTATTCCTGGTGATGCTTGGCAGGAAGGCATTGTCATAACCCTGGACTTATCCTTTTGTAATACTCTTGTCCTTGGATTATGTCAGGAAAATTGATTATGCTGTTAATTTGAAGCTTTGCATTTTTTGTGTTCCCAGTTCTTTAGGGCCTTACATAGAGAATATGAAGAGTCTAATCTTCTCTCCAACACATACCCAGATTTTTGTTTGAGAGTAATGGTGAGATAGTTAATGTTTATTTTGCCAACCTGGCCAATAAACACATGTGGGGTTAGTTGAAGGGTGGAGGGATAAATGGCTTGGTGAACCTTGCCTTTCGAGTTCTTGGGTCTCTTGCTTTGTGATGGTCGCACCAGGGTGCAGCTGCCTTAGCCAATTCCCTGCTTCAGCTGGCAAGGACATGTCCTGCAAGACATCCCTGAGGAGAAGCCACATGGACCTACCCCGATGTAGGCCTCAGTGCTGGAGCAGCCGTGTGGAGACCCTTGCCAGTGCTGAGATGCTTACACATTCACTGACTTGGCTTTCCTCCTGCAGTTGGCCTCATTGTGTGTGTTTTGTGAGATGGAGGAGGACTTTGTGGATTGGTGTCAGACATATGGGTTAATGTTGGACTTGTGGGCTTGGACAGCACTGGGTTTGGATGTTTTCTTGATGTGCACTTACCCTGTATATAAAACTCTCTCTCATACATGAGTTTCTGTGTGTTTGTTTCTCTAAAGTCCCCAGACTGACACAGATGGTCATAGGTGGTCAGGGTCATGCTGCTGCTAAGGAATGAAGTTGCCCTGTCTCTGAAAAATGTGTGGGAAGCCTCCTTGTCAGCATAAAAATGTTCTGGACATTTTGGGAAGAGAGAGCCCACCAATCTTCTGAGGGATGGAAACACCTGTGTTCAACATTGCTCTTCCGGAGATGCCAGTCAAACCTCCTGTGGCAATCTTAGGGAACTGGAAAATGGAAGCATTGTTCTGAGAGCCACACTGGGAAGGAACCCATGCCATTGGTCAGGACAGAGACAATTGGTTCAGTCACTCATTTTTGAGCAAGAACCTGATGGACTTGAATAAGGAATATTTGATAGAGGACCATATGTACTCAAATCCATGTCTTGGGAATTATTAAACCCCATCCATGTATGCTTGGAACTGCATAAACAGCTGTGGAATCATGTTGCTATCAAAATAACAAACCTTTGGAACTATTTATACAAACAAAGCATCTTCATGATGCATATGGGGTTCTTAGACTTTTAAGTTGGAGTGGTTTCTAGAGTTCAGGGTTAGGATCTTTTACTAGTAAATCCCATTTTCAACATCAAAGGGGTGAATTGGAGTGGAACTTGAATGAAAAGACTGGCCTTCTATGCATCTTCTATATTTACCTCAGTTCAGCACACGAGAGAAGGTTGCTGTTACATACCTTAAAAACTCTATTCTGGGATCAGTATGCATAGATTAACTTTCATAGTTCAATTGTTATTCCCATTATTCTCTCAGGACAGTCACAGTTCTAATGTGATAATCACAGTTATCTGCAATGGTAGCAGATAACTAATGTATGCCTACCACAAAAAAAAACTAGCTGTCACCTGCTCACCCCTACTTAGTATTAAGGAAAGAGGAGCAGAAACATGCAGGATCCTCAGGTCCCCATCTGTGACAGAATCAAGGTCTAAGGCAGGGCAGTCTGTCTACAGCTGATGACACACCCTTCAAATATTCATAGAAAATGCCAGCCTCACTCATTGTTCAGCCTCAAGAGCTTTTTAAAATTATGCCCTAGGCATGAAGCAATAAAGATTAGCTGCTTTATAAAGGAAACTCCTCAAACATTTTAACTACAGGAGCAGGTGACTACGTGCAAAAGAGTGGCTATCCTTCTCAACTCGTGCTAAGTTATGGCCCTTTAGAACGACAAAGATTTATGCAGAGGGATAAATTCTTAGTCTTCTCTGGGGAAGCAGTACAGCCTGAAACCACTCTCACTCAGGAAAGGTTTAAAATCTCTGGATAATTCAGCCTTTCTCAACTGGGAGCAGAAATGGCTACATAATTTGCAAGACAAACATTTCCTAAAAGGAAAAAAATGTGCTATTAAACATCAGTACTAAAATATAGAGTTTTTTCTGTTTCTTTGGTCTTTTTCTTTTTTGTTTTTCAATAGTTTTATTGGCATATACCCTCACATATTATACAATTTGATCATAAATCATATTAAGATTTGTGCACTCATCACCATAATCAATTTCAGAATCTTTTCTTCTCAAGCTCATTGTTCATTGTTGCTAGCTCCACTGCCCCCCCCCTACAATTTTCCCCTGCCATGCCCCTATGAAATGATCAATCCAGTTACTTTCACTATAGATCTACCTATTTTGGATTTCATATTCAGAAAATCTTACAAAACACTTGTCATAGTGGGTTAATTTCTATTTAATGCCATTATAAATAAAGAAAATTTGAAATTTAGATTAATAGTATTAATTTACCATATATATATATTGCGCCATATAAGTTTCTTTGATTGAACATGGAAGAGCCTATAACACCATATCACTGACATGATAGAATTCCTACTTCAGAACTTGTACATGCATATGTATTTTGTTCTTACACGAACCATTGAAACATTACCCAAACCCGTTCAAGTGCTTTGAGTTCATGTGTTGGTATGTACAAATCTTACCAATACTCTCTGCCCTCAGCTTACTGATGATTAAGGAACGACGAAAAGGGAAAGGAACTATGGTCCTATCTTTTTCTTTCCTTCCACGTCATCATTTTCAGCATACTGATCCTGGAGAATAATGAGCAGGAACAATTATGATCGGGTTCCTTGGTTGTTCACACTTTTAAGATGCCAATGCCTTTTTTTTTTTTTGCTGGTAAAGCAAATGATCATTTACTTATTCATAGATGAACATATTTACATCTCAGTCTCTCAGACTCTTACTCCATTCTTACCCATTGTAAATCC
Organism: Echinops telfairi; assembly: GCF_000313985.2. Taxonomy (NCBI): domain Eukaryota; kingdom Metazoa; phylum Chordata; class Mammalia; order Afrosoricida; family Tenrecidae; genus Echinops; species Echinops telfairi. Next base: position 5,145,313 of record NW_022103918.1, on the reverse strand, counting down.
ACTGAAACTCGGTGCTTGTGAGGCATCACAAATGCTGTATGTGAATGGGGTGAAGACTCACGGCTGAAAAATATGAAGCAGACACTCAGATTGCTCATGAATCCTCTGCTCACTTGCTCCATTTCCTCATCAGACCTCATTTACAAAGCACAGGTCCAAAGATAAAATTATAAGAATTTTAGCAATGACAACACAGTGTTACAGCAAAAGCGGGTCCCTTCTGAGTGCAAAGTCCTGTGTGACTACACATGTTACATACCCATGATTGCTTAGCACATTTTTATATGTACTGAACTCAACATAATTTACTGTCACTGAGTCAAGTCTGACTCTATAGGACAGAGCAGAACTGCCCCTCCAAGGCTGTAAATCATTATGGGAACAGAAATATGAGTCTTTCTGACCTTCAGTGGCTGGTAGGCTAGCACTACCAATCCTATACTTAGCAGCTCAATACATAACCCTCTACAGCACCAAAAGGCTTTTATAGGTAGTGATACAAAAACCCAATGCCGTCAAGTTGATTCTGACCCATAGTAACCCTATATCACAGAGTTTAACTAACTGCTCTATAGGGTTTCCAAGATCAAATCTTTTGGGGAGCAGTCAATCTCATGTTTCTCCCAAGGATTGGCTTGTGACCTTGGCAGTTGTCAGTCCAACACTTAACTCACCGGGCCTCCAGGGCACCATGTGTAATGATAGTCTTTCACAATCAGAGTAGCTGAGATCTATGGGTCGTCACCACACCTGATTTCAGCACTTGGTGCTATAGTGAAAGTGAATCTCAGGCCCAAGTCTGCTCTCAGACAACTAACTAGCAAGCTCAGAGAGAATTATCATCTGTTTTCATAACATCAGGATAGCCCTACTAACTACAAAGCCACAGAAATCAATAGAGTTTGATGTTAAAAATATAAACACATGGATTGATGAAACAGTATAGCTTCCAGAATAAAACCCACACATTTACTGAATTATTTTGTGTGAAGATAGATGCAACAAAACATATACCTCTTCAACAATTCTTAAATATATATCAGTGAATTAATTTTTGACAGAAGAGCTCATGCAATGTAATGTGAAAAGAAGAGTCTGCTGAACACAAGGTTTTGATTCAGCTCGACCTTCATGTAACAAAACAACAGCACTTTGTCTCTTACCTTATATCATACACAAAGCGAAATAAAAATTCATCAGAGCCCACTATGTAAAACTTAAAACCAGAAAACTTCTAGAAGGAAAAGAAGGTCTTTTAAACGTGAGGTAAGCAGATAACCCTCAGAGAACTAAAGCATGAAATATAAAATGATAAATTGGACTCCATAAACAGAAAAAGAATTGGTGAGGATGTGGAAAATTGGAACTCTTAAAGTAATCAAAAGTTTGGAGGGTCCAATCCACCTAGAGGCTCCTTAGAAAAAAAAGCTTTGAGTTCTACTTCGGAAAAACCAGTCCTTGAAACATCGTTCTGCTCTGGCGCAAAGGAGCATCGTAATCGATTGGACAGTAAACAGCAATAGAATATCGTTGAGAAAACATCAATAAAAGTCAAAATGAACCAAAAAAATCCCCAATAACTACGTTGGAAAACAGTTTGGCATTTTCTTATAAAGTTAAATAGACACTTAGTGTAAGGCAAAGTCCAGATTATGTATAGTTATTTACCCAAGGGAAACAAAAGTACATGTCTAGACAAAAATTTTATGTGGCTGCTTTGTTTACAATAGCCCCAAGCTGGAAACAACGCAAATGCCCATTATTTACGGTACGGATAAACACATTATGTTATATCCATACAATGGGATGCTGATGACATTGAGCTGGCATGCTGCTTGGACACTGGAATTTTTAAAAAGCCGTCCAACTTATGCTCGTTCACCTGTCCTAAGGTGTAACCCCTAAATAGCGACGATAGAATGACCCGAGGAGCCCTCGTGGCCTGGTAGTTTAAGCCTGGGGCTGCTAAGCACAAGGCTGGAGGTTCAAATCTAGCAGTTCTTCTGTAAAGAGCAAGAGTCTCACCATAGGGCACCAAGGACTCCTTGTCTAGAAAGAAAAACAAGAGCGCACATGATAGGCACCCCCTTTGTTGGGTCTTCCGGGGACTCAGAACATGAAGGTGCCAACTTGAACGGAAACGGAGGACACCTCACTACAGAAACCTGGAAGATACAGCACTCCGTGCTCCGGCCCAAACCAACAACGGTGACAACGTGTCTGACCATCATCTGCCTTTGAGCTCTGGTGTTTCCCAATGATACCATCCTGGGGGCGGGGGATGGGGCGCTAATTGTTCTCCTGAAAAGGGGCCAGTACACCAAATAAGTGTGGCAACCTACGGAGCAATGTATAGCAACAGGCAAGCTGGGAAATGATTGAGAAGAGCAGCACATTTTTTCAGCCAGGATATATTATTATTACTATTATTGTTTTAAACAGGAAGAACACTTTTCCTGCAAAGTCACAAGGGGGAGTTCTAATTGCCAACCTTTTGGCTACTTGCTTAGCACTTATTTAGTCATCAGGCTACTACAAAAGATACTTTGTCCAGAGTTTAAGCAACGTGATTAGGGTCTGATTTCTCTTTCTCTCTTCTTCACAGTTACATATACTACATTTTGGCTTCATTTTTCAGCAGTGATTTGCTTCATGGTATCAAAATGGCTGTAGGCAAATGCTAAAGATACTTATTTGAAGTGGAAAAGGAAGACATTTGTTGATCTATTTTGGCAATATAAAGTAAATAAAACTAGATTTGAAACAACACTCACTTATTTACTCGCAATTGCTCACATTTGGATTAAACTGTGTGGTTCTTGAGTGGTCTCCTGGAAGGACTGATGTGGCTCCAGTCACCTAGCACTACTCTATCCATTAGGGTAGTCACTCACTGCATCTGATTATTTAAATTTAAATTCATTAACGTTCAATACATTTTGAAATGAACTTCCACAGAAACTCTAACAACATTTCAAGTGCTCCCTAGCTACTTAAGGCTACTGACCACCGTATTGCATAGGTTAGATATAGAACATAGCTATCATTACAGAAAAGTCTGTGGGCGAGTACTATCTGGAGGATGGACTGGGTGGTTTCAATGACATGACTGGAGTCTGACCTCAGATGGCTGGAACATATGGGAAAGATGGATTTCTCTCTATCCCCATGATCCTTTATCATGGGCTTCTTCCCAGAATGGTGGAAGCATTCCAAGAAAACCAAAGAAGAAAGATTAAGATGTCTTGAGGCCTCAGCTAGCAGACACATATTGTCACTTTCATTGCATTTTGTTGGTTCAAACAATAAGAAGGACAGCTAAGATTTCAAGAGTGGAGGATTGTATTTCACTTTTTGGTGGGAGTAGCTGTAAAAAAAACAAGCAAACTATGTACATATTTAATCTTCTAGGGTTGGTGATAACAATAAAAGGTAAAAGACTCATTCTATCATGAAAAATGGCAGAATATTTAAAATTTACACAATATTGAGTTATATATTGATTAAAATTTAGGTTATATAATGATTCAAGGAAAATTTAATAACCCAACTGGAACCATGTTGTTTCCAACTCATAGAATCCTATAATTTTTTTCAGAAGCTGATAGGCTCAGAGCTTTCTTCCATGGAGCTGCTGGTGGGTTTCTAGAGAAACAAAACCAGGACACTTATGATTTTATCCATATATGTATATATGGATAGAATATTCAGCATGAAGGAATATAACAGCTAATTAGTCCACACAGAAGTACAGAGGGCTCAGCTCAACTCACTTCTGTGAAACAGTTAATATCTTGGAAGTCCTTCAACTCACGAGGGCTTCTGGGTCCAAGGTCAAGGAAGCAAGCAAGTGAGTCTTCTGAAGAGCAATGCAGGTAGTCCAGCCACAGGCAACAAACAGCAGGGTGGATCACCAACAGTCAGTCAGATGACAGGATCTGACAGTCTCAAGCTTAAGCGATGTATACATCAGCATCTTGGTGAAGCAGGTCTTGAAGGAACCTCAAGCTCTAGCGACAAGATTCATGGGTTGGGTGTCCCACAGGTAGTGTAGCTCACAATTTGATGCAGGGAACTAGCTAAGGCAGCCACACAATGGCCTGATCACCAGAGAGCAAGAGAGAGAAAGGCAGGGCTTTCCAAGCCATTTATCTCTTTGCCCTCCAATTAAACCGCGACTTATTAATCCCACATGTTCTTATTGGCCATGTTGGCACAATAAACCTACCTATCACTCTAGAGTTGATAGTGTAGTGCTTGCTCTGCAGCGCCATCAGGTTGATCCCTACCATTCACTGACATTATGTCATAGCCATCTTACAAGACAGAGCAGAATTTCCCCTCTGGATTTCCAAGGCTATAGATCTTTATAGAAGCGGAAAGGTTCACCACCCACAGAGTGACAAGTAAAGTCGAACTGCTGACCTTGCTGTTAGCAGCAGCTCAATGTGTAAACAACCACTATGCCATCAGGGCTCCTTATAAACTGATTACTCAAAATACTTAAACTCACTGTCATCCAGTTAATGCCAACTAATAGAACTGCCCTCTGATTTCTGAGACTGTAACTCTTTACTGGAGTAAAGTCTTTCTCTTGAGGAGTGACCTTGCAGTTAGCAGCCCAATGCATAACACAGTGAACTAAATTTCTATGTTAAAGAGGAAATCAGTGTATTCTTTCGTTCAAAAATTTTCATAGTGTGAACAAATATTATATGCTAAAATTAATTCTAGTTGCTGAGAATAAAAACAAAATCAATGATATGGTCGCCTTCAGAAAATTTACATTTTATTGCTGGGATATAAAACAAATAAATATATAAATAAAATAACTTTAAACAGTTACATGAGGGGGTACCCACCCCCGAAATCCAGAACTTTGTTTCAAAGCTATGCATTTAAATTTTTTTTACAAAACCACCATATCACCTTCAAAATACTCTCAATGCAATGCTTAATACATTTGTCAAATCTGAGATTCCATTCTTGGAAATGGTTTTCTCTGTTTTTGGATGGTTTATAGCATCTCCCTCCTTTTTTATTTTATTTTTTTAAAACATTTTATTGGGGGCTCGTACAACTCTTATCACAATCCATCCATCAATCCATCCATTGTGTCAAGTACATTTGTACATTTGTTGATATCATTTTCAAAACATTTTCTTTCTACTTGAGCCCTTGGTATCAGCTCCTCATTTTCCCCCTTCCTCCCCCACCCTCTCTCCTTCATGAACCCTTGATAATTTATAAATTATCATTTTTTCATGCCTTATACTAACTGATATTTCCCTTCACCCACTTTTCTGTTCTCTGCCCCCCAGGGAGGGGATTATATGTAGCTCATTGTGATTGGTTCCCCCTTTCTCCCCACACCTTTCCCCTACCCTCCTGGTATCACTACTATCATTACTGGTCCTGAGGGTTTTATTTGTCTTGGATCCCCTCTGTTTCCAGCTCTTATCTGTACCAATGTACATCCTCTGGTCTAGCTGGAGTTGTAAGGTAGAATTGGGATTCTGATAGTGGGGGAGGAGGAACATTGAATAACTAGAGGAAAGTTGTATGTTTCATTGGTGCTATGCTGCACCCTGACTGGCTCATCTTCTCCTTGTGACCCTTCTGTAAGGGGATGTCCAGTTGCCTACAGATGGGCTTTGGGTCTTCACTCTGTACCCACCTTCATTCACAATGATATGCAAATGTATTTATATATGACAATGGGGAAACAGATCTCTGTGCATATATTTATAGGGTTAGTATTAAGGTAGCAGATGGATATTGGGCCTCTATTCAAGTACTCCCTCAACACAAGAACACTTTGATCTAATAACCTGGCATACCATGATGCCCACCTTCCAGACACAATCACTGAAGACAAAGCAGGTGCATAAGCAAATGTGGTGAAGAAAGCTGATGGTGCCCAGAATTTAAAAGATATAGAGTCTGTCCTATAGGCTTGAAGATAAACAAGCAGACATCTAAATGAGAAACAACAAATCCCACTTGGAAGAAGCACACCAGCCTGTGAGATCATGAGGCATCAAAGGGATCAAGTATCAGGCATCAAAGACCAAAAATTTATAGCATTGTGAATGAGAGGGAGTGCAGAGTGGGGACCCAAGGCCCATCTGAGAGCAGTTGGACATCCCCTCCAGAAGGGTCATGGGGAGGATACGAGCCAGTCAGGGTGCAGTGTAGCAATGATGAAACATACAATTTTTCTCTAGTTCTTGAATGCTTTCTCCCCCGCCACTATCATGATCCCAATTCTACCTTACAAGTCCAGCTGGACTGGAGGATGTACACTGGTACAGATAGGAACTGGAAACACAGGGAATCCAGAACAAATGAACCCCTCAGGACCAGTGGTGAGAGTGGTGATACTGGGAGGGTGGAGGGAAGGTGGGATAGAAAGGGGCAACAGATTACAAGGATCTACATATAACCTCCTCCCTGGGGAACGAACAGTGGAGAAGTGGGTGAAGGGAGACATTGGATGGTGTAACATGAGAAAATAATAATAATTTTTAAATTACCAAGGGTTCATGGGGGCGGGGGGAGCAGGGAGGGAGGGGAATAAATGAGGAGCTGATACCAAGTGCTCAAGTAGAAAGCAAATGTTTTGAGAATGATGAGGGAAACAAATGTACAAAAGTGCTTGACACAATGGATGCATGTGTGGGTTGTGATAAGAGTTGTACAAATCCCCAATAAAATGATTTAATTATTAAAAATATTGGTCATCACAAAAAAGAGGTTGAAGTTAAACTGCTTTTATGAAAAATTCACTGTGACCAGAGAGAATCTTCTCAGGTGATAGCAGTGGGTATAGAAACTCAGAATGAGCTACTTGATGCTTAGCAATAAAAAACGTGTACTACAAAAGTTCTGCCCCACCCAGTGCAATTTCGGCTTTTATGGGGTACCCCCTCATAAGGCAGTAGTGTAGAGGTACTGCTTAAGAGTATAAAGTCAAGAATTGTCAGAGATTTCTTAGCGTCTGCAAATAACGCTCAACTATATTAATTTCTTGGTTAAATTAAACATCTGTGGCTTATGCAAAGTCAAAATATTAAAAAATATTTGTAACAACTTGTTCCAAAGCTATTTAAGTCCAAATGTTCCTCTATGATGTTTTCTGTAATATTCTGTTTTATTGCTTGCATTTTTTATGGCTGTTGCAGGCCGCCTTTCATATAACCTCCAGTAATTAGTGCTAACTGGTACTCACAGCCTTCAACCATGCCTTCATCGTGAGCAACTTGTTGTGGCCAATAAAAAAACTAACCTTTAGGGGATGTCACCTCCGTGTTTGGATTACAAAAGATTGGGACTTCCATTTTCCCTGCAGACTCTTTATAGTGTTGTTTGCTTGAACACCAGCATGTAGCAAACTGCCACGGTAGAGTAGTGAATATGGAAAGGAAATTCAGGCAGTATCCATTCGACAGTTGGACAGGAGGACAGGAACTGAGCGCCGTAGTTAAAAGAGTTTACAAAAATGGATATTTCCAACAAAAGACACTGAATGAACATGGTAGTGCCTTCTTCCCCGTTGAGGTTTCAGATGAGGCCAAACTTGGATTTTAATTGCAGCCTTATGAGAAACAGTGAAACTGTCTTCTGATCCATAGACACTGTGAGGTAATAAATGTATATTGTTGTAAGCTGCTGAGTTGTGGGGTAATTTGTTACATGGTCATAGATACTAATATCATAGTCATTTCCCCCTGTGGAAAACAAAGGAATATAAGCATTGTGAGATTATTTCTTTCATTTCTTTAGTTCCCTAATCCTCATATTCCAAGAATCCCATGATGGCTCCAGAGTTTAAAAATGTATCTTGTTGAATACTTTCTTCTAGTAAATTGGCATTCTATGATGCTCACCTTCCCGACACAACCGCTGAAGACAAAGCGGGTGAATAAGCAAATGTGGTGAA
>NW_022103918.1:5110963-5136354 GCF_000313985.2 Echinops telfairi | reverse complement strand
AAAAAAAAAAAAAAAAAAGAACTAGAAAAAAAAAATGTATCTTGTTATAAAGTTCTCTAAGGAAAATTTCACATCAATATACTATAGTGGATCTTTTTGGGGAAGTAATAAGTATACTTACATTTTCAACAGGTTATATCATATCATAAAAATAAATTTAGCATAAGAATTTTTTGTAACTGAAAAGAGTATTTCTGTTTTTATAAGGGTTCTTTTGTCTGTATATGGGTTCCATCTTATAATACTTTTTGATGGACTGTATATGAATTCATCTAATAAAAACATGGATACATTTCATCCTGTTTAAAACCTGTATGCTTCTTCTTTTCTCTTTGCTTTTACCAATCCAACTGTTAATGATAATAATCAATGTGAGGGTTTGTTTTTGTCTTCTTATATAAATGAGGTCATTTTGTGACTGACTTATTTTACTCAGTGTAATGTCTTCAAGCTCCATGTATGGAGACTTCATTTATCTCCTACTGGCTGAAGAGTATTCTATGGTGTGTACGTGCCCTTCTTTTCTATCCATTCATGTGTTGATGGACATTTAGTGTTTTCCCACCGTTCAGCTATTATGAATAGTGCTGCAGTGAATATGGGCTATTGCAGTGAAGTGAATCTATTCACTCGGTCTATCTATTTTATCCCTACCTTTGTCACTCCCACCAAATGACTAGGTAAGAACATGCAAATAAGGGGTAGAGAAGTCTACTTGGGGACTGATTAGGAGTCATCTCAGAAGCAGGAACAGAGAATCTGAGATCATTGAGAAAGAAGATCCATCAGTGGATCATGTATGAGATCCTTGTTTGAATATAGAGCCTTAATCCATTTTTAATGATCTTGTTTGTGTTGTGTGAGACGTGAAACTTGTTTCATTTTTTTCTGCTATGGAAATCCAATTTTCCCAATACTGTTTCCTGAAGAAACTCTTATTTCTTGATTGAATGGATTTAGAATAATTGTCAGAGATTAGTTGTCCATAGATGTGCTTTGGGGTTCTCAGTTTCATTGCATTGATCTATGTGTTTATAGTTATAGTAGTACCAGACTCTTCTGATTTTTTACCCATATAGTATGTTTTAAATCAAAGTGTGAGTTAGATTGATTTCTAAGTATTTTATTTTCTTAGATGCTATTGTAAATTTTAAAATTTCCTTAATTTTGATTTTATGTTTCTTATTGCTGGTTTACAGAAACTCAACTGATTTTTGTCAAGCTTTATCATACAGCTTTGCTAAATTCTTCTACTAGTATTAGACCTTTTTGGTGAACTCTTTGGTGCTTTCTCATACCGCCATGAAAATGGAATTTTATTCCTTCTTTTCCAATCTAGATGTCTTTTATTTCTTTTTGCTATCATCGTGGTCTAAATCTTTTAATACAATATTGAATAGAAGTGGTGAGAGTGTGCACTCTCATCTTGTTACTGATTTTAAGGGCAAAGCACTCTTACTTCATTAAATATATTGTTGACTGCTAACTTTTAATAAATTCCTTGAATCAAATGAAGGTATTTTCTATTTCAATTAAAAAAAATATTTTCATCAAGAAAGGGTGTGGATTTTAATCAAATCTTTGGTTCAGTCATAGTGATGATCAAATGGATCTATTCCTTTGTTTTATTGATGTGGTATATTATATAGCTTGATTTCCTTTTTTTTCCTCTTTCCACAGCATTTTAAAAATTTTATTGTGGGAAAATATGAAAACATAAAAGTTGCCATCAGCAGCTTTGTTCAGTGTACACCTCAGTGGCATTAATTCATGGAGATCACAATGCTGTGTAACCATCACCTTAACCTATTTCCAAAATGTTTTCACTAACCTGAACACAAAATATGAGAGGGTGCCTTAAAAAAATGGAAAAAAGCTCTGGTGGGCAGAGCTTTCGTAGTACACATTTTCCCCAATAGGCAAGCAGCAAGCAATTTGCTGAGTTAGTGCACCCAGTGGTGTCACCTGGGAAGGTTCTCGCTGGTCACAGCTCCAGACAGTCTAGATAACTTCCCTATCTCTTCAGTGGTCCATTGCCATCGGTCTTTGAGCACAAGTGCATGAATTTTATCGACATTTCCATCCTTATGGGAAGTTGACAGATGTCCAGAATGAAGCTGGTCATCAACTGACATTTCATCTTTTTTGAAATAAGAAAACTACTGGTGCACTTGAGATTTTCCCATAGCGCTGTCCTTGTAATCTGTGTTCAACAACACAACAGTTCCTGCAGCACTTTCCTTTAGCAGGAAACAAAACTGCACAGTAACACACTGTTCTCTTCAATTGTCCATCACAAAAAAACAAGGTTCGTGCAAAACTGCTGTTATAGATTGATTTTCTAATGTTGAACCAACCCTGAATTCTGTAATATATCCCACTTGGTCATGGTGTTTGATTCTTTTAGTATGTTGTAGGATTCTATTCATTGGTACTTTGTTGGAGATTTAAAAATATTTATACTCATAAGTAATATTGACCCATAGTTTTCTTTTCTTGTGATGTATTTGTCTGGTTAGGATATCCAAATTGTGGTTATCCAATGGATATTCAGAGAACGAATTAGAATTTATTCCTTCATTCTTCATCTTTTGGAAGAATTTAATTAGTATTGGTGTAAATTATTTTCTAAATATTTGGTAGAGCTCCTCAGTGAAACCATCTAGTCCTTGAATTTTCCTTTTTGGTTGGGAGATTTTTTTTATCAATGATCTTATTTCTTCATTTGTTATGTGTCTCTATTGAGACTCTTTTTTCTCTTGGTCAGTTTGTGCTATGACGAATTGGTTCATATAATCTAGGTTGTCCAGTTTGCTAACATACAGTGGTTCATAATATTTGTCATCATTTAAAAATTTATTTGTGTGGGTCAAGTGTAATGTCCTGTGTTCCATTTTTTATTTCGGTTATTGCATCTGGCTGAGTGGGCTTCACATTGGGTTGCTCACCTCGAGGTTATCAGTTTAAAACCACCAGCTGTTTTGCAGCGGAAGATGGCTCTTGCAGGGGAAAGATGAGGCTTGTCCTCCCATGAAGAGTTACAGTCTTGGAAACCCCCAGGGGAAGCGTGCTAGTCACACAGTCAGTTAATTCTATCCTATTGGGTCACCGTTAGTCAAAATTGAATCAATGGCAGTGAGTTTGTTTTTTGTCAATCTAGCTCAGGGGTCAGCAAACTTAGACTCTTGAGCCATATGCTGTTCTTTTGGTACATGCATGTGGCTCTGAAGTAAAACTGAAAAAATTAGGGAGTTTTATTCCGATTATGGTGATTTCATTTGTTTGTAAATATATATTTATAGCTCTTGAATAATTTCTAAATTGCTGTGAGGGACAGGATGAACATTTACATTTCAAAAGTTTGCCAATCACTGGTCTAGCTAAATATTTGTCAGGATTATTTATCTTTTTGAAGAATTGTTTTTCAGTTTTGGCTTTGTCTAATTCCTTTTCTGATTTTGTGATTTCCTTCCTTCTGGTAGACTTTGAGTTAGGCTGATTTTTTATTTTTACTTCCTGGCACTGCCAAATTGAGTTGATATGAGTTATTTTTTAAAAATTATTTTTAAATATAATTTAGAGGATTTTGATACTTCAGTGCAATGAATCTGTTTTAAAATCTTTTATATACATAATATTGGGAATATCTTCTCTAATTTGATTCTTGTCAACCTCTTAGTTTTTTATATACCAATCTCCTCACAATTTAACTTTCATGGCATACCTATGGTGGTAGGTGGATGATTTACATCAAGTAGATACTCCTGGTGTGGTAGTTACATAATCTTGTGTCAACTTGGGAACAAAGGGATGGGGTCTAGCTTATTGATCAGGTGACCGCCTGATCTAGCCTCCTTGTGGTTGTGACCCATAAGACCATATGAGGATTCTGGGAACTTCCTTTCTTTCTCCCTGGAGGTGGGCCACACACTCAGCTTCACCTTCCTATTGAGGAGATACATGCAGAGAGCTGGAGGAGCCACTAGATCCACAAGAATTTTCACCCACTGGCCATTGATCTTCCTGAATTCAGTATCATTGCATGTGCTGTGTGAATCTGAAGAGAAATTTATGGCCTAGTTTCAGATATATGGACTAATATCAGACTTGTTGACTTGATCTGCACTGGGCTAGGATGTTTTCTCAATATACAATTGCTCTTTGATATAAAGCTTTCCCTTATACATATATGAATGTCTGGATTTTTTCTGTAGTCAACCTGGATTAACACGCCTGGCTAGGGTGAAGACAAATCTATCAATCTAATAATAGCTTGATGACATCTCTTTAGGGGTGTGTCCTTTTGTATGAGAGTGGAAGGCTCTGGAAACTTCCCCTCTCTCTGACATGTTGCCACCTGCCTGCTGGGACTCTGCGTTGCCAAGGGTGGTACCATGTGGGCCGCCTGGTGCTGAGAGCTGCCAGCAACCTGTTCTTTTCCCAGCTACTTTGGATTCATGCAACCCTGAATCCACTGGCCTGTGATTTTCTACTTTCCAGTTCAACATTCTGTGCACCAGTGTATGGCTACATGAGTCTGAAGAGAGGTGTATGAGGAAGCATTGGACTTAGGGATTTGAGTTGGACTGGGCTGGGGTGCCCTCTTGATGTAAAGTTGCTTCTTAATATGAAGTTCCTTCTTATACATAGATGAGTGTCTCTGGATTTGTTTTTCTAGTCAAACCAGCCTAACACACCTATTTTGAAAGCCATGTTTGGTTATCTACAATGGAGACAGATATTTTCTGTTGGCTCCTCCAGACCTCTCCACCCTTCTTTACACTATTCCTTACTCAAGAACGAGGCCTGGAGGCCTCTTCTGTTCACAGACTTCCTGTTGGGCTCGGCCATGAGTGGAAGCCCATCAGGAGCTGAGAGGTAGGGTAGACGAGTTCAGGCATCTACTCTTTGAAATCCCACCCAGGGAGATTGTGCCCCTTGATGAGATTTACTTCTGGGTACTTGTGTTAGTCTGGGTTGACTAGAAAACAAATCCAGAGAGAGACTCATATGTGTATAAGGAAGAGCTTTATATAAAAGTAACTGTACATTAAGAAAACATCCCAGCCCAGTCCAGATCAAGTCCATAAGTTTGATATTAATGCATATTTCCGATACCAATATCTAAAATTCTCTTCAGACTCACGAAGCACATGCAGTGACACCGAATGCAGGAAGATCACAGGCCAGTGGGTGGGAAGTCTTGCGGATCCAGTGGTGTTGTAAGCCTCTCAGCGTTGACTGGGGTCTCCACGTGGCACCTTCAGCTCCAAAGGCTGCATCAGGGTAGCTTCACGTGGCTTCTCTCAGAAATGTCTTGAAGGGAGTGAGTGACTGTCCCACCTCCAGTGAGCTATTTATCTCCTTAGCACCTCCAAATGAGGTCATCAAGCTGCGACCTGATTGACAGGTAAACTCCACCCCATCACTCATATGTCTCAAATCGACAACTGATTATGTAACTACCACAGAACTGGTCAAGAAGAAAAGAAAAGCCAGAGAAGAAAATATCAAGAAATGAAAACAGGTCTCTTTTATGTTCATGAAAGTGATGAATAATGAGAGTATTGAAAATTGAATTATCTGTTCATATTAAATGGTACAATTTTTTAAATCATAGTTATTCTATTGAATTTTCTCTTATTCAAATTATTTTGTTTAAATTTCAAACTCCATATGACACATACATAATCAGAGATAACACTTTAAATTATATATTGAGAAATGAGGTAGCTAACACATAACATAATGAATAAAAGTAAAGAAGCCATCCATCAAAAACCAAACCCTTAAATCCAAAAAGGTTTAGGCTAGATGAGCCATGAAGCCCGAGCCCTGGGGTTAGGGACAGATTGCAGAAGAGACAGTAATAGGGGTGCTTCGAGTTAAGTCAGAATGAAGACAGCTGCATTTTCTCATTCCAAAACACTAATGACAAAACGTTTTTCCGAAATATATATGCTAATTCTGAAAAACTGGGAAATGTTAGAAAACTAGACAGCTATATATCATATAAAATGAAAAAAATCCCTTTGAAATCAAGTGCCTTTTTGAATCTTTGAAAAGAAGTCCAATCTCCCGTTGTCTCATGATTTCTACAAAGCAGCACGATCTAACAGCGGTTCTCAACCTATAGGTCATGACCCCCTTGAGGGTTGAATGACCCTTTCACTGGGGTTGCCTGATTCATAGCAGTAGCAACATTACAGCTATGAATTAGCAATGAAAATAATGTTATGGTAGGGGGTCACCACAACATGAGGAACTGTAAGAAAGGGTCACGGCATGAGGAAGGTTGAGAACCACTGATCTAATAGAACTGGCTGCAATAAAAGAATTTCTCTATAACTACCGCTCCAGACAGCAACCACTAAGTACTTGCAGCTATCAAGCATTTGTAATGTGGTTAATGCAACCACTTTAATTTATAGATAAGTAGCCCCATTGTCCCTGGAGCCCTGGTAATATCGTGTGGTTACTCACTAGGCTGTTAACTGCAAGAGTAGCAGTTCCGAACAACCAGCAGCTTTGCGACCACAGAGTTCTCTATTACTGTGAAGAGGTACACCAAACTCACGGTCATTGCGTCACTGCTGACTCATGGTGACATGATGTGGGTTTCTGAGACTGTCAGCCCGTCTTTCTCATGCAAAGCTGCTGATGGTTTTGAACTGCTGATTATGCAGATTCCAGCCCAATTCATAACCACTGCACCATCATGTCTCCTGTACAGTCTCAGAAATCCACAGGGACCAGTCCTGCCCTGTCCTTTAGGGTTACCATGCGTAGGGATTGCCTTGATGGCAGTAAGTGAGCCACACTGGCTGGTGCTTACTGTAGCACCCTGGGGCACGGCCCTCCCTTCTGCTTTTCTCAGAGCCAGGCTTTCCCCCTTATGCCGACCCACTCACCTGAACCCTTTAATTTACTGAAATGTCACGGTCACATTTCACTTACCGGATGTATGTCTATATCTCCCCAGTTCTCTTCACTCTATAGTGGGTGCAATCCAATAAGAAAATACAGTGTTTTATCAAAATAGCTCTTTGTAATTTACCAAATGCTTTTGTACACGTTACCTAACTCGATTCTCATGATAAATAAACTTAACTAGAAAATATGCTTTGAACTGATTTTCTCAAGTGAAATGTTTCTAATTCTATCAAACACAAGAACCCCTTTCAAAGTATGTTTACTTCTGATTATAAACATTAGTGATTCTGTATATTGCTTTTTACTTCAAATTTCTTAGGATAATAACGTAAAAGAATACTGAATTAGGTTTTTGAAGATGAATGTCTTCCATGGTTGATGATAATAATAAAATAATAATTTTAATAAAGGGAAAATATCTATTATGTCTTACCTTATTCCCTTCCTAACCATATTTCATATATATGCTAAGTATTTTATATTACTACCAAATTAGCTCTCATAACTATATGATGAGGTTTCATAGATGAAGACATTGAAGATTAAAGCGTTTTTAGTAATACAAGGTGTGTTAGTCTGGATTGACTAAAGAAACAAATCCAGAGACTCTCATATGTGTATAAGAGAGAGCTTTATATCAAATAATATATTATGAAAACATCCCAACCCAGTTCAGATCAAGTCAATAAGACTGACATTAGCTCATATGTCCACTACCAGTCTACAAATTGCTCTTCAGACTCATGCAACACATCCAATGCTGGAAGATCACAGGCCTATGGGTGGAAAGTCTAGTGGTACCAAGGGTGGTGGATGCATCTCCAGGGAACTGGCTGCCATCACTGTGGCTCCATGCAGCTTGTCCACAGGAAGAGAAAGGGGTAGAGAGAGTGAGAGAGAGAGGCAGAGGTCTGCCTGTACTGGTGGTAGAATTGAGAGGAAGTTGCCAGAATCTTCATGAGAAGGCCACAACCACACAGAGGCATCAGACCGCGACCTGATTGACAGGCTAGACTCTACCCCTTCACTCTGACTATTCTCAAGTTGGCACAAGATTATGTAACTACCACAGATGTCATAATGGATACTCACCAGATGAAATGCACAGGATTCAAATTGACTACACCTGCTGGAAGAGGCAATGGAGAAACAATATCATCAGCCAAAACAAGGTCAAGGGCCAACTATGGAACAAACCATCAAAATCAAGTTGAAGCTAAAGAAAATTAAAACAAGTCTGTGAAAGCCAAAATATAATCTTGACTATATTGCACCTGACTTTAGAGAGCATCTCAAGAACAGATATGGCTAATTAAGCACTAATGACTGAATGCCAGATAAGTGGTGGGATGGCATAGAGAATGTCAGACATGAGAAAGTAAAGTGTCATTAAAAAGATAGGACATTAAGGAAAGACTAGAGAGTGGATGTCAGAAGAGATTCTGAAACTTGATCATAAACTTAGAGTCATTAAAGTGATTGTAAGAAGTGGTGAAATAAAGATGTGAACAGAAAATTATGAAAGGAAATAGTAAAGCATTATGATGGAGTGTGCAATGGCCTAAATATAGAGGACCAAAGGAGAAGAACATGCTTAGCATACCTTAATCTCAAAAACTGATGACAAAAACATGCTCAAGCCTGGCATGGATGTACTGCGAGATTTTACAGGCAAAATACTGAATGATGTAGGATGGGCCAAAAGAAGATATAAGAACACATGACAAAATAATAATCATTTATAAATTATCAAGGGTTCATGGCGGGGGTGGGAAGGAGGGAAAAAATGAGGAGCTGATACCAAGGGCTCAAGAAGAAATGATGAGGGCAACAAATGTACAAATGTGCTTGACACGATGGATGTATGGATGGATTATGATAAGAGTTGTACGAGCCCCCAATAAAGTGATTTTAAAAAAATACAGTCACTGAACCAAAATGAATTAGTTGACATTAAGGTATTTCAAGAAGTGACATTCTCAATAACTGATGGTATTAAAGGAAGAAGTCCAAGTTGCAATGAAACAATCAGGTAAAATAAGGCTCCATGAATTGACAACATCCTAATCAAAATGTTTCAACTGATGATGCACAGCTGGAAGCACTCATTAGCCTATACCAAGAAATTAGCGAGACCGTTACCTGGAAAACCTACTGATGGAGGTTCATATTCCAAAGAAAAGGGAGCCATCAGAATGAAGAATTACCAAAAAAAAAAAAATCATCAACATCACATACAAGTCCAATTTTGTTGAAGATAAAACATGATTGCAGCAGATCATCGACAAGGAATGAGGGAGACAACTACCAATCTCAGATGGATGGATTTTAGCTGAAAGCAGAAAATTTCAGAAATATATTTATCTTTCTTCAAGTTTGTATAAATTCTTTGACTATGCTAAGGCATTAGACTGTGTAGATCATAATAACATTTCTAATAATGATATTATTTCCATAACATTTCATTGTGCTTCTGTGGAATATGTACATAGAGCCTGAGACAACCTTCCAAACAGAATTAAATGACATTTAATATTTAAAAACCAGAAAAGGTGTGGATCTGGGTTGTATCTTTCACCATGTGTATTTAAATCTGTATGTTGGTGAACGGACTCTTAGAAGAAAAGTCCAACACCGTCTTCACTGAAGGAAGATTTGTTAAGGACTCTGCAGCTACTTCAGCCTTGTGTGCTGAAAGCAAGGAGGATCTGAAGCACTTGCTAATGAAGGGCAAGACAGTAGCCTTCAGGACACATTACAACAGACTCGAGAGAAACCCAGAGCCTCACAACCAGCCCTCTCCATGAGAAATGGAGAAAAGTTGAGTTGCTAAGGGTTTCATCTTATTTGAATGCACAATGAATACTCATGGGAGCAGCGGTTGAGAAATAAAACGATGTGTTGTATTAGGCCAGTCTGCCACACAGAACCTCTTTACAGTGCTCAAGAGCAACACCGTCGCTTTAAGGACTAGGGTGTTCCTGGCCCAAACCATGGTGCTTTCCATTAGTTCTCCCACATGTGAAAGATGAGCAGTGAATTGGGAAGACCTGCGATAATTGATGCATTTGAGTTCAGTCAGAGAAGGCTTGTATGCTGCTGAACAGCCTTTGACTGAGCTTACGAATGCAAACAGACTCGGTACAAGGGCTGGTGATTTACTTCTGAAAATCAGTCAATGAAAACCTGGTGAGCATTTTGTTTAATTTTTCATGATATTGCAGATAGATTCAGGAAGTAGGCAACAGCAAAAGTGCCTATCAGACTCTAACAGTTGTCAGGAGTTGATGACCTATACACATTTGATAGAAATCTTCCATTACTGATTTGGTTTTCAATATTTTCTGTATTTTTGTTTGTTTGTTCATATAAGGGTTTATCTCAGAAGTGTTATGTCATTGGGGGTCATCCTCTTGAAGTTGTGTTATGTGCTTTTTTGGTTTTGGGTATATGAAACCTAGGATTGTTGAACCAATAGGGACAGCAAGTAGATTCAGGATTTCGGGGGTGGGGGTGGGTGGGTACAATGGTGATATGGGGTGGGTTAAAAGGAGGCAATGTCAAGGAGTCCAGGAAGAAAAAGAATGTGTGGAACTGGATTGTGGTAGCAAATGTACAATACTGCTTGATGTGACTGAACTATGTAATGATATGACTGT
Source organism: Echinops telfairi (assembly GCF_000313985.2). Lineage (NCBI taxonomy): Eukaryota > Metazoa > Chordata > Mammalia > Afrosoricida > Tenrecidae > Echinops > Echinops telfairi. Next base: position 5,125,762 of record NW_022103918.1, on the reverse strand, counting down.
GTATTAAATCCTGATTAATAATAAATTAAAAAATAATTTAATTAAGATATTATGATATTGCACCTTTCAGATGTGTCCTATCTAAGATATCTCATTGAGTTAATCCTGTGTCTTCTTGAAATACCTTTGCCGCCTTTCAAAGTTTAGAAATTGATCGTGAGGCTGTATTGGAACACATTCAACTGTTTCTTTCACTCCTCCTCCTAATTGAGTCGTGGTCCTTGACACAGTTTCCTTCCCACTCCAGCACACATGTTGAGAATGAACTCTGTCTGGTCATATAGTGTAGATAATGGTTGAGAACAGACATGTTTTCTTTTAAGCTCTGATACTTTTTCTGATTCTTGCTAAAGACTTGTCCTTGACATCCTAAAGCCTGCTTCCTAGGAAATAAAATGAGGCTTTCATTTCATTTATTTATTTTTGATATTAGAAAGCTATTTTATTAGTCTGACAAGGGGAAGTACAGCTGAATACTTATGTCAAAACAATGTGTACATTCTCTGTAAGAGGTATAGGCAAACCAACTCATTTTAGAGTAGTTCTAGACTTACTTACAGAAAACGTGCAAAGATAGTGTATGAAGGTTCTAAAAAGAAATCAACTGACATGGTACATGTCTGAGCTGACTTCATTTTAACTTTTGCTTATTTCCTCTGCAACTGCCAGTCCCCTAGACTCGGGGTGGAAAACCTTTATTCTGCCAAGAGCCATTTGGATTTTATACCATCATTCTTGAGTCATACTGTTAAGACATTTGATTACTCACCCCTGATATGATTGCTGGAACGACTTCTCCTTGGTGAAGTGTATGATGTTAACTGATATTGATGATCTAGCAGGCCTTACAGGGCTTTCGGGCCACATATTCCCCACCACGGCCGGATTTCCCCTGCAAATGTCTGACCCTTAAACGGATACATGTCCAGAGCAACCAAACATTGTTTTCCCTCTGTGGTTAAAGATATGGAAATAATGTTCTTACAGGTGATTTTTAAGGGTGATTTTTGACACAAGATCCTTATCAGAAATCCCCTCAAAAGGCTCCAAGAAATGTTTTAAAATAATGATCTTGTAGAAATCCTGTAAAACCCCTCCATCACTTCTTTAAACTAATAAACACAAACAGCACACGTTTGTACTTCTGACCAATCACAGGAAAGTCTCCATTTCGAGTTGTCCTGCCTACTATTTCCCTGATTTTGTAATTTCCAGTCAGACTGATTCTCTGCTAGGTTTGATAATTCATTGTAACGGTTACACAGAATTCACAGACAAAATTCATAATTATGGAGTTTATTAGAGAAATTAACAGGCTACAACTCAGCATCAGAAATGTGAAGGACACAGATTCTGTAAGCCAGCCTGTTGCCTGAAGGCATTCAGTTGGACTCATGCTGTGAGCCCACTGTTAGAACCTGAACTCTCACTGCCACTGCCACTGCCATCACAGTTTCTCTCTGCAGGGATCCCTGGGCACAAAAGAGGCATTCCTCCTGGCTCTTCTTTCTTGATAGTCATGAGATTTCTTCTTCTTGTTTCTCGGATTGCTCATTTTATACCTAGTGGGATGGGAAAACTGTCCAAGGCCCTTAGGTACCATGTTTGTATGGTCCACCCAGTCAGTTGGTGGGAGTTGAAAGACTATGGTTAGAAGAACCATATGATTAATGCAGTCGACCATGCACACAGAGTTAAAATCAAATGTGAATACATGGTTGACTTAAAAGATATATTAGTGAATACATGGTTGACTTAAAAGATATATTAAAATCACATATTTTTTATGATTCATATATGGGATATCACTGAATTAATTGTTGCTCCATTAAAGAAGAAAATATTTTAAGAAACCACTGAACAAACAGATAAAGTATAGATAACAAGAAAGATTGATTTAGATTCATTTTTTTGTGTGTCTATACCTTATCTTAGGCAGAAAAAATGTCTTGTTCAAGTGCTAGAAAGATTTGGATCTTAAAAACAAACAAACAACAACTCCCCCCCAAGTTCTTAATGAATCATTGCATATATTTATAGTGATGGTCAAATGATACTGTTTCCTAGTGGATACCACTTTTCTTCATCAAGAGGGATGCTGCCGAGCTGGAGGTTGATTGCTCCTACAAATGTGGTTTTGCTTTTAACAATAAGCATTAAGACATGACCTTGAAGCTCTGAGACTTCATTGTATACCACCTGAAAATGGAAAGGAAAAGGAAATATAAATACCATGTATAGAAATGGATCTTTATTTTGAATATTGTTTTGAGAAAAAACCTGCTAGAGTATGAGTATTGTATCCTGGAATGGATAGATTCATGTTAGAATATTTCATTTCTAACTCTAATTGTGAAAAGCTAAAGTGTATCCTAACATAATGGAAGTTTAATTCATATGTTCAACATGACAAAAAAAAATTACTCCAAGTAGCTAAGAACCTATTAGAATGGCCCACCTCAAATTTATAAGATTGCAAATTATTCATTAGCAAGGAATTTAAAATACCCTTAACCTTTAACTGTCCTTGAATTTATTTGGCCACATTGGAGTTTGACATCATCCTTCTGTGTTTAAGGCTAAGGAGGAAAGACAAACCGATTTGCATGGTTTCCTTGTGCTTTTAAACATATGCAAAAGTATTTCTCTCTTCATGTAAAGAAGTCATTCTATAGTTTCTTTTGTTTATTTATAATTGCTTAATTTTTAGGTATGAACATATGTGAACACTATATAAATTATTAATAAAACAAAAATTAACAAAAGAAAGAAATCCATATTTCCACCACTGGATGATAATTACAGTTGATATCTTCTTGTTTTTTAAATGAAAGTTTCTCTGTATAACTAATTTTAAAGAATCTGAGCTGGAATCATAGTACTGTATACATACAAATTTGAATGCAAGCGCTTAATAAAATAGTTCTTGCGCTGTTCATTTTCTTTTATCCAGAAGCAAACCACCGGCTATCCCTATGTAGCTATAGTGGCACGGAAATTTTAAATGTGCGGTCCTTCATTAGTAGGAAACAGCTGTGCGTGTAAGTCCAACATGATATTAGGAAAGGTCTTAAGAGCACATTTAGAAAACGAATTTTATATGCTGCTATAAACTTGCTTGCTTTTTATGGCCAAAGGACAAGGTGTTGTTGGCTTTTTAATTGCTCTTTGGTTTTATTTTGTATGATTTTCTGGATATGAAATCCAGGATAGGTAAATTTATGGACAGTAACTGGATTAGTAGTTTGCTAGGGGCATGGCAGAGGTGGATTCGGGGAAATGGGGAACTAACCACAATGAACACAAGAAAGAAGAACACGTTCTCACATTGATTGTGGTGATGATTGCACAGCACTTTAGTATAGTAACTCTTGAATTGTGTAATATGTGAATTTCATGTCAAGAGAACTGTTTAAAAAAATCCAAAAAGCAGCAGGGGAAGAGCTTGTACTGGCAGAGCCTGAGTCACTGGGGAGGCTCCCTCCTGCTCCTCCGGGGCTGTGTGTGGGGCGACCAACTTCAAGGGTCAGTCCTTCGTCACCACCAGTCACTACAAAATGAGGCTGTCTGCTCCTGTAGAAATTATGATCTTGAAAACCCTACGGAGTCACTGGCATCCAGAACTGATTTGACGCCAGAATTGACATTTTGGTAGTGGGTTTACTTTAACTTTATCACTATCTTAAAGAGCACTGGGAGTGCAGTGTTGGTCTGTTAACCAAAAGATTCAAAACTCCCAGATGCTTTATGGGCACAGTATGAGGCAGGCTGCTTCTGTAAAGATTTATGGCCCCGCAAACACTGTGGGGGCACTTCTTCTCTGTCTCATAGGGTCACTAGGGTTTGCAATCGACTGTAGGGCAGGGGGTTTCTTCAATGTCCTTTCTGTTGCATTGTACTTGATGTAGTTTCTGGTCTTTTACACAACAAAGGCCTCTTGTGTGTCTTGTGTGTGTGTGTGTGTGTGTGTGTATCCATTAAATTATCAATGAAACGCAGTTCAAATGAATCTGTTAGTTGCTTTGAACAGTGATTTTAAATCAATTCAATCAAAGGACGCTAGATACAAATATAATGTATGATTCCAGTCTATCCAACCCTTGACTGACCCTTAATAGAATTTCACTTGCATTCCAGACTGGGGGTTATCTTTTATTTTTATAGTACTGGTTGTTTAATGACTCCTTGTCTTCTATTAAGTTCTCCTGGGACAATAAGGAATTTCAAGGGCTGCCTTAAAAATTTCAAAATCTTACCACTGTAATTCATGTCACTGTACCACAACGTGATCCTAATCCTGCCTGCAACTCCTTCCAGGGCTTCAGAGTCCGTTCTCTGTCCTTGTCCCTACAGTGGTTAGTTTAAAATCTGAACTATGCTCTGTTTTCCTTCCAACCACACTTCCCCCACAGATAAACTCATGTATTTTAGAGAGAAAATAGATAAATGAACCATCAAACTGCTACTGTATGTGAAGCAGAAAGTGGGATAACTCTAAGCATTAGGCCCTTTGAAAAGTCAGGCTTAATAAATCTAAATAAGCCCTAAAGATTTAAATTTGTGAGAACCATCTGAATAAGCCCCAAACATTTAAATTTGTAAGAAAAATATCAATAATTTATATTTTTACTAATCTCTTGTCATGATGAATGTTTTCTTATTTGCATAATGGTGATAATAATACTTACCTTTGAGCATTGTAGGGAAAAATAAGTGACATAATGAATATAAACCTTTCTACAAAGCCTGGAACATATTAAACACTAATAAATTATAGCTTAAGAAAAATCCATCAAATACACAAGATGGAACATTTGTTTTCTTGGTATTTTGTATCAGTTGGATGGAGAAAACACTTCCAGACAGAATGAATCCTCTAGGTATTTAGCATGCTGAATGGCTCAGGAAATGATTTTAGGAATTAATTGCCTTTCTAGTTAAAATGCAAAATATGAACTTCCAAAGTTTGCATCACTCCATTTATATGTTTTTTTTGTGCCTTATTATGCAAAAGTTATTTCCCTGAAAGTATCTGAGAATGTAAAATTCTTCAGTTGCCTATCATAGGTGCAATCATTGCATATCCTAGAAAATAGTGATATATTTTAATTACTTCATTACACCTCTGACATATTTTAAAATGTATTATTTTCCTAGTGTGCAATGAACAGCGGATAATATAAGCCAAGTGTATGAAATGTTATATTATTCCAGAAACTTTTGATTTGATATGTATTCTTTTGAAGGATTGATTTGTGTTCCTATATAATGAAAATATGTGTTATAAATCCTAATGCCTAGGCTCCTGACCATAATCCCATTTGGAAATGGGTTGTCTTTGTTTGGTTATAGAGACAGGATAGTGTAGGGTACACATCAGGAACCAATCCCTTCTGATATAAAAGAATTGTAAAGAGTTAAACAAACAGAAGAAGGAGCAGGGGTGGGAGGGAACAATGATGGAAGCCGCATGGAGGTTATCCAGGGGGTAAGGGTAAAAGAGACCAGACCATTCTCCAGAGTCAACAGAGACTGAACACCTTTCCCAAGGGCCCACACCTTGAACGCAGACTTCTGGCTCCTTAAGCACAAAAAATGAAGGTCTGTTTGTTAAAGCTGATAACTGGTGGTACATCTCTCATAGCAGAACTAGATAACTAAGACAATTCTGCTTTCACACAGCAGAATGAAAAATGAACAACTCATTTAATTTCACTTTAGCATGTTTCCTTATGCATAGGCATAAGCCAACTCTTCATTCTGACAAGTATTAAATTGATGAGTTTGAAATCATTACACCAAATAGAAAAACATTAAAGTAATGAATATCCATCAAACGCATAGACTAGTTACTCACTGTATATGATTTGATCCATCAAACACCTAGACTAGTTACTCACTTTGTATGATTTGAAACAAGGGTCAAATAAATATGTTTAAAGTGCATTTAAATGATTGCAATGGGAGGATAATAATATGGAAGTTGAAATGTATCTAGTGTTTGTGGAAAGAGCTTTGTGGAAGCAGGTCCATGCAAAGAGAGAAGAGGAAAACCCTGTGAATGGCTATCCATACGGAAAATTTACAGCATCATTTAGGATAATAAGCGTAGGTTTTGGAATTCGTGTTTTGGAATAAGCAGCTGTAACTTCATAACCCTAGGCAAAAGGCTTCGACTCTGAGTCTTAATTTCTTCATTTACAAATAAAGTGTTATCATTATGAGTATTCAAGAAGATGATAAATACAAAATAGCAATGCTTATTGAATGCACTTTGTTACTGCCATTGTGCTAGGTAATAGCAATTATTATCTGCATAGCTTGCAAGATATTTTACGATATTGAAAACACAATTACTGCTGTCAGCTGACACTGAGTGGCCCTTGACTACTCAATGCTAAACCATGCACAATGGGGTTAAACTAAACGAGTTTTTGGAAATAGATCTCCAGTGCTTTCCTCAGAGTTGGTGTTAGTCTAGAAACCTTGCTGAAACCTTTCTAGCTTGACAGTAACATGCAAGCCTTCACTGACAAGTGGGGATTGCACTTGAGGTTGCTTGGCTGGGGACCAAACTCAGGTATCCCACATGGTTGTTAAGAATTCTACTATTGACATATATAACATCCTTTTCTACTGAAGGTACTATAATGGAATGAGCAATGAGTTGGAGTAAAATCCCCATTCTGCTTCTTTTAAAAGCTGAAAGGCGGTGGCAGGTACATTCCTAGCCCTAATTTTAGCCCCTTGTTGAGCCTCGTCATTTCTCCCACTGGAATATATATAACAAAGGTTGTCAAGAAAGCGGCTGGTCACCCTTGTTCGTTCTCCCTCTGGGAAGGGTTGACTAGACAAGCTTGGTTGCACCTCAAAACCTTAGTATCTGAAGGGTGGAAACCCTATCACTTGCAAGTGCTCCCTAATGAGCTCCTTTCAGATCTGGGAATTTGAGAGAGGTCTGTGAATTAAGAAAGAAAGAAACATTTTCATTAAAAGCTTCATAAATCATTGGTGATATGGTCTGGTACCATCTTTATATTCCTCTAAGAAATCTATATAAGGAGCGGAGGGAGGTCATTCTCTCCCACTTCACCAAACACTGCATGCCTTTGCTAGTTTGAGAGAGCCCAGCTGTGGTCAGTTGCTGAAGTAGCAGTTCTAAGTATTTCCAGATACCGGGGAGAACTTAAACGCATGGCAAATACCATGCGATCACTTACTAGGGCTTCTTATAAGCACAGAGGTTCTGCTTAGGATGCACAGAAATGATTTAATTAAAGCACTTGGCAGACAACTTAGGTCTTCATGGCAACTGAGGGCAAGAGGAAGTAAAGTCAGACTTGAAACTGGCTCACCTTCTTTTTCCCTTCTAAATATCCTTGATGGATTAATACAGACAGCATGACAGCAGAAAATTAAAATCGTGTCTTTCCCTTTTCCTACGTCTTTGAAAATTCAAGAAGACTTCCTAGCAAAATTATTTATGGAATGACCTCCTATTTTATCGATCACTATGGTATTAGAAGAACCACTTATATGAACATTTCCGCTGGTTTAGATTTTGTATAAATTGAGGTTTGCTACTCATGTGCACATGACTTTCAAAATTCTTTAAATATAAACGAAAGGAGCCCTGGTGGGGTAGTGGTTATGCATTGGGCTGCTAACCACTAGGTCAGTGGTTTGAAACCACAGGCACTCTTCAGGAGAAAGACAGGCTTTCTCTTTCTGTCATGAGTTACCTTCTCAGCAACCCACAGGGGCAGTTGTCCCCTTTCAGATAGGGCCACTATCAGTCGGCTTTGACTCAAGGACAGTGAGTTTGAAGTGTAGATAAAGTCAGTTTCTGTTACAAGTATAGATTGATGGAGAAGCACTTCTAATCAATCAGACAGAGACATGTGGGAGCCCTGGTGGTGAACTGATTGTGCATTGGGTTGCAATCCACACGGTTGGGAGTTTGAAACCGCCGGCAGCTCTATGGGAGAAAAGCGGGGCTTTCTACTCCCGTTTCCAGTCTTGGAAACCCACAGCGGGGTCACAATGAGTTGGCACTGATTCGATGACCATGAGTTTGGGTCTTGAATTTTGGATTGGTAAACTCATGTGCTGTTTTTAGGTGAAGGTGAATTGGTTTCAACTCAGGTCAATCCTATGTGTGATACAAGGAAACACTGCCTGGTCCTATGGGACCTTCACAATTGTTTCTGTCCTTGAGCTCATTGTTTTGACCACTGTGTCGATGCGTCTCTTACTGGTATTTCTCTGCTTCACTGACCCAGTTCTTTAGCAAGCATCCTCTCCTCTTCCAGAGATATGTCCAAAGTATGTGAGAAGTCTTGCCATTCTTGCTATCAAGGAACATTCTAGCTGCACTTCTTCCAAAAATATTTGTAAATTCTTCTTGCAGTCCCTGGTCTATGAAATATTCTTCATCGACACCATAATTCAAATGTATCCATTATTCTTCAGTGTTCCCTAGTCATTGTTTAGCGGTAACATGAATATGAGGTTATTGAAAATATTATGGCTTGGGTAGGTGCACCTTCATTTCCAAGATGACACCTTTGCTTTTTAGCACTTTGTACTTTTTTGCTGTTTTGGTTTTTGGTAGCAGATGTTCTCAATACTCATATTTGTTTGATTTCATTACTCATTGATTTACTCATTACTCATTTGATTTCATTACTCATTAGTCATTACTCAATACTCATTGTTTGATTTCTTGACTGCCGCTTCTATGGGCATTGATTACTAAATTCTTGACAACTTTAAAATGTTCTTCGTGTATCATGATCCTACGTGTTGTGAGGACTTTCATTTGCTTTATGTTATATAATCCATACTGAAGGTTGTAATCTTTGATCTTTACCAACAAGTGCTTCGAGCCTTCTTCACTTTCAGCAAGCAAGGTTGTGTAATGTGTATTTCACAGATCAATGGTTTCCTCCAATCTTGATACTACATTTCTCTTCATATAGTTCACCAAGTACTATCAAGTAATATTTGGGCATGTGTAATTACGATTATTATTTTAATTCACGAGGGGGCTGGTGGAAAAATATAATTAAAAGATAATGAAACATTTCCATGTATTTTTTATGCTTGAAAGAAGTAGAAAGCTAATGAAAAATTCTCATTAACATTTTTGGCTTTTTGCCTTTATATGTTACTTTAAATTTCAAGTAATTAGATATAGAGTATGAGAATTTTCTTGATACTAAGGGTAAAAGAAGTATAAAACAGGAATAGGTGTTCAACAAATCAGGACTATTGGAAGGTGTGTATCGTTAGCGGTTGACGTCACAATAAGGTGTCTTCCTTTATTGAGTCTCTCTTTTGCTCACATGTCTCCACATAATCTCTGTAATCTCTCCCACGCTCTCTCTATCATCTAAAGTCCACTAAACCAAACTCACTGTCATCGAGTTGATTCTGACGCATAGTGACCCTATAGGACAGTATAAACACTAACTGCCCTTGTGTGTTTCTGAGACTATAACTCTTTTAAAGTGCAGAAAGCATCATTTTTCCCCTATAGCGGATCTGAACAGCTGACTTGAGATTAGCACACTAATGCTTAATCACTACACTACTCGGGTTCCTATGTATCTTCTAAATATATTTAAATGCTTTTCAAAAGGGAATAATGATTTCATTAACTACATTATAATGAAATATATCTCAGAACCCTTTTTGAATCATGTTGTGTGGGTCTCAAAGTCCCCCGGAGGAGTTGCCTGAACAATAGAGTGACATAAATGCCACTCTGGAGTTCCTGCCCTCAGCTCCTCTCTTCGTCGAGATGTGGGTAACATCCACAGAAGTATCATTAAAATTTAAATCCTGAGATGAAAAACTGTAGAGGCAAATCTGACGCTAAAGTGCTCCAAACCAATCTCACTGCTGTCAAGCCAATTAGGAGAGTTATTTAGAACTCGTCAGTCATCAAGTAGAAATGCAGATCAGGCACTTGGGAGAGCAACTTGGATTTGAGGAGTAAATTCAGATGCAACGTACTCACTGCCATCGTGTTCATGCCAACTCATAGTAAGCCTATATAGGAGAGGGTCGAACTGCCCTTTGTGAGTGGCACTGTAAATGCTTACGGGAGTAGCAATGTACATATGGGCACGTTTTGAGAGAGTATGTATTAAGAGGAAATGTGGGTGGACCACCCAACTCCAGTGAACACTATTGTAAGAGGAAGCGTGGCAGTAAAGAAAGGACTGGTTAAGGGAGCTGAAAGAACTAAGAAACAGCATAACTGGGGAAGAAAAAAGTTTTAGGACATAGTGCACGGTCAATAGTGCTGACTACTCAACAGGGGTATGGGACAAGAGAGTATAAAGAATCATCTGATTCGTTGATCAGTAGTTTATTGATTCCACTTTAAGAAAGCAATATCAATAAACGTCATCCACCTGATCGTACAGGATCACAAGACAGAAAGGAAGTGGTGCAGCAAAAGCAGGCTGTTGGTTCATTTTGTAAGAGAATAGACGTGATAAGGAGTTAAAAGAAATTTGGATGCTTAAGGGAAGGGTTAATGTGTATATATACTTATATATTTTAAATGTACACAATGAATATTAAGTTAAAGATCCACTGAGAAAAGGTGAGTAAGTAATTGACTGAAAGGTAGAGAAGCGATAGTAAAGGATAGAATCAGTAGAATTTGTGTAGTAGTTGACCTACAGGGGTTTGGATGCTCAAATTGTATAGTACAAATAAATTAGAGGGCCACCTACACTATAAACTCAAATTAACTCAATTTTAATTTTTTAGTTGTTCATTGTCTTGATTCTAAAAGGTGATGTTATGAGATCTATCAAGACAAAAACTATTACTTCAAAATCTTAGACTCCTTTATGCAACAAAAATGTCCAAATGTGAAGCTCTTATTTTTCTACCTAACATCACTCTAGGTCTTGGCCCTTCTGCAGAGGTATTCCCATCTGTTGACTCCCTCCCTAAGTAATTCTGGCTCTTTGATTTACACCTTGTCAAAACTGCAGCTGAGCTACTCAAGAGACTCAAATAGCATGGCTTTTTAATACTCCTTGACTGTTGGGAACATAAAAAGTCTGAAGGGGTAAGATCAGGATAGGAGGGAATGGGGCAAAGTTTTTTCCAGTGAAATTCTCATACAAAGCCCTTGCTACCATTGAAGAAGGCGCAGGTGCATTGTTCTGATGGGGAAAAAAAATCTTGGTATAAATTTCCCGTCCTTTTTCTCACCAAAGTAGTTTTCAGTAGTCTTAAAAGTTCATTATAATACCATAAGTCCTTGTGATCATCCTGTGTTCTTTGTGGAAAATCTATCAGGATTACTCCCCACCCCACCCCCTCCGACCCCCCAGGAATCATAAAAACAATTGCTCTAACCTCTGAGCTGATTTCTCCTTCTTGAGTTTATCGGGCACTGCAGACCCCTCTGATGTCACTATTATGATTGGATTTATTTCGAAGGCACCCGAATGAAACTAAGGAAAGTATCTTATTGAAAGAACTTGTCTGCACCCATCCACTGTTGGCAGAGACATGGTTCAATTATTTTGTTTGAAATAATCCCAGGCAGGGGTAGATTTGAGCCCTAGTAGCCACACTTTTGACCTTTCTCTGCCACTGCTGTATACAGTAGCCTATGCTAACATTACTGGGTAAAGAAAATCAGGCTTAAGAAAGTTAGAAAATATAAGATCGGGTCAGGAATAATGTTAGTATGCAAAACAAATGTCTTTTTTTTTGAGCCCAGAGACTGGGGCTATTACTGGAAGTTAGCCATAATTTATGAATTGTTGCATAAGCACCTTGTGACCAATAACACCTGGACTTCCCCCTTCCTGTAAACATCTAGAACAGGGATCAATCCACTGGGCATTTTGCAAATGTCTTTCCTGTATGGAGTAATGATGCCAATTACTGTAATGTTTCCATATTTGGTTTTTAAGCTGAAAAAAGGTAAGAAAAATATAAAATGACTGGAGAAAAGATGAGGCATACTCACAATTTCATTGTAAGTAGGGTCGGTGCATTTTGGAACAGATTTTGTTTTCCTCTTACGGACTCCCCTGGGATATGGTAAAAGATAAAATTCAACATGTGCACTGGGCGCAGAGCCATCTGGGAGATGCTGCAGAGGAAAGTGGTTATAAATATTAATACACGTTGCTATCAAAGAAAACAAATACAAAGCTACTAAATATCTATACCAAAGACAGAATTGGGTTTTATTATTGTCACTCTCTATTGGAAAATAACATCAAAAAACATTTCATTGCTCAAAAGTAATCCCAAATCACAGTTTAAAAGAGTAAAATTTCCCTGCTAAATTAAATGTGGTGTCAGAGAATTATACTTAAAAGCTCATTAAATGTCATTTACTCTAATTTTTTTTAATAATAAAAGCTAAACTTGTACTTTTTGACAGAAATGGTTAAAAACTGAATGTTAATCCATGGTAGAGAGTGTTTTCCTCTTAATGCCTCATGGTTCATGAGCCAGTAGGGGGAGGAGGCCAGGGGAGGGGAGTCAAGTTTAAAATATAAAATGAGATTTAGCATTTAATGATATGTATGCATGGTTGTTGGTGTCCTGGGGATTCAGAGGGTTAAGCAGGAGGCTGCTAACCCAAAATGCAGTGGTTTGAGCCAGTAAGTCACTCCGGGGAAGAAAGAAGAGATGGTCTTCATAAAGGGTTACAGCTCCAGAAACCCTATACAACAGTTCTACTTTGCCCTATAGGATTGCTATGAGTTGAAACTGACTGGCAGTGGGCTTAGTTTGATTTTTTTATATGATTGCATAATATCCCACTTAAAGTTGGATTTATTTAAAATACCAATTGGACCTACAACTTTAATATAGTTACTAGGTTTTCATATAATTTCACTAATTCCTTAGATAAATCCTCTAAAACACATGGCATAGCCTTGTAAAATTATTTTCTGTGAGACCTCAGAAGCTATCAAAGGGGTTACCTCAACGACAGAATCGAATACATCAGTCTCTGGCGTTCCCCAATAACTCTTCTCCTGCCTTTTCCAGTCCCCTCAGAGGTGCACCCTTCTTCGTAGAGGCCATCATCCCTTTAAATCTACTATGGGTATGTGTATTTCTAAATATATCATTTGAAGAATGAGGTCAACTACTTCAAAGAGTTTAAAATACAAACTGATTTGAAATATAGCAAATAGGATTTTATCTTAGTGATCTTGACCAAATGGAGAGTAAAAAGTCCCCAAAATTTGGATATCTAGGTTAATTTAATATGAAATGCTTTTATGCTTTATTTAAAGTGGCAACTGTGTTAGTCAGGGTAGACCAGAGAAACAAGTTCATGAACACTCATATGTTTTTAAGAAAGAGCTTTATATACAAGAGCAGTTGAATATTGAGTAAATATCCCAGCCCAGTCCAGATCAAGTCCATGAGTCAGATATTAGTCCATATGTCTGATACCAAACAATAAAGTCCTCCGCAGAGTCATGAAACACCATGTGATGATGCTGAATGCAACATCAGTGGTCAGTGGGTTGGAAGTCTTGTGGATCTAGTAGTGTTGTAAGCATCTCAGCACTAATAGGGTCTCCATGTTGCTGCTCTGGCTCCAGAGGTCTGGTTCCATCAGCCTTTCTTCATGTGTCTTCTCCACAGGGATATCTCACAGGAAGTGAGCTGCGAGAGAGAGTGTCTTCTGCCTCCAAGGAGGAAATACAGGGACTCCCAGAATCCTCAGAAGGCCATGCCCACATAGAGGCTTCATTGGCTATGTCCTGATTGACAGACTAGACTCCACCCTTACACTCTTAATCCTCAAATTGACACCAGATTATGTAACTACCACAACTTAAAGTCAAACTTGAGTAATGAAGTGCTTATTTTTAACCATATTGTATTACTTAGATCCATAATTTTATGCAAATATATTTTAAATTTTGAAACAGTGATATTTACATGTGGCCTTCCAATGCTGCTGTCATTCACAGCTTGAATGCATCTTTATTTTGCACTCTTAAAAACGTTTTGGAAAGCAAGAAAATAAGAGATACATTTTCAACCAACTTTTCCCTGTTCTAATTTACACAGTAAAAATTATGTGACTAGAAAATGATAGCTGTTTATTTTCAATTAAAAATTGATGAAGTGTACCTACACAGACCTATATGTCAAAACATTGAGATTGGGAACTGCTGTTTTCATTGGACTTCAAGATATGTGTCCCCATCCAGAAGTCCTCCTTATGGAGAGGTGCTTTGACATGACAGAGTAGAATCTTCTGTGATACAGAAGGATGTGATTAATATTTCTTAGAGTGGAAATCCCACTGGAACAAAGGAAAGATTAAAAGTGTGTTTGCATTACCTAATTCTTTTCTTGTCTGTACTGGGGCTTAAGAATACCAGACTTATAGTCACTGTGTGCTCAACTTTAACGCTTCTGGGAATAGATTGTCTCGTTGCAATTCTAGTTCTCTACTTTTGTCAGCTATGTGGCTTTTCACAGAAATCTTAATTTTTCAGGGGATAGGTTTGCTTATCTGTTAAATGAAGGTAAGACAATAATCATATCATAGGATTTTCAAGGTTGAACCATATACTGTAAGGACACAGCTGAAAAAGAATGATTCAATGAATACTGGATACTATTATTTTACTTCTTATACATTGAGAATGAATAAATTTAATGCACAGTTTAGACAAGACGTAATAAGACATTTCTGCAGAGTAAGATTTTCAATCTTAGGGCTGCTGATATATTGGAATGGGCATTTTTGTTGTTGTTATTGTTGTTGCA
>NW_022103918.1:5108258-5109956 GCF_000313985.2 Echinops telfairi | reverse complement strand
AGATTAAGAATAGGCTCTGAAGAAGGACTAGGAGGTTGACATCAGAGGAATTAGCCATAGACACCTGGTGAAGAGCGGTAAACCATTGTCAAACAGGGAAAATCGCTTCAATCCCAGTGGATATCGTCAGATGTGCCAGAAGACAAGCCACTCAGGTTGGAAAATGCTCAAAAGAGGATCCCTCTCAAAGTAGAGCCAGTCATCATGACATAGATGGTGTAAAGTTTGAGGCCTGACATTTGCTGATGGGGCACCATTCAAAATAAGAAGAAACCGTTAAAACATCTATTAGTTATTGAAATTTGGAATATCCCAAGAAATGAATCAAAGAATTTTGGAAGTCGTCAAACATGAAACAGAATGCTTACAGATTGAAGTACTAAGCTGAATCAGAGGCAAGATGGGCTCACAGTGGCCATTTTGAATCAGACAATGACATGGTTTACTGTGGCAGCATTGATACCATCAGAGGAGTGGGGTTGAATTCATTGTCAAAGGACATTTCAAGATCTATCTTGAAGTACAATGCTGTCTGTGAAAGGACAGGATAATATCTATCCATATGCAAGGAAACTAAGTCAATATGCATATTCAAATTTATGCACCAATCACTGCAGTTAGTGATGAAAGAATCAAAAAATTTTAGCAAAGTCTTCAGGCTGAAATTGACCAAATGGACAAACAGGATGCATTGACAATTATTGGTGATTGGAATGAAAAATTTAGAAACAAAGAGGAAGGAACAGTAGTTGGAAAAATTGCCTTGGTGATAGAAATGAAGCAGGAGATCATATGATAGAATTTTGCAACACCAACGACTTTTCCATTGCAAGTATATTTTTTTCAACAACACAAAAGGCAACTGAATATGTGGGCTTCTCCGGATGGAATACATAAAAATCAAATTGACTACATCTGTGTGATGAAACAATGGAGAAGCTCAGTATCAGCAGCTAAAACAAGGGCAGGGGTTGACTGTGAAACAGCCCATCAATTGCTCGTATGTAAATTCAGGTTGAAGATGAAGAAAATTAAAACATGTCCACCTGAACCAAAATGAAACCTTGAGTCTATCGCACCTGACTTTTGAGAACATCACAAGAACAGATTTGACACATTAAGCATTAATGACAGAGGACTTGAAGAGCTATGGGAGCACATGAGGCATCATACATGAAGAAAGCAAAAGGTCACTGAAACCACAAGAAAGAAAAGATCAGCATGGATGTCGGAAGAGACTCTGGAACTTGCTTTTAATTGTAAGGCAAATGGAAAAAAATTATTAAGTCAAAAAGCTGAACAGAAAATTCAAAATGGCAGCCCTGGAAGACAAACTAAAGTGTTTTAATGAAATGTGCAAAGACCTAGAGTTAGAAAATAAAAAAGAACATGCTCAGCATATCTTAGACTGAAACAACTGAGGAACAAATTCAAACATCCAGCTGCAATATTCAAAGATTCTTTGAGCACAATATTGATTGCTGCAGGAAGCAATCTAAAGAAGATGGAAAGAATACAGTCATTGTACCCCAAACAACTAGTTAACATTCAATGACTGAAGAAGGAAGCATATGATCAAGAACCAATGGCCCTGAAGGGAGAAGTCCAAGCTGCTCTGAAGACATTAGCCAAAATCAATGTTTCAGGAATTAATGGCTGACTAGAGAAACAAATTCAGGAACACGCATATATGTATAA
>NW_022103918.1:5102120-5106805 GCF_000313985.2 Echinops telfairi | reverse complement strand
ATTCTCTGTAACCTAGTATTCACAAGTGATGAAAAACTGAAGGTTTGGACTTCTATCTTCAGTTAGTGTCCTTGACATGGGCCTTTAGTCTCCCGGGCACTTTTAGAAGGATGCCCAGCACAGATTCCCATTTCAGGCAGGCATCTTTGCGAAATGAACAGCAGGCCCAGTCTGTCTTTAGAAGCTTTAAATGCAGACATTGATTTCTTAAGTCTTTGAGAGAACCTTGTTTTGTTTTGTTTTTTCCTCCAGAGGAACTTTCTTATCAACATTAATATAAATATTCTCCTGACACCATATCCTGCTACTTAAAGTTTTTAGCTAATTTATTAAAGAAATCACGAGCTGTCTCCACATCAATACTTCTCATTTCACCTTTGCCCTTATGTGTATACAAATTAAAATTTACTTCAAAATGATTAAATAACCCTGACTTATCTTAATGTCTCACCCTGAAATTTTTCACTCTTCTGTACTTTGGACCTTCACAAAGATATCACACTCTGACCTGATGAATTTTGAGGCTTGGTGATGCAGCATTCTTAAGTGAGACCCTCAGTCGAAACAGTGAGGAGCAGGGTGCCTATGTCACCCAGAGGATGTCCTTGTTCCCTGTGGCTGGAATGAAGCAGCAGTCCTACTTTCTAAGGATCCCTGGTGTCAGAATGCTTAAGCACTCAGCCACGAACAAACTGGTCAGGGGTTTGAACCCCCCAGCAGGTCTGCAGGCAAAGAGACCTGGGAATCGACACCCATGCAAATGATAGCCTAGGAAACCTTATGGGACAATTCTACTCTGACATATGAGATGGCATTGACTCAACCGTACACGCCAATTAGTTTCTTGTAGAATCCTAATTTTGTTTTGTTTATTTTTTAACTAAGAAGATAAGTTAACTAAACTTTAGTTTTGTTGCTCTTAAGTCCAGAAACTCCCTACCAATGAGTTGGTTCCAAGTGATAGCAACCCTTTCAGACAGAGTAGGCTTTCCGTATGTATTTCTAAGGCTATAAATCTGCAGCCTGGTGGATTCTTCCTGATACTTTCATGTATCAGTCAAGAACACCTCCTGAGTCACGAGGGCTTCTTTGTTGCTCTTGTTTTTGCTCCTATTAACTAACATAGAATTGACTCTGATTCACAGCCACCTCATGTTCAAAGAATGAAACAACACCTGATCCCGTGGCATCAGCCCAATCACTGTGACATTTGAGACCATTGTTGCCACCACTGTTGTCAATCCATATACTTGAGGATCCCCCTTGTATCTGACGGAGCACAATGCCCCTATCCAGGGGATGATTCATCCTGATAAAGTATTTAACATGTGAGAAGCCTCACCATCTTGCTTTGAGGAGCATTCTGGCTGTACTTCATCTAACATGGATTTGTGTATTCTTGACAGTCCATGGAATATTCAGTAATCTTCACTCACTCCATAATTCAAATGCACCAATTATTTTTCATCTTCCTTACTCATTTCAGCTCTCACATGTGCAAGAGTGATTGAAAGTACCAAGATTTGGCTCCAGTGCATCTTCATCTTTAAAATGACATGTTTGATTTTTGACAATTCATTTTTGCTGTAATTTGGGTACATGTTTACAGATGAAATTTTTTTCACAAGTTATGTACATGTGTTTTATAATGTTATTTGCAATGACCTAACATAACAATACAATTCCCATTCCTCCCGGATTCTCCACTTCTGCTCATCTTTCTTTCCTACCACTTCTTGGTTTCTGAGCTTTGTTATTTTTTGGGAAAAAGCTGGCATTCTAATCCATATAGAACTTTTTAAGAGAAAATTTTCACACTGTAATACATCATTTGATTTCTTAGCTTCTGCTTTCATGGGTATTGATTGTAGATTCATGAAAATTGAAATCTTGACAACTTCAATCTTTTCTATTTATCCTGATGTTGTATATTGGTCCAGTTGTGAGCATTTTTGTTTTCTTGATATTGATATGTAATCCACAGGGAATGCTTTTGGTTTGATCTTCACCAGTAAGTGCTTCAAGTCCTCTGCACCTTGGAAAAGCAAAGCGGTGCCACAAGTCTTCCTTCAATCCTGATACCACATTTTCCTAGGGTCCGGTTTCCTGGATCACTTGTGCGGTACACAGGTTGAATTAGTATAGTAACAAGTACACCTTTACTGATTTTAAACTAAGCAGTATCTTCTTGTTTTTGATGAACAATTGTCTCTTAGTTGATGCATAGATTCTACATTAGTACAGTTTCTATCACTAAAGCCATATTTCAAACATTCTGGAATTTTACTCTTTTCAGTGGTATCCATGATCTGTTATGATCCACACAATGAGATGCTTTTGCACGTTGAATAAAAACATGTAAATATTTTTCTAGTATTCTCTATTTTCTGCCAACATTCATCTTACATCAGGGTATTCCTTGTCTCAACTCCTGTTATGAATCCAACTTGAATTTCTAGTAGCTTCCTGTTGATGTATTGCCACAAGTACTTTTGAATTATCTTCAATAACATTTTCTTAAACTTCATATTAATGATATTGTTAGATAATGTATACATTCTATTGTATCACTTTTATTTTTTCTTTTAAAAATAATTTTAAAGGGGGCTCCTATAACTCTTATCACAATCCATCCATCCATCCATCCATCCATTGGGTCAAACACATTTGTACATATGTTGCCATAATCATTTTCAAAATATTTTCTTTCTACTTAAGCCCTTGGTATCACATCAATTTCTCCCCACTCCCCTTCCCTCCCTCCCTCATGAACCCTTGATAATTTATAAATTTTTTTTTCATGCCTTACACCGACCACTGTCTCCCTTCATCCACTTTTCTGTTGTCCATCCTCCTGGGAGAGGGTTATATGTAGATCATTGTGATGATTTCCCTTTCTGCCCCCACCTTCCCCTTACACTCCTGGTATCACTACTCTCATTATTGATCCTAAGGGTTTATCTGTCCTGGATTCCCTGTGTTGCAAGCTCTTATCTGTACCCATGTACATGCTCTGGTTTAGCTGGATTTGTAAGTAGAAATGGGGTCATGATAGTGGCGGGGTGGAGCATTAAAGAACTAGAGGAAAGTTGTATGTTTCATCTGTGCTATACTACACCCTGGCTGGCTCAGCTCTTCCTTGTGACTCACCTGTAAGGGGATGTCCAATTGTCTACAGATGGTTTTGGGGTCTCCATTCTCCACTCCCCCTCATTCACATCAATATGATTTTTTGTTCAGGGTCTTTGATGTCTGATACCTGATCCCATCAACACCGCATGATCACAGGCTTGTGTGCTTCTTCCATGTGGGCTTTGTTGCGTCTCAGCTAGATGGATGCTTATTTATCTTTAAGACTTTAAGACCTCAGACACTGTAACTTTTGATAGCCAGGCACCAACCATCAGCTTGCTTCACCACATTTGCTTATGCACTATATTGTCTTCAGCAATCATGTTGGGAAGGTGAGTGAGCATCACAGAATGCCGAGTTATTAGAACAAAGCATTCTTGCATTGAAGGAGTACTTGAGTGGAGGCCCAATATACGTCTGCTGCCTTAATACTTAACATATAAATATATGTACATAGATCTATTTCTCTATCATTAAATATAAATATATTTACATACATACATGCCTGTATTTGGACTTCTATAAGTGTCCTTTGCCTCCTAGTTCTTTCCTCTACTTCCTTTTACTTTCCTCTTGTACCACCATCATGTTCAGCCTTCATTCTAGCTTCAGTAATTCCTCTTAGCTATATTGCCCTTGATCAAGCCCCAATAGCATCCTACACCCTCCTCACCATTGAGTTTAGATCACTTGTTGTTCCTTTGTCCTTGAGTTTGTTGACACCTCCCTTACTTTACCCCATCTAACCCTATCTCGTGAGCCCCAGAACTGTCAGTCCCATTGTTCTCTCCTCCGTATTGTTTATCCGATGTATCTTATCTAGATAGACATGCAGAGACAATAATAAGCATATAAACAAGATAAAGCAAAACAAAACAACAATAACAAAAAAACCAACAAACAAAAAAGAAAAGCCTATAGTCCCAGGTCTGTTAATTGACCTTTTGGTGTGTTTTCTGGTCGAGTCTTATGGTGTGTCATTCCTTGGCCCCAAAGTCTATTTGTGGTATTCCTCAGGGACTTCATTGCTTTGCTCCCCTTGCTGTTCTGTTGCATGCCCTTAGTATTTCACTCCTGGGTGGTAGGTTCAGATCCAGCACTCCAGTGTTGTCTGAAAGGAACACAAATATGGACCTCTGTACATGGCCGTTTTCCAAATTTCTTGGCCTAGATGAATGGTGCTTCCATTGTTGTAACAGTTCACGGAAACAGCTTAGTTGGTGTTCTGTAAGTCCTGGGGAAAGATTTGTTTGTTCTTTTGGCAGTCCATGGTACTTCCAATATTCTTGGAGAGCTCCATAATCCAAACATGGATTTTTTTTTGGTCTTCCTTATTTTGCCCATCGAATCCTTCCTTATTAGTCCTTCGAATCCTTCAATCTTTGACCTCCAGGATTGTTATTTTTCTTCAGTCTTCCAGCTGGAGAGATGTGAACCTATTCTTCTGATGTGGTTTTCTAAGTACACGTCTTTGCATTTTTTGTTATAATATTTTTCTTTGTCTTCTTGAGCTACACTTTGAATTTGCCTTTCACCTCTTTTACTTTTCTCCT
>NW_022103918.1:5094598-5101521 GCF_000313985.2 Echinops telfairi | reverse complement strand
GCCTCCTCATTTTGGGCATTGATGCTTGGTGTATAAATTCGATTAAGAGTAGTATTAGTTGATCATCGTCATAGGCATATGAATATTATTACTTCTCTTTTGGGGGTTGATAATTAATTGTAATTGTCCCCCAGGACTCACAGACAATACTCGTGATGAGCAGGCTTATTAGGGAAGTGACAGCTATCATTCGGTTTCAGGAATACCCAAGATGTAGTTCTCTAAGCATGACAGCCTCCTCTCAGTCAGGACTTCAGGGCAACTTCTCTTTGGCCCTGGCCCCTTGCCTCGCCTTTGCCCCACTTGGGAAAGTGTGACAAAGCTACTGTAGCTCTACTGATAAGTGCTCAGAGATTTTCCACTCCACCAGGAAATTCCGACCAAAAGGTGCTTAGCTATAAACATCATGAGCCCACAGACCTAGCTTCATTGGTAAGTCCCCAGAAGCACCTATTCAACCAACAATCTTCTTGGTTGAAGGCATGCATCTTCCCCACTCCATGGACAGGAAGACTCATTACTCTGACACTATTCTTTCGGTTGTGCTGCCTCTGTGGTCTCCACTTCTTCGGCACTGCTTGTCATCTATTGCCATCTCCAGAGTGATAGCTTTCTGTCTCCTGGATAGACGAGGTTTTCAGCACAGAAATTCTGGATCCAAAGCACATATTCCACTCCAGGCTCTTATTTCTCAGTGGTTGTGAGATCTTCTTTTCCATCTCTGGGATGGCTCATTTTAATTCTGATAATGAAACTGGCCAATACTCATGTTAGGTTTTCATATAGCTTATTTGTACATCCCACAGCAAAAAGTGTGGCTATATCTATATAGGAGCCCTGGTGGCATAGTGGTTATGTGCTAGCTCTGCTTACTACAAGGTCAGCAGTTTGAAACCACCAGTTGCTTTGTTCAAGAAAAATGAGGCTTTCTACTCCCGTAAAGAGTTATAGTCTAAGAAACTCACAGGGACAGTCTACTCTGTCTTATTGGGTCACTATGAGTATATCAATGGCAGTGAATTTGGAGTTTTGAGCCAGTTATCTGGTGGGAGTTACAAAGACTAGTAGGATCATATTCAGGGATTCATTTTCTATGACTGTTTATTCATACGCTCCCTCATACTTCATACCTCCATCATTCCATCTTCCTAACATTAAATATGTTTCTGAATCTCTAAATAAAACGTTAGATCCCTCACTTGAAATTTGGTTTTTCATCACCTTAATCTTAATTTTCTTTCATAGCCATGACACCTCTTATAGCTTTTTGTTTTTCTGTCACAGCTGTCCTGTCTCTAATATAGTATCTGGACAATCAACGCTGTCAAGGTGATGATTATTCATAATGATCCTGTATCACAGATATTAAATAGAGTTTTTCAATAACAGAATATGTTCATAGTGCCCGATTCTTTAAAAGTATTCTATTACTATATGTTGGATATGTGCCTTTTCTAATTTCTAATTTATTATTAAAAATAGAGGTTTTCATGACTTCATAAGATTTAATTTGTTCCATTTATCTACCACAAAAATTCTCTTTTTAAGCCAAACAGTAAAATGTCCACTGTAAGGTGAAATGGCTGCATCTTGGATTCTGTTAACAAGGCCTCCTCTAAGTGTTTGCCCTGAATACCTAAGCATTTCTCAGCTATATCTGCTCACTCTTGCAAATGACTTGCATTTTGTGGCTGATAAGGAGTTTGTGTGTCAAGAACTTCTTGATATGTCCAAGATCTCAACGATTCACTATAATGAAGTCACTTTATACAGATTCTCAAATCCTATTTGTCCATTATATGCACTCAACCCTCCTGCACCCCTTTATGCTCCCAACGGGACAAGACAGGACTTGCAACAGAACTCTTTGTGCTTGGTTTCAAAACAAAACAAAACAAAAAATTTAGCAGCCGATTTTGTCTCTCTTCTAACTAACTAGAGAGTTAATCTTCAATTGACTTCATCATTTCCTAAGACCCTGTTAACTCTTGTGTGATAGTCCTCCCCACCTCTCTGTATGTCTTTCATTTTACTCCTAGGCAACCACCTCTCTGAAAAAATGCACATGAGATCATTTAAATTTCCCAGGGGCTAATGGTGCCCTGGCCATTTCTTGTGGTCTTGGAAATGGAAGACTGGGATTGGAGTCTCCTGTTGCTTGCAGTATTGTGGTGACCCTCTCCTTGCCCCCCAAGTTTGCCTAGCACCCCCTTTTCTTTGTGGAGTTTATAGAAGAAACAAAAGAAATATATTTATTAGTTCAATCTGTGGATGCCAAAGAGTATTTACAATTGTCCGTAGGTAGTGAAAATAGGTAATTAAACTAAACTAAACAGGTTGGAGGTTGTGTCCACCTCTAACTCAGCGGCGCATCAGAGGAGAGGTCTAGTGATACACTTCTGAACAATCAGCCACGGACACCCGATGGTGCACAGCTCGACTGTGACACCTGGGTGGTAGCCAGGGATTACAAGAGACAAGTCAAGAACTAATTCATCCATGGTTTAATGTATGGGGACCTCTGAGTGGAGGCAGGTAGCTAATTCCATTTATTCACACTCTGAATTCCCTATAGAGGAAATAAATATGTCTCATACATATTTCATGATATTTTTCAAATATAGATAGATGCTCTTGTTCACATATGAATATGATTATATTCATAGCCATTAAAAATTAGCTGGTCGTTATTATTTTTACCAGATACGAAAAGATCATTAATTACACTCGAGGAGTCAGTGTTCACTGCCCCTCTGCAATTGAGGGATGGGAGGAAGCTGGTTACTACACAGAGTCCTTGGAGAGAGGCGCATACAAGATCAAAGGCATAACAGTTCAAACTTTGTCAGTTGGTCCCTCCTCTGATGCAGCTGGACCTGATCTGTTTCTCAACATTTTCTGTATTTTTGTTTCGTTTTTGTTCATTCATATCAGGGTGTATCTCAGGAAGTTGTGCTATATATTTTTCTGTGTTTTGGTATAGGAAACTCAGAATTGATGAACCTATAGAGAGAGTAAGTAGAATGTGTTCATTTGTTTTTGGGGGGATGTACAGCGGTGGGGGATGGATAAAAGGGAGATGAGCTCAAGGAGTCCAGGAAGAAAAATAAAATGATTGTGGTAGCAAATGTATAATACTTCTTGATGTGATTGAACTATAGAATATGATATATGTGCTAAAACCCAATTAGTAATACATAATAAAAAGAGTGAACTAAGAGTACAAATGTATCCATTTATAATCCTAATGATACGGAGAGAAAATGTAAATATGAGTGTATACATGATTTTCTTTTTTTTCAAATCATTTTCTTGGGGCTCATATAACTCTTATCATAATCCATACATACAACAATTGTGTAAAGCACACTTATACATTTGTTGCCCTCATCATTCTCAAAATTCGCTTTCTGCTTGGGTTCCTAGAATCAGCTCCTCATTTTCCTTTCTCCCCTTTATTGTCCTCTCACATTGTTTGTCCAGCCTCTCTTATCTAGGTGGACCTGCAGCTATAGTAATATGTGCATAACATTGGGGATGGCTTTGACAGCACCAAAGTGGCACATAAGAACATGGCGACGACGGCAGCAGCACCGACAAGCTAACAAACAAAAAAGCCACTGACATACAAAATTTAAAAGAAGAAAAAAAAAATGGGCAGAAACAAAGAAAAAGAAAAAAAAAAGCCTGTTACGAGTTCAAGGTCTGTTTGTTGACCTTTAGGAGTGTTTTCCGGATGAGTCTGATGGGGAGCCACGTCCTGGCCCCAAAGTCCATCCTTTACACTCCCTCAGGACCTCCTTGAAGGCTTGTTTTCTATGTAGTTCTCACGAATAAATATTGGGCTCCCACTGTCATCCATAGCCTTCTGCAAACCAGAGTCTCACACTTTAGGCTCTGATATTAATCCCTTCTTTGACTTCAGATCATATGATTTATGAAACTATCTCTAATTGCAGGATTTGGCAACAGTCCTTCAGTATTTTCATACTCCTATAATAGGAATATATTTATTTTTCATGCTTAGTAATAAAATGTTGATTTATGCTATCATCAATTCCAATTCATAGTGACACTATAGCAACACACCTATCTCATCGAGCTGCCCAAGCTACCCAAGTAATCTTATAGGAGTTCAGTGTCAGGTTTTTTCTCCTGCAAAGCAGCTCTTACATTTGAGGCACTGAGCTTTAGGTTAACAGTCAAGTGCTAATTACCCATTGTGTCACCAGGGCACCTTAGTAATAATAATGATCATCACTACCTTTAATGAATATTTTCCACATTGAAACAGTCACTTAAAATAATCCTCAGTCAGTATGATTGTATCTATTTGACCAAAGAGGAGAGAGGAGACTAAGTCTAGTTTTCCTGTGCAAAAGATAAGCTTTTAGCTACTGTCCTGTGTTGACTTTCTACAAAGAAAGGTAACACAAATTTTCGGATTCAAAATAAGAGCATCTTTTAGATAAATTTTATCTGGATTGTTATGAAGCTGCAAATGTAGGTTAAAAATAACTGAACTTCGGAAATCTCGTAGATTAATCCAAAGCTTAATTCTATTTAATAGGCTATTATCTTTTGATGAATAATTTATGAAAGCTCACCATCAAGTTTTTATTTAAATGTTTCCAATTATAGAGTCATGTAGACTTTAGTAGAAATCAACTGAGGATGATTAAGATATGGCAGGATGATCCAAACATGAGGTTCACTTCAGAAACAAAGCAGCAGGATAAATAAATATTTTTTAAAAGGTCCTGCCAAATCTCAAACTGCAAAACTCAAGCTAACCTACATGAGGAAGGTGTTTTCAGAAAGTAGTAGTGTCTGGTTATAGAAGCACAATACAAATATTTATTATGGGTTTTTGTTGAATTTAATTAAGAAAGTGTGGAGTGGTCTTTCTAATCTGTGTGTATAATGGGATGATTTCAGGTTCCCATGAATTGAATTAAAATGATCTTTTGCTTCATTTCACACTGATTTAAGATTTAGGATTCTCCATCAATAAGTGATTTATAATAGTTATTTAAAGAATCAACTAAAAAGCCCAACAGCCTGTGTCCAGCACAGTAATAAAGCAATTGAAATGGCTTCCGAAAGACAAACCAAGTTCATTGCTACAGCCATGTTGTCATACATTCATTTTTTAAAAGTTTCAATCCTTGCCTTAATCCAGAGAACAACTGGACAGAAGTCACAATCTAGTAGGTAGAATGCTTTATTTGTGCCTGAATGAATACATGAATTGAATTGCCTCTAAAATTCTATAATTCTAACTATAGTTCCAGGCTTTGTCTTTGACCTTATCTTGAGAAACTTGGCCGTCAATCATTTGTGTTTTTTCAATAAATCATTTTATTGAGGGCTCGTACAACTCTTACAGCAATCCATCCACCCATCCACTGTGTCAAGCACATTCATTCATTTGTGGCCATCTTCATTCAAATCTCTTTCTACTGGAGCCCTTGGTATCAGCTCCCTCCTCACTGGTTCCCCTCCCTCCCCCACCTTCCTTCCCTCATGAACCCTAGGCTTTATACCTCATTTTGTTTGTTAGAATTTACTCAATAGGAAATGTTAAGGAGTTGAGTTGTTTATAAGCTAACTGATAATTTGACTCTTTATATAATTGCACTGAGTTGTTCTAAATGATTTCAATTCTGCTTTAATCCAATGGTGCTGAGAAAAATAAATAAAGAAGACGTACCGACTGTTATCTCAGTGGTGTTGAGGAATTATATGTAACTGATGAAATGCTAGAATATTAGAATCCTGATACTGTATATTATTAGTATTGGAAGAAGATGACTTACAAAACCCAGAAATCTGTAATTTAGAAGTCAGAGACACCACAAATATTTGTCTTAGCCTGTACCACCAAACAGTTTTTATCACAGTTTAAGCAAAGCTATAAATATATAACCATAAGATATTTAAATGTCAAAATGTATTTGTTTACATAAAGAGAATTTAACTGAGTGTTGAAGGTCTTAAGTGATGAACAGTATCTAACAAGATTAACTATAGATCAAATATCCAGTTCTTTTTCTGGTTTGAAAAACTGACTCTGAACCAAGATATGAAAAAAATTGTCCTAGGAATAGAACACGGGATATTCAGAGTTACAGATAACTATATATTATGTCTTTAGCCATGACCACAGATTCATGGGAGAGTGCACATGACCCTCACAGCCTACAATATTTACTAGACACCCTTTTACATAAAAGACTTGCTAACAATTGCTATAGCCTACAGGATCATAGAAAATTTTGTGAAAAAACAATGAGTACCTAAATGAACACATGGAACTGGCTACTTGCCAACATAGAAGCTCATTTTGATATTTTACATGGGAGGAAAATATGCATTTAAAGATGTGTCATTACTATATATCTGCCTCATAATCTTGTGTAATCAATATTCATAATCTTGAATCCATTGTGGTGGGCTCAGTATTGTTAAATGAGTAGGTAAAAACCAAGCACGGAGACTTCAAATTCTAAGTTGAAGTAAAAGTAAATGGATTTCGTTTTCCACTTGTAACAACTTAAAGTTCAGACAAAGTATGTGAAACACTAATTTTTCAGATATTGAAAATCAAAGCTAATAGGCAGTAGTTCTTGGCAGGGGAGAGGGGCACAAAAGCGTTGAGCTCGGTGAATGCCTTGTTACTGTCTAAAGACGGTTTTCTCGTCCCAACTCAGGGAAGGGGAACCAAGGTGAAAACCAGTTGTCTTTCTGAGTCGAGGTGCCCAGGTTGGACGTTTGGCGTTACTAAGATAGTTATATTTTTCAGAGCAGACAAGATCTGCAAATGGAGGTAGGGATGGAGGAATGGAGGAAAAGAGGGAATACGGGCAGGAGGGAGAGAGCAAGAGTGATCTGCAGAGGGTCCACCTCGGGCCTTTAGTGAG
>NW_022103918.1:5091992-5093739 GCF_000313985.2 Echinops telfairi | reverse complement strand
GGGTTTATAACACTTGTATAAATAAAACCTATGGCAACAATAGCATACATTTCAAGAGGAGACATAGAAATATTGTTTCTTATATTATTTGTGAAGTGATGTTACTGTGATTTAGACATTGGACTGTTAGGTTCAAAACCACCATTCTGAGAGAGGAAGATGTAGCTGTCTGCTCAAGTGAAATTTTGCAGACCTGGAAGGTTTGTATGGAGTCACTCTAAGTCAGAACCAACTGGAGGACTGGGTTTGGTTTTTGGTTCCAAAGTTCATTAAAGGTAGAATATGATCATCTAAAGATACATACCACAGGTCTAATGTAAGTACAAGCAAAGTAGTTGTAGCTAATAAATTATCTCCCCCCCATGTGTAAAAATGTGCTATAAATATAAATTAGATTATTAATACTATTGAGGTCTTCTGTAGTCTATTTTTTGTTTGTTTGATTTTTTTTTTGCTTTTGTTTAGGTTTTTATTTTTTCAAGGTCTTCTGAGTCTTGATGGGCTTTTATAAACTAGTTCTATCAAGTATTAAGAGAGGGTCATTAAAATCTGCGAGTATAAATGTGGCTTTGCATAATGTTGGATAAAAATATATGATTATTCTGTTCTATGAAGATTGACTTCCTTCTCATTATTAAATGGCCCTCTTCATTCCTGGTAATTTTCTTCATTCAGTGACCATTAGAAGAAAACATTCTTTTCTGCTGTACATGGAATAGTTAGTAAGATAAACCATGCTATGGACCATATAGAAAATCTCAGCATAGTTAAAACGATTCAACTCATAGAGTACATGTTCCCTTACAATGAAGTTAAAAATTTATAGCAGGAACATATCTCACATTTTCTAATGCTTAGAAAATCAATGCCATGGTTCCAAATAACACGTAATTCTAGAAAGTAATCCAAAAGGACATTAGAAGAAGTTTAAACTAAATGAAGAAAGAAACGCCAAGTTCTGGATTGGATTATGCCCTTTAAAATGATAAGTGGAGATCCTAACCCATGTACCTATGAATGCACATTTATTTGGAAATTAGCTCTCTGAAGATGTTATCTGTTAGGCTTTCATGAGACCGTACTGGAGCATGTTCGTTCTGGACCTTTGTAAGATCTGTCCTTACAAAAGAGAAGATACATGGAGACAGAGAGTGGATAGTCATGTAAAGATACATCTACAAGTCAAGTGTCACTGACAATCACCAGAAGGTACGATGAAAATCTGGAATATATTTTTCTCTGGGTACTCAGAAGGACATCAACACTGTCAACAGCCTGACTTCAGACTTCTGGTATTCATTAATGTTTGCCAGTAAAATCTATTATTTTTATTTATTCAGGTTACAGTATTTGTTATGAAAATTCTCATAAATGAAGACAAAAGCATATTAAAATATGTGGGATTCAAAGAAGGCTGTACTCAGAGGAAAAAGTATGACATTGATAACCTATGTTAGAAAAGATAAAGTATCCTACGTCATTGGCCTCGGCTTTTACCTTAAGAAACTAACCTGGTAGGGCTTGATCAAGGGAAATGTAACCTAGAGGAATTAATGAACCCCGAATGAAGGTCAAACATGATAGTGGTACAAAAGGAGAGTAAAGGGAGATAGAGGAAAGAACTAGGAGGCAAAGAACACTTATATAGGTCTAATACAGGCATGTACATATGTAATATATTTATATATAATGATAAGGAAGTAGATCTATGTACATATATTTATATGTTAAGTATTAAGATAGCAGA
>NW_022103918.1:5057065-5091271 GCF_000313985.2 Echinops telfairi | reverse complement strand
AAATGTGGAGCTGATACCAAGGGCTCAAGTAGAAAGAAAATGTTTTGAAAATGATGATGGCAACATATGTACAAATGTGCTTGATGCAATGGATGGATGTATGATTGTGATAAGAGCTGTAGGAGCCCCCAATTAGATGATTACCAAAAAAAACCCTAGAAAAAACATTATTAGTTCTTTTTTTTGAGGAAGATTCTGTTTGCTGAACATTTTTGTTTTTTGTTTTTCTGCATTGGAATGTTTCCAGCTGTCTTTTAGAGTTAAAGGGTAATTTCTCAGCCTGTAAAATAACTGAAAATCAGACGAGTTGTAGGATGGCATCAAGGACATTACACATGAAGAAAGCATAGGGTCATTAAAAAGATAAAAAAGAAAAGGAATGGAATGGATGCCAAAAGTGGCTCTTAAACTTGCTCTTGGATATAAGTAGCTAAAGCAAATGAAGAAATGATGAAATAAAAGTTTACTAGAAGATTTCAGTAGGTGGCTTAAGAAGATAAAATATTATATTGAAATATGCAAAGAAATAGAATTATAGAACTAAAGGGAAGAACACATTTATCAGTCCTCAACCTGAAAGAATTGAAGAAAAAATTCAAGCCATGAATTGCATTATTGAAAGATAAACCCCTCAGGACCAATAATGAGAGTAGTGTTATCAGGAGGGTAAGGGAAGGTGGGGGAGAAAGGGGGAAATGATCACCATGATCTACATATAACCTCCTCCCTGGGGGACAGACAACAGAAAAGTGGGTGAGAGGCGACATCAATCAGTGTAAAACATGAAAAAATAATAATTTATAAATTATCAAGGGTTTGTGAAGGAGGGAGGGTGGAGAAAGAAAATGTTTTGAAAATGATGATGGCAACAAATGTACAAATGTTCTTGACACTATGGATGCATATATGTATTGTGATAAGATCTGGATACGCCCCCCAATAAAATGATTTAAAAACAAAAAAGATTCTATGAGCAAAATTGAGAGGGCCTTTGCTTTCTCTGTGTTAGACTGCAATCTATACAGAAAGCAGTAGGTTTTGATCTTCCTCAGCAGGTGCTTAAAATCCTTTCAACAAGCTAAGTTGTGTTATTTGCATATTGCAGGTTGTTAATGAGCTTTCCTTTGATCCCGGTTCCATATTCTTCTTCAAATCGCTCAGTTTCTCAGGTTATTTGCTCAGTGTATAGATTGAACACGTCTGGAGAAAGGCTACAATCTTGATACACCTTTTCTGAATTTAAACCATGCCCAATCTTCTGTTCTACTGACTGTCTCTGGGTCTATGTGGTGGCTCCACATGAGCAGAATTAAGTGCTCTGGAGTCCCGTTCTGTACAATACAATTGATCATGTGTGTCATGGCTAACAAAACACAGGTAAATACCTTCTCTGTTTCTACCAAGAACTACCTGACATCAGCAATGATATCTCTTGGTCCATGGCTTCTGAATCTGACTTGAATTTCTGGCAGTTCTTTGTCAATGTATTGCTACAGCAAAATTTTAATTATCTTCAGCAAAATTTGACTTGCATGTGGTATTAGTGATCCTGATTGAGACATTCTATGTTTTGCTGGATCACCTCTTTTTTTTTTTTAAACATGGGCACAGATATGGATCTCTTCCAGTCAATTTCCAGGTAAATATTTTACAAATTTCGTGACATAAACAAGTGCTTCATCAGATTGTAGAAACATCTCAGTTGGTATTCTGCCCATTTCTGGAGTTTATTTTTATTTATCTATTTTTTAGCCCAATGTCTTCAGTGGAGCTTGGTATTTTTTATTCAACACCATTGATTCTTGATCATATGCTATCTCCTGAAATGGTTGAAAGTTGACCATTTATATTTACAATAGTGACTCAATGTATTCCTTCCATCTTCTTTTGATTCTTCTTGTGTAGTTCAGTATTTTATGTATAGAATCCTTCAATATTATAACTCAAGGCTTAAAATTGTATTCAAGTTCTTTCAGCTTGATGAATGTTGATCCTATTTGGTTTTATAATTCTAGATTTTTGTAGTGAAATATTGAAGTTGTCATGGATTTTAACCTATCTAATTTGCTTGATGAGATGAATACTTGTGCTCATTCCAGAGGAAGGTGATTGGACAGTATGCAAAAATGCTCAAATTATATAATTAATATGACACATAAGTAAAATTTAACTCAACTGGTTATTAAAAAATGTTTGCAGTACACATCAATATGGAACTGTCAGAAATTCATGCTGGATCCATAAGAGCATTTGTAATAAGAAATATATCTGCTGATGTCAGATGGATCTTGGCCAGAAACAAAAAAATACCAGAAGTATGTCTACCTGTATTTTATTAACTATGGAAAGACTGTGTGTATAACAGCAAATTTTGTACAACAGGCAAAATAAGGGAAATTACAGAACACTCTATTTGCTTTTGTGGATTGTTAATAGACCAAGAGTTAACTATATCTGAAAATAACAAATGATTTAAAATCAGGAAAGGTGTGCTTTAAGGTTGTATTCTTTCACCACACATATTCAACAGATGCTGAGAAAATAATGAAAGAAACTTGACACTTTGAAGAGGAATATGGCAGTACAACTAGAGTAAGATTCACTAATGATCTGTGATGTGTAGCTGATGCAACCATGCTTGCTGAAAGTTAAGGTGACCTGAAGCACTTACTGATGAAGAGCAAAGACTACAGCCTCCAGTATGGATTGTTCCTCAATACAAAGAAAATTAAAACCCACAAAAACGGACCAATAAGCACTGTTAGGATAAACGATGAAAATGCTAAAATTGTCAAAGGGTTTCATTTTACTTATATCCACAATCAATGGCCACGGACAGAGCCATATAGAAATCATACAATTTATTGCCTCAGGAATATTACTACCAAAAAACCAGATATCACTGTGAAGAAGACTGAAGTGCACAGGAAACAAGCCATACTCTTTTAATCGCCTTGCTGTTGTTATTAGGTGCCGTGCAGTTATTTCTGATGCACAGCTACCCTACGGATACCAGAACAAAACACTGTGTGATCCTGCACCCTTTTCACCATTGTCCTTATGTCTTAATTCATTGATTCAGTGATTGTGTCAGTCCATCTTATTGGGTTAGTCCGTCAGTTATTGTGTCAGTCCATCTTACTGTCTCCCTATTTCACCAAGGATGATGTCCTGCTCCAGGAAATGGTCTCTCCTGATCACCTACCCCAAACACATAAGAAGTCACCCATCCTTGCCTCTCAGGAGCACTCTGGTTGCACTTCTTCCCAGGAAGATTTATTTTTCCTTTTGGCAGTCCCTGGGCTTTCAATGTTCTTTGCCAACACTACGGTTTAAATGCATCACTTTTTCTTTAGTCTTCCTTATTAAGTGTCCAACTTTCACAAGCATTTGAGGCAATTGAAAATACCATGGCTTGGATCAGGCTTACTACAATCATCAAAGCAGCATCCTTGCTTTTCAACACTTTAAAGCACACCAACATGTGTGATCATGAAGTGCCTAAGGGACCAGGCTTCAAACACCAAAGGCAGGTGGGGGGGGGATCATGTCATTGGCAATGAGGGTGGCACATGATGGGGACCCAATGCCCATCCCTAGACAACTGGACATACCTTGCAGAGGGGTAGTGGGGAGATGAGTCACTTAGGGTACAGTATAGCAATAATGAAACCCACAACCTTCCTCTAGTTCTTAAATGCTTCCTCTCCCCAACTACCATGACCCTAATTCTGCCTTGAAAACCTGCTTAGACCCGAGGATGCACAGCGGCACAGATGGGAATTGGAAACGCAGGGAATCTAGGACAGATGAACCCCTCAGGACCAGGGGTGACAGTGGCGATACCAGGAGGGAAGGGGGGCGTAGAAAGGGGTAATTGATCACAGGGATCTACATGTAACCTCCTCTCTGGGGGATGGGTAGCAGAGGGGTGGGTGAAGGGAGACGCTGGGCAGTGTAATATAAGATATAATAATAATTTATAAATTATCAAGGGTGCATGGGGGAGGGGGAAGGGTAGGGGAGGGGAAAAAAGGAAAATGAGCTGATTCCGGGAACCCAAGAGGAAAGCAAATTTTGGGAATGATGAGGGCAACAGATGTATAGGTGTGCTTTACACAAGTGATCTATGTATTGTGATGAATTGTATAAGCTCCAATAAAATGACTAAATAAAATTTTTTTTAAAAAGGGGATTTTGCCCAGCATGTTTATCGAATGCAGTGCATTGTTGGATCTCCTGATGCTGCTTCCATGAGCCTTGGTGATGGGTCCAAGCAAGAAGAAATTCTTGACAACTTCAATCACTTCTCCTTTTATCATGATGTTACCTTTTGCTTTATTTGTGAGATATGGGTCTTCTTTACCTCGAGTTGTAATCCATGGGTCTTCTTTACCTCGAGGCTGTAATTCTTGATCTTCATCAGCAAGTACTTTTAAACCACTTCACTTTCAACAAGCAAGGTTGTATCATGTGTATATCACAGATTGGTAATAAGCCGTCCTCCAATCCGGAGGACAAGTTCCTCTTCATATAATCCAGCTTCAGCATACAGGTGGATAAGTATGACAAGAGGACACAATCCTGTCATACATCTTTCCTGACTTTTTATAATTTTATTTTATTGGGGGCTCTTACAACTCTTATCCCAATCCAGTCATATATCTA
Source organism: Echinops telfairi (assembly GCF_000313985.2). Lineage (NCBI taxonomy): Eukaryota > Metazoa > Chordata > Mammalia > Afrosoricida > Tenrecidae > Echinops > Echinops telfairi. The sequence continues at coordinate 5,086,603 of NW_022103918.1, read as the reverse complement.
TTGTGTCAAATACATCTGTACATATATTGTCATCATCTTTTTCAAAACATATTTTTTCTACTTGAGCTCTTGGTATTAGCTCGCATTTTTAATTTTTCCTCCCTCCTCCACTCTCCCTCTTCCATGTCCCCTTGATAATTTATAATTTATTCTCTTTTTCCCCCATGTTGAAGTACACCATTTTTCTGTTTGCACAACTGCCTCTTGATCCATGTATAAGTTCTATGTGTGCACAAAAGAATGTTTTGTAACTCCAGTCTTCTCAAGGCTATTTATAGCTTGTTATGAGCTACACAGTCAAATGCCTTTGCATAGTCAACAAAATACAAGTAAACACCTGTGTTAGTCTGGGTACTTTAGAGAAACAAATCTACAGAAACTCATGTATAAGAGAGAGTTTTATATAAAGGGTAAGTGCACATCAAGAAAACATGCTAACCCAGTGCTGCCCAAGCCCACAAGTCCAACATTAACCCATTAACCCATGTGTCCAACACCAACCTCCTCCACTTCACAAAACACACACTATGAGCTGACTGCAGGAGGAAAGCCGAGTCAGTGAGTATGTAAGCATCTCAGCGCTGGCAGGGGTCTCCACATGGCTGCTCCAGCACCCAGGGCTGTATATGGGTAGGTCCATGCAGCTTCACCTTGGGGATGTCTTGCAGGAAGTTAGCCTTGCCAGCTGAAGCAGGGAACTAGCTAAGGCAGCTACACCCTGGTCCGACCATCACAAAACAAGAGATTTGGGAACTAGAAAGGTGAGACTCACCGAGCCATTTATCCCTCCACCCTTCAATTAACCCCACATGTGTTTATCAGCCAGGGTGGCACAATAAACTAACTACCTCAATACCTTTCAGGTATTCCTTATCAACCAAGATCCACCTTACATCAGCAATGATATCCCTTGTTTAAGACCTCTTCAGAATCTGACCTGGATCTCTAGAATTCCCTGTCAATGAACTACTCGACTGTGGTTGGATGATCATCAGCAGATTTATATTTGCATGTGATATTAATAATATTGCCCTGTAATTTGAGCATTCCGTTGGATCACCAATCATGACCACTCCCTTAAACACCGTAAGGCATAGTAAAATTAGAGAACTTTATGCTTAGCGAAATTAGTCAATCTTCTAAAGATTGACTAAGAAAGAGAAAAATGGTCTTCAAATCAAAATATAAGATGTTGAAGACGATGAAGTGGTCAAGAGTGGGGTGGGAGGAGGGAGAGGAGATGGATAAGAAATTATAGAGGTCATGAGGAAGGATAAGAGGGAAAAATAAAGAGAACACTTGTGGGGGTATTAATAGGATATAAGTTCTGATGTCATTTGTTGAGATAAGTTGTACAACTATATAGAATGTTTCTATATAAATAAATAAATAGAGCAAAAAAAATTAAGAATAAAATGAAGTGAAGTTTCATAGCCTTAGAAATCCTCCAGATTGCTTACCCCTTAGATTGAAACATTTGGATGCTGTCTATCAGGGTTTCATTGGCTAATTCCTCTGACATGGACCACTTATTCCTTTTTCATAGTCTGTTGTTAGTTTGAAAACTGCTGAGACCTGTTCACGTTGAGTGACCATGCTAGTATTCAAAAAACCAGTGACATAGCCTTTAGCATCACAGCAACATATAAGCCACCACAGTATGACAAACTGACAGACAAGTGGACTCATATGTATGCACAAGCTGGACAATGAATCAGAAAGACTGCAGAACTGATGCATTTGCAGTATGGTGTTGGTAAAGAATATCGAATACACTGTGGACTTCCAGAATAAAGAACAATTCTATTTTGGAAAAAGTACAGCCAGAATACTTCTTAGAATTAAGGATGATGAGACTAATACATGGGACTCAATCTCATGTGTTTTGGGCTTCCTAAAAGGAGGGGCCTCAAGCAGAAAGCAAATGTTGTGAGAACGATGATGGCAACAAATGTACAAATGTGCTTGACACAATGGATGCATGTGTGGATTGTGATAAGAGTTGTACAAGCCCCCCACTAAAATGATTTAAAAAAGGAGAAACCAAATGATAAGAACAAATATAAACTGCATGTGATTATTAAAAAAAAAAGGAGGGACCAATCACTGGAGTAGGACACCCTGCTTGGTATCGCAGAGGGTCAGCGAAAAAATCGGAAGGCCCGCCACAAGAGAGCTTGGCACAGTGGCTGCAGGAAGGTACTCACAACAGGGCGATGGTTGCTAGAACTGGGTAAGAATGAACAATATCCATTTTATTATCCTTGGGTTTCTATGTCAGAATTGGATACATGGCATGCAAGAGCAATAGCAAAATTCTAAGTTAACTTTTAAAATTTTCATTTACTACTCTATAGATAAAGTAGTACCTTGACTTTTAATTTGCATTATTTTTATTCTCCAATATTTCCTCTTTCCCTTGTGAGCCATGTTTTTCCCTCTGTTTCATTTTTCTTCTCATCAGTGCTAAAATCAGTTTGATTATAATGTGTATATGCACCCTTTTCTTTAAGTTTTCCCTTTATTTTGGTATTAGCTGAGTCTCTTGAATCTAACTATATTTTTAACTAAATTAAACAAAATGGAGGAGGGTCCATTATTTCTTTAATGATTTTTCTCCTTTCCAGTCTATTTCTCTGTGCTTCTGTAACTCCAAAGATATTAATTTTAAATCTTGGTATATTTTCCCACATATACTTGAGATTCTATTTATGATTATTTCTAACTTGGAGAAGGACCACACGCTTGGAAAAGCAGGCAAAGAAGTAAACCTTCTAAATTCTACTTTACTGATTTTGGGGAATAGTAAACATCTTTCTTTTTATGACATCTAAATTAATGATTGTACAAATTGCGCAGGCAAAGTAGCTTTTCCTGTTCATCGTAGGAAGCAAGTAAATGTAAGGACAACAAATCTTGGAGAGACAGAAAGAAAAGGGAGGGATAAACCCTGTCTTCATTTGTAATTGTGTAATGAGTGGAACCGGAGGGGATGCTCGTTTTTAGGAACTCTCTCAGCTGTATATACAGTTGAGAAGTTTGTGTGGGAACAATCATGTGTGGTAAGTAATCGCCACATGTAGGATGCCTTGTAGTCTAAAGTGCTCCGGAAGGGAAACTGAATGCAGAGCATAAGAGAAATCATTTCTGGCATGCTGCAGAATCAAGCGATAGACAAAGAAGTTGGATTTTGATGGTACATTAAGACCTATCTGCTTTTGATTGGAGTTTTACCTCAATCACTGGATGGTCCCAGTATTTACAGCTTAATTTTGATGTGAACGAAGACTTTTGAGACATACTGGATGAAATAGGAATTCTTTGAAGTCATTGAAATTTAAAAATAATGGATGTCTATAAATAGTTTTGAATATTTAATATCAAATTGTATCTCTCTTTAATATATATATAATTTAAAAATTTAGCTCCTATTTCCTATCTATCTTTACTAATTCATAAGCCTTTTTACAAAGAGCCTAGATGATAGAGTGTACTAAGTATTGCACTGCCAGATCAAAAGGTCAGCAGTTTGGGTTCACCATCGCTCTGCAGGTGAAACAAGAGGTGACCTGCTTCAGTAAAGAGTTACAACCTTGAAAACCCAATAAAACCATCCTAGTTGGTCCTGTGGGTTGGTGTGAATCAGAATCAACTTGCACAAGTGGATTAAGTCTCAACATTTTTCACTATTTCCTCAGATCATATATTTCTCAGGATCAGAATACAAAATTGAGGCTCATTTGGAGGAAGAACAAGAGATAGTGGTACAAGACTTTCATAAAAGAACAGAATTAGTAAATAACAATCGTAATCATACGGCAGCCTGTACATTGATCATTATGTTAGATGGGGAGGAGAGCATCTAGGGTTGTTGGACTTTTGAAAAACTAGTTTTCAGCATTATTGAATTCATTTTTAAGCAAGATACATGTTAAGATCAAATATCTGTCACATTGCCAACCTCAGTCCAATGTCCAGTATTACAGACAGCTAAATTTATAGGAAAATGCTATTTATTTACGAACATAGGTAAAATTAAACTGCATGGATTGTAGATATTTTCTTTCACATTGGTGTATGCTTAACAACAACAAAACATTTTTAACAAACACATATCCTAAGTACCGTGGTGGCACAATGGTCAAGGGCTTAAGTTGTGAATTAAAAGTTGACAGTAGGACCCCACCTCCTATCTGCAGGTGTGTGTAGGGGGGTGGAGTGTGTGGAACCTAGGGACCTGCATCCAGAGAGATTATAGCCTAAGATGGCCTATAGGTAGTTCTAACCAATCCTATATGGTCACAACAAGTCAATGGCACACAACAAAATTGTAGGGACTACAGAGTCTGTTTCATATATTTTCTGCAGTTTCTATACTAAGTAGATATTTTGCCTAATTGGTACAAGTGGAATGAGGATGTTAAAAGTTTCCAGAGCTGAGATAAGGCCATGGCAACCAAATGGGTGGGGAAGAATAGGAAGCCAAACGCAGCTCAGGTGGCATAGTGGCTATGTGTTAGCTGTGATCCAAATGGTCAGCAGTTTGAAACCACCAGCAGCTCTAAGGAGAAAGGCCAGGCTTTCTACTACTGTAAAGCATTACCACCTCAGAAACCCACAGTGGGTGGCTATGATTCAGCAATGACTTGAGGGAGGTAAGTGTGGTTTAACACCAGGAACAAGAGTGACCTGGGAGCTTCAGAGAGGATGAGACTTTGAGCTAAGTTGGGAAAGTTGAATTGGATGTACAACCTGCACAGGAAGAAGTATGACAGTCTGCTAGAATGAATAGTGTATTTTTGGTCAGCAAGGAGTGAGCTACTAATGTATAATGCATGTTTTTTTTTAGGGGGGGAGGTATGGGATAGTTAAAAAGTGGTATCTAGCTATATTGCATAGTACCTTGAATTCTAGGTCAAGGAATCTAAGTTAGAGACTCGATATATTTTATTATAATATGACTTGAACTATTATAAGTAGAACAGATTTTTTAGGATGTTTTATGCAGGATAGGTTAGAAGAACAAGAAACCAAAGAAAGAAATAGCATGGCCATCTATAGAAAGAATCCATAGATGATCTAAGATGGAACTCAGTGTTGTATATTGATAATAATGAAAGTAAAGGAAAAATAGAAGTGATTTATTACTTATATATAGTGCTAACAAAAGGTGTATAGAAAATAGAGAGAACTTTCAATCAAGAATTATTTGAGCATGTTTCAGTAACTTAAAAATAATTCAAATGGAGAGCTAGTTTTATTGGAATATAGTGGACTGCATTTTTGAATTGTTGAGATTAAGGAATTGGAAAAATATGGGAGTGTAATTGCCCATAAGGCAGTTATAAATATGTAAATGGAGCCCAGAAAAAGATTAACAAGTAGAAATATAATTTTAGGAGTAAGTCATATAAACTTTAAAATATCAAGTCTAAATGTAATTTCTTAGGAAATTAGTTTAAATAGAGTACTAGAATACTTGAATATTAGAAACCTTTTCTATTTAAGAATGCAGGCTGATGATAGCATTTATTAAGCGACTACACACATTATCAGATTTATATTGATGAGAGCAAGGGCAACCTCAGACAAGGTTCTGCGAGAGGGTTAAAGAAGACACAATGAGATTTCATGGAGATCCTGAGAACCGAACTTTTCAAGAAGGAAGGGCTAGCTAAATGTGCTGGAGAGAGATTCAATACTGATAGGCTTCTAGAACAATTTAGGGTTTATTTAATTACTGAATAAGTGATCATCTTTGAGGGACAACATTTCCTTAGTTATCAACCAAAAACCAAAAATGAAACAATAGAATACCTACAACTGTGCTTGGGACTCTTCTCTATCCATTTCTATGTATCTGTTATTTAAAATATATGCCTAGTATATACATACATACATACACCTAATATATACATACATGTATATATATTTAATTTAATAACATGTTAGTGTATGTGCTTAACTTGGGATTCTGGCTGTGTTTGACTTCCGGCTTTGTTCTCCTGCTAATTGCCATATTGTTGCTGTTGTTACGTGGACTTGGTTCTGCCCCACAGTGACCCCGCGCACCACAGAACAAAACGATGCTTAGTCCTGTGCCAGCCCCGCAATGATTCGTCTATTTGAGCCCTTTGATGCAGCCACTGTGTCAACCCATCTTTTCACGGGCTTCCTCTTTTTCACTGCCCCTCTACTTTCCCAATGTGATGTCCTTCAGCAGTACTGATCTGGCCTGTTAACATGTCCAAAGACAGGAGAGCACTCTCCCCATCCTTGCCTCTAAGCAGCGTTCTGGCTGTACTTCTTTCAAGACAGACTTGTTCGTTGTTTTGGCATTCCATTGTATTTTCAGTATTCTTCGAGAACACAATAATTCAAATGCATTCATTCTTTTTCTGTCTTTCTTATTCAGAGTCCAACTCTCACATGCATATGAGGCAACTGCAAATTCCACGGCTAGAGTCAGGATCACTTTAGTTCCCAATGTAACATCTCTACTTTGCAGCGCTGTAAAAAGGTCCAGCTTATCTACCCAGTGCAGTGTCTTGCTTGATCTCTTGACCGCTGCTCCCATGAGCATTGACCGTGGATCCAAGGAAGAGAAAAGCCCTTGACAACTTCAATCTTTTTTCCACTTATTATGATGCTACCTATTGGTCCACTTGTGAGGATTTTGGTCCTTTTTACATTGGGTGGCTATCCTATTTTCTTTTATTTTCTGTCTTATGAAAGGATAGATCCTTATCAAATTTAAGGTGTTTTCCTCAACATTACTTGATTTGGGGTTAATAAAATTCTATTACAGAGTAAGAGACTCTGATAGTATGGTTAGGTTTAATATTGGAAGAGGACTGGAATTCTTAGTGATTACTTTAGAGGCTTCTGGAATGCTCACATTATCCAAGCGGGAGAGAATATAACAAGTCTAGAAAGAACAATAGGGAAATAGAGACACTGTGGAAGCCAATGAAGGTGAGTGTTTTAGACACACACACACACACACACACACACACGAAAGATACATCTTTTAAAAGATTTCAAATCAAAGTGCACTAGTATTTTTTCATATGAGTAGAAATTTTATTTTAAAAATCTGCATAACTGTATTAATTCATCATTTTGTGTTCAGTGGAGTAAATCATATTCTACTGTTTTAAAAGGAAAATAATTTTAGCAATTTTGTTTAGCTTGTGTTCTCACAGGAGGAAGTAATTATTAGCAAAGAGTCAAAGATTTTATATAGAAAAATGATTCTTTTCATCACACTTAGTATCAAATCTAACAGAACTGCAGGCATAATAATTCATCTTAATTTCCAAATAAAATAAAATAAACAAAGTATCTTCACTTTTATTGGTTTGGTGTGTGAAAATACTAAAGGCTCAAAAATAAATAACAATTAGTTGAAACTTGAAATTGTAACTAGATTTTCCTTGTACCTTATAATGCTATCTCTGTCTCCAGAGAACTAGATAAAAACCAAACAAACAAAACTTTAAAGAAGGTATGAAAGATGCAAGCAGTGAGAACTTTGCTGTGATGATGTTTGGAGGGTGAGAAAGATTCTCATTTTCAGTTGTTCCAACAGAAGTAAATTGAGAACAGAAATAAGTTAACAGAGCATTCACTGAGCACCTACTACTTACTAAACTCTGTTCTAGGCGCTGAAGTTGCAGCAGTGACTCCGGGCAGTTGAAACAATAAAGTCAGAAAGAAACACTGAAGGCAGCAACAAAAGTGGACATTATATGATTTTACATATGGAAGTGAGGGAGGGTGACACTGAAAAAGAGACAGTACAATTCCTCATTCTGATCGTGTGGTTTGGGCTAAGAAGCATTGCAGGTCAACTGAAGAGCAGATACGAAGCATTAGCAAGGCTGCTGTCTTCATAAACAGCAAGGAGGTCCCTGAGGGTCGGGTAAAGTGATGGAGAAGGTCATAGTATAATAGATGAGGTTAGGGGGGTGAAGGATATATGACTGGTATGGCCCATAGAATATTAATAAGTACCTCATTGGTCATTGGCTTTCACTGCAATTAAAGTGAGTCTTTGGGACCCTACAGGACTAATGGCACTGCCCCACAGGGCTTCCAGGATTATGAATCTTATGGAAGCAGATCGTCTTGAGCTGGATGAGCTCACTGAGGAAGTGAGTGGCAAAAGGAACAGGAAGAGGCCTAGCACTGAATTTCAGGTCTGCAAATGTTAAGAGTTTAGACAGAAGATTAGAACTAGCAAAAAAGGAAAAAAAGAGAGAAGTTGAACTACAGGAAGTAGTCTTTCATTATGAATAATTTCTTTCTGAGGGCATTGGCATTATATAGATTCGAGTTTGGATTTTTTGTAGGATTTATCTGGATATTTGCCCATTATTTGACTGAAATCTTAAACTCTTACTCTTGTTTACCTCACTATCCCTTTGATGCTGGCATTACATATTTTTTGAATATTCCTATGAGTAGTGCAACTTCATCTGAGTGTACAATGCATTTTTTTGAAAACTGTCAAAAGTAATTTTTGAATTCATCTGGTAAATAAAATGGGTGACCAAGTTAGTTAATATTGCTTTTGATCAAAGTTAGGTATGACCATATAGTAATATCACCAAGTTTACTGTGTGGCGTATATGCATAATCTAAAACCAATTTCAGTACATGTTTTCAAAAGTGTTCTGAGCAATGGCAACCTTCCTGGAATAAATATAAGTCTCCAAGAGAGCTGTTTTAGAAACAAACTGTTGTATATACATATGTAAGCTCTGTTAAACTGAATAAGAATGTTTAAAAATATTTTATAACATATTTTAATATATTAATATGTATAGGTGCTTAATATTAATATGTAATATAGGTGCTTAAAGTTCATGAACATGAATATCATCACAAATAATAACCACTTGAATCTCCAATTCCCAGCCTAAAGATTTCTTAAATGACTGCTATTTTCATTCAAATTCATTTTCTTATGAAAAATGAATGATAAGTATTTAAAGAATAAATGTGTCTACAAAAGAACATTTAACATTTTAAAATATTTGCTCATAGAGGATGTACAGTGGTACAGATAGGAACTGGAAACACAGGGAATCCAGGGCGGATGATCCCTTCAGGACCAGTGGGGAGAGTGACAATACCTGGAGGGTGGAGGGAAGGTGGGGTAGAAAGGGGGAGCCGATTACAAGGATCTACACATAACCTCTTCCCTGGGGGATGGACAACAGAAAAGTGGGTGAAGGGAGATGTTGGATAGTGTAAGATATGACAAAATAATAATAACTTATAAATTATCAAGGGTTCACGAGGGAGGGGTGAGTGGGGAGGCAGGGGGAAAATGAGAAGCTAATATTAAGGGCTCAAGTAGAAAGCAAATGTTTTGAGACTGATGATGGCAACAAATGTACAAATGTGCTTGACACAATGGATGCATGTATGGATTGTGATAAGAGTTGTACAAGCCCCCAATAAAATTATTTAAAAAGAAATTCTGACTGAGAGCAATATCACAGATTTATAAATAAATATCCTTGGATAGCTGGCTAATACTAAATTTGTAACTAATATATTGCCCAGAAATGATGCCAACTACTTGCTAACAGATAAAAAGTCCTTTTGAATTTTCATATATTCTGGATGCATATAAAGTGGAGACAAGGTTGCCCCTCTAGATTCTTCCAAATGAACCTTGAAAAATTTGTGTACATCCAGCACAGAGCCACAAGCAGCTGCTGACTTTCCCAAGCCCCGTGTGGCCTTCAGAAGGATTTCCTATGGACTGCAGCGCAGTGTGTACGGCGTTGGTGACTCACCCATGAGTCACTCAGTAGAACGATGACTGCGCGCTTCCCCAAAGATCTACAGCTTCAGAAACTCTTTGAGGGAAGTTCTATTCTAACTTGATGGATCGTACTGAGTCAGGATGGACTTGATAATAGTGAATTTGAGTTTTGGTTTTGTACTCAGAGTCAGATCATTATCACTTGCCCTGTAACATAGCAGGTGACTTAGGGACAATGTCCAATGCCTTCCTTACTTAATGACAATGTCTTTTACTTCTGACCTGACTCATGCTTGGGGATGAAAAGAGATGTGACCAACGAGAGGAGCTTTTGCCTCTCTTTAAAGTTTAACTACAGATGTTGCTCTAAGCTGTAGGGATACAGAGATGGGGGTTGTTCTTAAAATTTTGAAATACACTTGAGCAATCATGTCAGATTTGTTGTTTCCACTAGGGTTTTTTCTTTTTTTCTTTCCTAAATTTCATTTTCAATTTTAGGCCCTTTTCTGTGAAATATTTTATAGTCTTTACCCCAAGGATCACAATCATATTACAGAAAAAACATTCTAATTGGATCATTTTCTCATTTATATCTGTTCCCTAGACTTATTCTTCTCACTAATGTTGACACTAATTGCCTAAAGTGAGCAAACATTTTATAACTGTAATTCACATGCTTCTTATTAAACATCATGGACTTACAATGTTTTTCAGATGTTTCACTAGTATTGTCAGCTTTGTATCCTCATACGATATGACTAATTGCACCATAGGCTTCTCATCAGCAAACTTCCCAAAACCTGATAAAAAAATAGAATTTTAGTGAATTCAACTAGAAGGGACTTACCTGTGAAATACATCAAACATTTAAGGACTAACACAAGTAATATGCAAAAGTAATATGCAAAAAAACCACTCTTTAGATAATACTGGAATTATCATAATGTTCAAGAGGCTTGGTTGGTGAGATAAAGGTAGATCAAACATTTAAGGACTAACACAAGTAATATGCAAAAAACCCCACTCTTTAGATAATACTGGAATCATAATAATATTCAAGAGGCTCGGATGGTGAGATAAAAGTAGGGTTGTCTCTAAACTTCCAGAACCAATCCTTCCTCTTGCATGTCCTGTTTGATTTTTTTTTAAGTCATTTTATTGGGAGCTTGTACAGATCTTATAACATTCCATACATCAATTTTATCAAGCATATTTGTACATATGCTGCCATGAACCCTTGGTATCAGCTCATTTTTGTCTCCCCCCTCCCTTGTGGCTTTTTGATAAATATAAATTATTATTATTTTCATATCTTACTCCAACTGCTGTCTCCCTTAACTCATATCTCTGTTGTTCATCCCTTTCCGGGGAGGGGGTGGTGGAAAGTTATACATAGATCATTGTACTGGGTTCCCCCTTCCACCCTCCTGGTATCCCTACTCCCATTTCTGTTACTGATGGGTTTATCAGACCTGGTTTCCATGGGCCACGAGTGCTTATCTATTCCAGTGTACTCCAGTCTAGCCAGAACTGGAAGGCAGGACTGGAGTCTTGATGGTGGTGGGTGAGGAGGCCTCAAAGAACCAGAGGAAGATTGTGTGTTTCATCGATGCTATACTATGCCTGGTTGACTAATCCCTTCCTTGTGACCCTTCTGTGAGGGGATGTCCCATTGTCTACAGATGGATATTGGTTTCTGCTCTGATCCCCTCATTCTCAAGAATATGTTTGTTTGTTTGTTTGTTTGTGGTCTTCTGGTGCCTGTTACCTGATTCTGTGAACACCTCATAACCGCACAGGCTGGTGTGCTCTTCCACAAGGGCTTGTTGCTTCTTTGCTAGATGGCCACTTGTTTAACTTCAGGCCTTTAAGACCCCAGGCACTATATCTTTTGATAGCCGGGCACCATCAGCTTTCTTCACCACATTTGTTTATGCACCAATTTACTCTTCAGTGATTATGTCGGGAGGGTGAGCATCACAGAATGCCAGGTCATTAGAATAAAGTGTTCTTGTGTTGAGGGTGGGCTTCAGCAGAGCCCAAAGTCCGTCCACTTCTTCAATGTATTGCCATATAAATATATGTACTTAGCCCAATACATCTATTTTTATGAATTACTATATTTACATAAGTGCACACTTATGTTTATACCTCTATTCAAAGCTATGGTTCCTAGATATTTCTTCTGTTTCCTTTTACCTTCCTCCCTTACTCCCATCATGCTCACCCTTCTGCCTCTTAGTGATTCCTCTCAGCTAGATTGCTGTTGCTCCAACACCACTGTACATCCTACATCCTCCTCATTGTTGCTTTTAATTCCCCAGTTGTTGCCCTGTTTGGTTTTGATTGCTATAATTATTCTCCCACTTAGTTTTATTTTCTACTCAAATTTTCTTTTTAACATTCATTAAAATGCCTTCGATGAGGTGAATTGCTCAGTTGGCATTTCGAAACCATCAGCCCTACCTTGGGAGAAAGATGAGACTATTCCTGTAAAGATTACAGCCTTGGAAGCTCTATGTAGAGGTGCTATAAGACAAATTTTATTCCGTGGCAATGAGTATTGACTACCTGGTGGCTCACTGTTCAAACTGACTAGGTGCTCCACACGAGAAAGGATTTCTGCTCCCACAAAGATTTAGTTCTGGAAACTCAAAGGAGCAGTTCTCCTCTGTCCCAATGAATCGCCGTGAATCAGAATCTACTCAGTGGCAGTGAGTTTGTTGTTTTAGTTTACAGTCCACCTGTTCAGTGCTCTAAAAGCAACTCCAGCAACAGCTAGGACAAGACAGCCTACGTACAGTGGAACTCTGTTAGAGAAGGAAAACTCACATCGTTCTCACTACAATGAGCAATAGAAGAGTGAGGAGATCGCACCCAGAAGGTGAGAAACTTGTGAAATTTGAAAAACACAACAGGTCTATCAATTTCTGCTATTATAAGTTTGTATTTCTTTCTAGTTGTTGCTCCTATTATTCCCTCCATTTGGAATAATCTCATCCCCCATTTTTGCCTATGGAACTTTTAAGATTCTTTGAGGCCCAATTAAAATGCAAATTATATTCTGTAGTTACTTTCCTTTAATACCCTTTACATCTCTCATGTAATATTCACATTATTATTTTATATATCTCTTTTTACCCAGTAGATTAAAATTTCCCAAAGGGTTTAGTTTTATTCCCTATTTCCCCTCAGGATAGAAATGCTCCATAATAGTAACCACTCAACATTCATTTAACCAAAGCAGTCTCAGTGTTAGGGTTGAATAATATGCTTCATTATCAAAATGGAGACTTTAGTTTTTCAATTATAAATTTCTGGTTTGTAGCCTACGGATTAAGAACAATTTAATTTTTCTAAGATCTCCCTGGATAATATCCAGTTACACATTTCCTGTGGAAATTGAGATGGAAGAAAATTATTAATAATGGGGAATTTGGTGGCATTGTATAGTAGGCTCCTTTTGACCCATATTGCTTTCTCAGTCTCCATCTTGACTCTTTAATCCTCCCTAACATTGGAAAATGAAATCTGAGTAATGTGGTATTTCCTGAAAGCTGTTTACATGTTTATTAAAGCAGTATAAACATGCTAGTAGGTAATTTTGATTAATTGTATTTTGAATAATACACAATATTGACATTAAAGTGTCTATCATCACTGAATTAGAAATTCTACAAGCATAATAAGGCAGGGTGACTTTATTAACTTGACAACAATGGCTGAGAGACCTTGTGATTTAAAGATTTTTATTGCTGTTGTTAGTGCCATTGAGTTGATTATGATTCACAGAGACCCTAGGCATAATAGTGAAACACTGCTTTAAATTGGGGATACCATTAAGTAATTCTGAGCATATTTCTACATTTATAGTAAGGAAAAAGTGGTTGAAATATTGGTGTTAGTGGGCAAAAAATACTGGTGACTGTGATGCATAAGGAACACTATTTTTAATTAAAAAGTGGAGTGGAAAGATTATTAAATTGAAACTCAATGTGTTTGATCAAATGAGTTTCAACTTAAAGACAGTTAACTAACATACATGTATGACTGAGTGCCTAAATACTAGCTAAACAACTATGGAATTACTTGAATCAACTGAAGAATACATTAAACCACATGTGCAAGATCAGTAATCAGTGTATCAGTCAAACATGCCAGAGTTCAGGATCCAATAAAATTCAGGCCAGTATGAGTACTACAGTCCATGTAGCAGCAGTAGAGATATTAATATTTTGAGCAAAGAGCTTTATGTACATTAACTGATTCTCACAGCAAATTAATTCTCACATTTACACATGAGAAAACTGAGGTTCAGAGAAGCCAAAGAACTTCATCTTAAATTGTGCAGACAACAAATGGTGTAGGATTAAATGGTCCCCAAATTTATACTCTTAAACACCATGCTGACATGGGGTAAAAACAGGGCCCACACTGAAAATAATGATCTCAAATGGAATCCAGAGAGGGAGAATTTTGAGACTAGCTACTTATGGAAAAAAGGATGATAGAATATTTTGGCTATCAATTAAAGTCTGAAGGCTTTGGCCATGTTTATCCTACCATTTATTGTAACTCTAAGAACTTAAAAAATACAATTAAGGATGGTTGCGTTGGTATGGTTGAATGCAAGGAACCATAACAGCTAGAATACATTATTTTATTATGTACATTGTAACTGATATTTCAAATTTTGATTTTTTTAGTTGATAACATATTTAGATGATTCAAAAGTTAAAAAAAATTAATTATGGAATGAGTCTTTTTTCCATTTCTAGCACCATTTCCCCAACATTATTTTGTTGGCTTTGACATAATCCTCTAATTTGAAAAATATCCTTCCCAAACCTCTGCATGTAAGCTAATATGAATTTGCTTCCTTTTACATGTGTGTAAAAGGGATAGATCATTTATCATTCTGCACAATGATCTTGGAGATAGTTTCATATCAATAAATACAGAGTTTATTTTTAAAACTATAGTTTCATAATATTTCACTATATAGATGTACCATACTCTAAGCAATTCCTATGCTTGGTGACTAGTGACTACACATTGGTCTGCTAACTTCAAGGCCAGCAGTTCGAAACCGCAAGCTACTTGGGGAAGAGTCAAGAGTTACAGCCTGAGACTTACAGGGACCGTTCTATCCTGTCCTATAGGTTTGCTAGGAGTCTGAACCGACTCGATGGCTGTGAGTTTGGTTTTAGATTTGTGGTTCGGTGGATTGTTTCCAAGTTTTCATTGCTATTACAAGCTATGCTGCTCTTAATAGCCTCACACATGCTTCATTTTATACCTGTGCACAAATATCCTGGATTTCCAAAAGCTTATTTCTGGTCATAAGGAACAATAATTTGTAAGATTGGTAGATGATGCCAAAGTACCTTCCATAGGGATTTTGTCAATTTGCATTAACTCTCCATGCATGAGACTGCCTGCTGTTTCTTAACCAAGCTTGTTAATTAAAATTTTGGATTTTTGCCAATCTGATGAATAAAAATTGTATCCATGTAATTTTCACTTGCATTTCTCTTATAAGTGAGGTTAAGTGTCTTTTTGTTTAAGAGTCATTGCATTTTCTCTTCGTGCCTTATCTTTTCATTTCTTTATTCAACTGGGTTGTTGGTCTTTGGCTTACTGATTTGTAGAAAGAAAGTGGTTCTATATTAGTTTCTTTCTAATTAGTTCTTTGTAATGAACTGCAAATAATTTTTACTCGTTTTGTCATTTATTTTTGTATTGTACTTTTCTGATTTCACTATATTGTTGTAGGCAGTCTTTTTAATGGCTTCAGACTTGAATTCATACCTAGAATATCTTATTCCAAGATTATTAGGGATATTTCCCTGTTTCCTTTGTCACATTATGGTTTTTTTATGTAATTTTAATTATTTAATTCACTTAGACTTTATCCTGGCATATGGTATTCTATTTCAACACCTCTTATTAAATCCATTATCACTGATTCGGTCACATAGTAAGTTCATGAATGCATGTGTCTCCATTTTGGTGTATTCTATATGGTTTTATTTATTCATGTATAAACGCCATACTGTTTAAATTATTGAGTTTTTAATTATGTTTTTATAGCTGATAGGCCCACTCTCTCCTTATTACTCTGTTTGTTAACTTTTTCTTGCTTATCTAGTCTATGTTCCTTTTTTTCTATGAACTGTAGTACTGGTGTATCTAATTTTTAACGCTGTTTTTTAATGATATGTATTTCAAATAATATTAGAACTGTCTGACAACATTTGAGATTCTATTTTCCTAAGAAAGAAAATGAAAGTGGTATGCCCTTCTAGTTGGCTACGTCTTCTTTGCATGGCTGACAGGAGAAGGGTCCTTAGCTGGGTGAAACCACGCATGGACTCAGCCTGCAGTGGGTCCTCTCTGGTCATAGCTGAGGGGTGCGAACAGCTGTTATCAGACAGAGCATTGGAAAGTCTAGTATGGTTGATATGGTTTGATTAAAAGGTAATATCTTATCATTTGGTCTCCCTTCAACTCGTTTTAAAGTTGTTTCAGTTTTAAGAAACAGTGAAAGGGAAATGAACGTGGATTAAACCTCTAGTGAATTCTCTTGGACCATAGATTAAGAAGTGAATAGCCTTGTTTCTTTCCCCACAGAGTATATTGGAAAATGGATGCAGTTAGAATAAGATTTAACACCTTATCATCTGATTTCCTGTTTGATCCATTTTAATTTGTTCTAGTGGATAATATATTCTACTTTCTTTTTGATTGAGGTTTTTATCTGTTTTACTTTGTTCTTGTTGCTAGCTTTTTGTTTGCTTTCTTTCTTTCTTCTTCTTATTTTTAAAAAACGTTTTTCTTTATAGGAAATCCAGGATAGGTAAATCCATAGAGTAACTGGATTAATGGTTCCTTGGGGATATGGCAGGAGAAGTTGGGAAGAAATGGGGAGTTAATAACAATGAGTACAAGAATGAAGAAAATGTTGTAAAACTGATTGTGATTGTAAAATTCTTCTTGAAGTGATTATAATATTGACTTGTATTTTATGCTAATTATATGCTAATAATACTGTTAAAACAAAACATCAAGCCAGTTGTCCTCAAGTTGGTTCCAATTCATAGTGACCCTATTAGAATATAACTAACTACCCCTTAAGATTGCTAAGGCTGCAAATCTTTAAGGAAGCAGACTGCAATGTTTTTCTCCCATGGAGTAGTTGGTGTGCTTACCTACTGATCTTTTAGTTAGTTAATGAATGCTTAAGCATGGCACCACCAGGACTTCTTCAGTTTTCTTCATTTGGCTTTGCATATTTCCTGTTAGATTTAATACAAAATATTTGCTTTTTTGTTGATATGTTTGTTTTTTAGGGGGTCTTCTAATGCCTGTTACCTGATCCCATTGACACCTCATGATCACACAGGCTGGTGTGCTTCTTCCATGTGGGCTTTGTTTCCCTGCTAGATGGCTGTTTGTTTAACTTCAGCCTTTAAGAATCCAGACGCTATATCTTTTAATAGCCAGGTACCATCAGCTTTCTTCACCACATTTGCTTATGCACCCATTTTGTCTTCAGCAATCTTGTTGCAAAGGTATCATACAATGCCACCTTATTAGAACAAACCGTTCTTCTAATGACCTCAGATTTAAGTAGAGGCCCAAGGTCCATCTGCTTCCTTGTTGTATTTGCATGTATACATACATAGATACATACATCTTAACATATTTATATATTCACATATCTATATTTATACCTATATATATATATAATTTTTACTTCCTTGTTTTTCCTCTATTTCTTTTTTCTTTACTCCTACTCAACTACCATGTTTTCTCTCCATTTGCCTCTCAATAATTCCTCTCAGATGCATCATGAGTGATCAAATACCACCAGGGACACTAAACCCTCCTTGACGTTGATTTTGGATCCTTTGCTATTCCCCTGTCCTTGATGTTTTTGACTCCACACTCTATTAATTTTTAATAAAAAATATGTTTAGAGTCCTCTTTTTAGGGGTTGGTTAACTTTATTTTCATAGGATTCTATCTAATTCAGAGATATACACACATCCATTACCACCAAGATGAACAAAATATTATTCTTTAATTTCATCTCTTTCTCTGATAAATTCTTGTTCCCGCTTTTGAAATTTATGTATTAGCATTTCCCTTTAGCCTTTGAATAGGCTGGTGGCTCATGTATTGTTTTATTTACTTTTTAAAGAAAAATATTTCTGGATTTGTTGATTAGGCTATAATTTCCTCTGTTCTAATTCATTAATTTCTACTCATATGTTTTATAATTTTTATAAGTACCTTTGGTTTATTTTGCAGCTCTCATTCTAATTATCCCATAGCTTTATCAGCATTTTCATCAATTCTGATATGTAGTACTTAATTATTGCTGTTTTTAGGAATTTTATAATTTGAGTTCATAATTTCTTTTTGACCTAAGAATTGTTTAAGAATGATTTTCAGAAGATCACATGTAAAGATCTTCTTGTTTTGTATATTTTAAAAGTGTATTTTATTGTAACATGATCAGAGAATATTGTTTATTCTAGTTCTACTTTTTAAAACTATTGAAGTTTTCTTTGTGGCTTACAATACAATGGATGCTCTAGGAACAGTTGAAAGCAACATATGTTCTTTAATTTTAAGATAGAGCTTGATATCAATTAGTCAGTTTTATTTTTTAACTTTGCTATTTAAAGTTTTTGTGACCCTAAAGATTTTTTTCTACTTTCTGTTATATATAGCAAGTGAATTAGAATATCTGATGGCTAGTATAGTCCATGCATTTCCAAGTTGTCTTATAACTTCTGCTTTACATATGCTGCTGGTATATTACGTGGTATGCAATCATAACTTTGCATATCTTTATTGAGATACACTCCATTACCTTTTAAGGCCCTGTTCTTTGCTTGTTGTTAGTTACCATCCAGGCAATATCACATAAGGACTGTTTTGTGTTTTCAGAATAAAATAGGTCTTTAGGATTTTCAAGGCAGTGACCTGTTGGAAGCAGATCACCAGGTCTCACTATTAAAGTGCCTCTGGGTAGGTTTGAACTGCCTACCTTTTGGTTAGTATTCTAGGTCTTAACCATGTGTGCCATCCAGAAAATTCGTTCTTTTAAGTTCAACCTTCTCATTAATTAGGATTGTGACTTCTGATTTATTTTCTTTACATTTGCTTAATGTTCCTATGGAGTTCTGGTGGCTCAGTGATTAAGCACCTGGCTGCCAATGGAAGGGGATGGCTTTTTGAACCCATCCAGTGACTCTGTGGGAGAAGGATCTGGTAATCTGACCATCCCCATAAATGATTACAGCCTACAATACCCTAGGGGGGAATTCTCTCTGCTGCCTGGGGTCAGTATGAGTTAAACTCAATTGCACCCAATAGCAACAATATATTTATGCTTATTTTAATATTTTTCTAAACCACTTTATAGGAGGTATGTTTTGAAATATATCACAGAATTATGATTTAACTGTTTAAATGATTGGGAAATTATTTTTCTTAACATTTGAGGTAACCTTGTTTTCCTACACCGATAGAACATGTAAATTTCCTCTTAGTTTTGCCTTATTACTTTTTAATCATTTGAAGAAGTTAAGTGCTTAAATTTTTAATGTACTTTTGATATTTAGAGGAGCCCTAGTGGAATTAAGACTTCTATTTTGGGCTGCAAATCACAAGGCCTGGAGTTAAACACCACCAACTGCTCTGGGAGAGAAAAATGAGGCTTTCTATTCCCATAAATAGTTGCAGCCTTGGGAATCCACAGAGGCAGTTCTATCCCGTCCGATGGGGTCTCTATCATTCGGAATTGACTCAACAGTAAAGCGTGAGTGTGATACTTACTGTCAAATTTTAATTCTAAATATATTAATGAAGTTTTCCTAATAAGTTTGATAAACAATATGAAAAAATGGAAATTTGAATGTATAGTGTGTATGTTATTAACTTGTGAATTAGTAGGACTTATGATGCAGCAGTTATCAATCACTGAAATTATTGGTACTTTATTTTCTCTTCAGTGAAACATACCTTTACATTTAAAGCTGAAAAATCACTGGAAATTAGAAAAGAAATAAAACTGCATAGCATTTAGATTTGGGGTATGAATGCTAAGAATTGTGTTCAGATTGTTCACAATGTCTCTGCACTGACCCTCAGGAGCATGTCTACTCTGCCCTACAGGTTTATTATCAGTCAGACTTGACCACACATATTTTAGGCATGTGATGTGGAGAGTCCAGTTTCCATCAGAGGCTCTCATGCTTGGTAAAGAGGGTCAGTGCAAACAAGGACAGCCCCTGAACAAGAGGAACAGACACAGGGGTGGCGACAGTGGGCTCGAGTATAATAAGTGTTCGGATGGTGTTGGACCCAGCACTGTTTCCTTCTGTTGTGTACACGGTCATTGTGAGCTGGCACTGACTCTGTGGCATGCAACAACAGCCTGTGGCAAGTCCTGGTTTGCCAGCTAGACCTAGATTATGTTCTCAAGGAGGATACGATCCTTGCTCATTGTGGCCAAACATGCTGTGAAGAAGAGACATGAAAACAAAACAAAACAACAACCTCATGAAGACGCTATAGGGAAGGCTAGAACTGCCTAAGTTTCTAAGCTTGTAAATATTGATAGGAGCAGAGAGCTTCATCTTTCTCCCAGAGTGGCTGATGGGCTTGAACTGCTGACCCTTCAATTAACAGACTAAGGGGTAACTAATTATGCCAAGACATACAGCAAAGATCATTGAGATGAAGTCTGAAAGATACAAGAAAAAATGGAAAAGGCAAAACAGGTATCAAATATATAACCCAAGTAGAGAGGACTCCGTAGGTACCCAGGAGTTTGTCTTACTCGAGGAACTAGGGAAAAAAGCAGTGGTCAAACTATAGAATAGGGAACCCAAGCGGAAAGCGAGTTTTGAGAATGATGAGGGCAACGAATGTGTAAATGTGCTTTACACAATTGATGTCTGTGTGCATGGTGTTAAGAGTTGTATGAGCCCCAGTAAAATGATTAAAAAATATACATAGAATAGACAGATAATAGACACCATAACAAGGATTTTGCAGCTCTGTCCATATAAGCTGTAAGGTTCAATACAAAATAAAACTGGGGAGCCCCTTTAAAAAACTGCTAAGAATTTCAAGCAGGTAACTGAAGAATATTAAGATTATGAAATCAAGGTCAGGTCCTTGTCACTACCATAACTAAGTCCATGACGTCAGTCATGGCTAAAGAAAGAGAGAGATGACTGGGTTGAAACTTACAAAAGATAAACTCTTCTAATTGTCTGAAGACAAATGGGAATTATTTTCTGGGTTTCCAATTCTTACTACCATTTTCTTCATAAATCATGTGCCAAGATGCATTGGTATCTGTTATTGATCATCTTAAATTCGTAGTAGAAGGCAGTGCAATGGTGACAGCTGGGACTTTTGCTTAGGAGAACGCTGTATCCAATACACCCTTGCATAATTTTATTTTGTGATGATGTAATGATGTAAGCTCAAATTTTGAACTGACAAGACAGTGCTTGAAATAAATATTGTGCTCTTTCTTAGAATAATTTTATATTCTCTGCCAAAGTGCTAATAATTCTGAAGTATGTATGAGGAAATAATTAAAAGACACAAGAAGGAACAACTTCCTGCTTATCCCTATTTAGTACAATGACTTACATCTTCGGCTTGGACAAAGAGCTTCATTGTTTCAAGATAATAGGCTGTATTTTGCAGGCAGCCTTTACCTAGAAATATTGAACATAAAGTCTTTTTTCTATCTTCCCTGCTAAAAAAGGTTGAATATTTTACAATGCGTTAAGAACTAGGCAAGCCATAAAAATGAAATATTAACTGGAGGTTGGGTAATAATAATCCAAGTTTTTTGTATATACATATATATTTTAAAGAATTTTCAGAGAAATAAACTATCAGCAAAATTTAAAACGGAACAGTGGCCCACTGCTTAATTTGTTGAAATGCCGAGCAGCAATCTGAGGGCCATTCAGCAGAGAACAGGAGCAGATCCAGCAGTCAGCAGCTCCTTTTAAAAGTCGGGTCTCCAGAATTCTATTAATTATTAGCCTCACATTAAAGATATTTTGATCACCATTAGTTTTTAGGTATATACCATAATACATAAGAAGGTGCTTTCCTTATCTAATATTCTTTATGGTTGGGATGTATATAGAAGGCACCGCACATAGATACAAGGTGGGGGAGGAGTGCTGTACAAACTCATGGTTGGAGCATTTGTGAGTACAGAGCAACGGATCATGCAGAGGTGTGTATTTGATTTCAAGTTACTTTTCATCTAAAGGAAAAAGAAAATCAGACACAAAGGTAAAGATGTAGCCTAAAAATAATTATGATATACAAACTGATCTGGCTGTTTATAGAGTTAAACAACTAAGGAGTAACTAGGTTCTCAGATGGGACTGGGGATAATATTGGCTGCTCAGCCCAATCTTTAAAGATATAGATTCAAGAGGTAAGCGTGGACAAAATTAAATTTAGGAATTACCTAAATAAGACCACCAAAAAAAGAGAACAAAGTACAAATCAACAACAACAAAACTGGGAGCACAAGTCAGGGATGTGGTTTGGCACATATTTGCAAATTGTAGATTATCTAAATCCATTATCAGTTCCCAGCAGGTTACTGCTTGCAATGTAATTCTATTACAAATACTTAAAATTGATTTAGCATTTTAAAATTAGCCTCCCAATCTAGGAGAAATGATAGAGGAGAACACTAGAATTAAGACATATTTGGCAGCGAATAGGAGGGATAATTGTGCGGGACTGCTTTAGGAACCTGATAATTAAGGAAAGACTTGGGAAGGAGAGGGAGTAATTGTTGCACTTGGAAAGATAAGAGAAAGATGGCTAGACAATTCACAATCATTAATATAATATAATATTTATTTATTTATTTCAAAACATGGGGTAAGCTGTAAGACTTACCTGTAGAGGAAAATAGGACACACTATTCCATTTGAAGGCACAATGAATTCAAATAGATAACTTGTATAATATCGTGCCATTTTCAGAACTGGATAAAAAAAAATCTGTGATCTATTTAAACTGGAGAACCTATCCTGGAGGATTAAGGAGCTTGGGAAAGGTAGAAAACAGTCTTAACCTCTTATTTTCTTCCAAAATATAGATTTTACTTTAAAAAAATATTATGGTTGCTATTTTCTTTAAAAGAGTTCTGTTGAAGCAATTCCACAGAGTGATAATGAAGATGTTACTTGCCTATATTGACAAGCGAAGACACTTCCGTGGGTTGCTGCACCGGTTCATCGAGGAAAAAACTAAGCACACAGTCACTCTGAAACACAAAACACAATAACTCACAACGTGTTTACTTACTGTTCTATTTACTATTATATGAGAGCATTGCCCACATGGAGAGATTATTATTTGTTTGAGGATGAATAGAGAAAATTTATCAGCAAGTTTGTTTAAGCACAGGATACAATTTCATCTTTAGTTAAAATTGTTAATGAAGATGGAGGACTAATTGCATTTCTTCTAGATCTCAGGTCTGCTTTCCTATGAGAGTTCATCATAAATGTTTCCATTCTTTAATTTGATAAGTTTGCATGAATCAAATATATCCCTGCTAGATAAATTGTACTCTTAGACAAGGCTATCAATCGGGTGTGAATGTCTATTTATTAGTCTATTTATTAGTGAATAGCCATTTCTGATCAAGGTCCAATTCTTGTAATACTAATCTAGTATTAACTATAACCAATGCAGTGAGAAATGTTCCCGACAGAAAGAGAGAAAATCTAAAGGTAATCCTTTTCTTTAGGAATTAATTCAGTAAAGGAAAAACAAACAAACAAATTCACTGCTATCAATTTGGCTTGGACCACATAGTGACCACATAAGACCTAGTGGAAATGATCCTGTGGTTTTCTGAGACTGGAAATCTTTGGGGTTGTAGAAAGCCTCATCTTTCTCCCTCCAAGTGGCTGGTGGATTTGAACTGCATACCTCGGCAGTTAGAAGCCTAATTTGTAACCCAGTATGCCACCCCTTTCAGTGCAGAAAGAAAATTATATTAAATGCTTTATCAGAAATTCTAGTTATGTGTAATTTTAGTTGAGAAGTGAGTGTGCTCATCTTTTGGAATGGGCTTACCCAAATTGACCTTTAACCTGAGTTCCAAATGAATGGTCTAATGGGTTAATCTGAGAGTAATTTTTCCTTAGTGATGTTGGTACAGCTTTTGTTCAAAGCCATTATGTAATCAATGCAGCTGTCCCAATGACTCCGAATATTATTAACTGAACAGCACCACTGAATAATTGATCATTTTTGTGATTATTATGGGCTTAATTCATAATAGATGTCAACAGTGCTTGAAAGCTCCTTCCAAGTCAACATTCTATCTTACTCTTTTTAATGGCTCCTTCAAACATTCCCCAGGACCCTGAAACTTTCAACTCTGGCTCCCTCTTTGCCAATGACTTTCCATCTTACACAGAGACAGTAAAAGGCAGGTGGGAATTCCTAAACTTCCTGTCCTAAATTCTACAGACTCACAGCAACGTTTCTCTTTTCTTTCGGTTACAATGGAGAAGTGTTTCCCCACCCCACTCCCAATCCAATGCTAATCCCTTTATCTGTGTCCTGATGATTTCCCTTCCTTTTCAGAAAACTGTAGACTATTCCAATCAGGACTCTACCTCCTTTGCTCTCTTTGTAGACATCCATTTCTTATATGCACAAAACATAATCATCTCCACTTTGAAAATGGAGACTGCTGTTGTTGGTTGTGGTGAACTGGTTTCCACAGATGGTGACTTCATATGTCAGAGGGGAATTCTCCAGAGGGATTTGGGGCTGTGACATTTCAGAAAGAGATCACATGGTTTGTCTTTGGAGACCTCTGGGTGTGAGGGGTGGAGGGGTTCGAACTGAAAACCTCTCCTCTGGTAGTTGAATGTGTTTAACCATTTGCATCATGTAGGCACTAAAGTACAAGCAAAATGAAATATATCTATATATATCCACAAAAGCAAAGAAGCCTTTCTTGAACAAAAACATTAAAATGTGCAAGTGTTGTTTCTCACTATATCCTCCATCTAGATTTATACATTTCCAACTATCTACAACAGGTAAAACCCCACCTGGTCCTGCACCACCCTCACACTGGTCCTCATGTGTGAGCCCCTTGTTGCAGCCACTGCGTCCGTCCGTCGTGTTAGGGGCTTTCCTCTCTTTTGCTGCCCTTCTCCTTTACCAAACACGATGTCCTTCTCCCGGGATTGGCTTCTCCTGACCACACGTCCAAAGTGCATGAATGACACCTTTTCACTAGCGCCCCTTCCGAATCCTGTGTTATCTTTCTTCTCATGGACACAACTAAACATACTCCACTTTATTTCCCCAACCCCAATTGCACATATCTACTACATTCAAACTTATGTTATCAATCATTCTCTGAAAATACTCTTCTCATAAACCCTGTCACACACTTCTCTTTGATTCTCAATCTCTTTCTCTCGTCCTTATATAATCACTGGATCCACAGTTTAAAGCTATTGTTTGTTTCTATGATACCAACCTCTCCCAGTATTTATTCCATTCAATCCCTTCACTCTTAATTTCTCCCTAATTCTCCTGTCCCTCTAGTTTCTAGTATCCCTTATTTCAAAACCGTCTTCTCTTACCATTCTGGAATGGTCAATTTTGATGGGAAGGAGGTTATATTATCGCTTCCTGTAGCTTCTGTGATAAACCACAACTCTAAACTTCAGCCTACATCAAATTACATATTTATTGTCTTACCTGACTCTCCTAAAGACGATTCAAACCCAACAGTACAATACTAAATTCACTTTATTTTCCTTCACTTACTGCTTCTCCGCTTCCCAGGTTCACAATAGTCAGTATCTTTTTGGACTGTCCATTCTTTCTGAGGGTCCAAACTGTTGTAAGCTTGGCCCTATGGTTTGCTCTATTGTGCAGTAGGTCACTATGGGTCAGAGACGGCACCTAGCAAAACAGCATCCTTTCTTGCCCACAAACAAAATTAATTGATAAATCCTCTAAATTTCTATTCTCAATTCCTCACTTGACCATTTCTTTTCTTTGAAGTATACTGAAACGTCCCTACCTGATCTTTCAAAATGAAAACCTAATCTTTTCCGCATAAAACCTGTTGGTAACTCCACATTGCTCTTAAAAAAAGACCACTTGCTTAACCAGGCTGGACCTGGATCTTGATCATTTCCTTAGTTTCATTTCTTACCATTTCCCTTCTAACACTTTATGCTTCACTACGCTCTTATTTTAACTTCTTCAATTATTTGAGCCTCTCGCACATCCGAGATTTCCCCACAAGCTCTGTCCTTCCTGTTTTCACCTTGCTGAAGATTGATCATGAGAGCTTTTCTCTGCTGCCTCTCATCTACCCAGGGGCTGTTTTACTCACTCAGGCCCAAATACAGCATTTCTACTCGATCAAGGCTAGTTCACAGAAACAAACCAAGGTTTGTCATCACATACTTGTTCACTTTCTCATGCAAGTATTTTTTATCTATGCAACATTTTAAGCATTAGTGTAAATTAATCAGTTATAAATTGTTGTTGCTACATTTCATTCCTTGTGAGTTTGCTTAAGAGACTCTCAAGAAACCTGAGCAAAGCATCGCAGGCGATACACTTCATGCACAGCCGCCAGTCAGTCCTCCATCACTAGAGGTGGCTATGATGTGAGGCAGTTTTTCATTGAAACTTCCAGACTAAGATGCAGTAGGGAAACAGATTTGGAAATGTACTTCTCAAACTCAGTCACTGAAAACACTATGAGCTGCAATGGCCTCATCTGCTATACTGATTATAGAAATGGTGTAGGACCGTGCTTAATGGGGTCACCATGAGTTGGGGGCCTACTCAATGGCAACTAACCACAAGAACCCTTAAGAAATGATCCACCTTCAGCGTGCTGACTAAGTAACATTTGTTCCTTGTTTTAAAGTCAAACACGACAGTGCAGAATTTGTGGAAGAAAAATTGACCTTCTTTATCCTTTTGACAATTGTCAATTATCTTTCTCAGACAACATTTTGACCTCACCATTCAATGATTATTAAACTTCAATAGTAGACAGAATATTTTCCCAATTAGTGTCTGAAATGCCACCAGTACCTAATAACCCCCTTGTGTTTATACTGGAAGTCTGCATCTATACATCTGGGCATGGGTGACATACTAAATACGATTCCTTATTGTAACAAGATTGCTTGCATTCTTGAGGAGAAAAATAATCCATTTCAGCAGAGGAAGAAATCAATTAGTGAAGGAGAAAATATAAACAAAGTAATATTTCTGTATTACTAAATATTCTATTTAGATTTTTTTTCAGACTTTACTTGTGTGGGTGCATCTCATATCATTTTTTCACATATTATACTTTTGGGTAGTTTGGAGAATTATGGAAATGTCAGTCCTACAATTATTTTCATTAATAACCTGTGTCAGTGTCTCCACTGGTTTGTGTCACCTCCAAGCAGTGTGACTGCATTTAGTCGTCAGGTTGTGTGCTGTAGATCTCTGCTGCTGTTACATGCCGTCGAATCGGGTGTGACTTGGAGTGACTCTCCTTATGACAGAACAAAATACCACCTGATCCTGCGTCATCCTCACACTTGTTCTTATGTTTCAGCCCATGTTGCAAGTGACTGAGTATGTGAGACAAAAATCTTGCCATCCTCACCTCTAAAGAGCATTCTGGTTATATTTCTTCCAAAATAGACATGTTGGTTCTTTTGGCAGTTCATGGTATTTTCAATATTCTTTGCTAACTCCATAATTCAAATGCATTGATTCTCCTTCAGTCTTTCTTAGTCAGAGTACAACGTTCACATGCATATGAAGAAATTAGAAATACCATGGTCAGAGTCATGTACATATACAGGACATGAAATGAATTTTGAACATTATATCTATTGACTACATCTATCTCTACCCCTTATTGTAGCATGTGTCTACTCATCCTGGGGTCATTGGCCCTAATTTATTGAAGATTCTTATTGTCACTCTCTCTAATAGGGTTCCTATTTTAATTCATATTCATTTTAATATTTTCACAAATGAACTTTACCAATCTACACTCTGTTCATGAACTCAGTGTATCATGCCCTACACACTACTCAGTTACTCGTTATAGTTCCACGTTCTGATCTTCACAAGACGATGACTGTGCTCCGTTTCATCTGTCTCCACTCCCCAAAGCCAAACAACTCCAGCCAAAGTCAAGTTCTTTCCACTGGTCTCCCGTCCTTTCGTGGTTTTGCATTCTTCTTTGGCCAATTTGGATGGCATGTTTCGTATTTATCACAATTCTCTTGCATATGCTCTCATTTCCTTGAGATCTTTACCTTAATTGTACTCACAAGGCCCAAATCCCAATGCTGGTTATTTTCTGTCAACTATGAATCTGGAACTGTGTTGTTGACCGTGGCTGGAAAAGAGCACTAACCC
This sequence comes from Echinops telfairi, assembly GCF_000313985.2. Lineage (NCBI taxonomy): Eukaryota > Metazoa > Chordata > Mammalia > Afrosoricida > Tenrecidae > Echinops > Echinops telfairi. Next base: position 5,058,309 of record NW_022103918.1, on the reverse strand, counting down.
ACATTGACTGGGCTCACAGGGATCTCATGTACACTATCCTCTAGTTGGTTCCAAGAAACTTCTGGCACTTACATACATGTTTTTCATCCATTTACTTTGCACAGGTTCTTTTATACCTATCCTTACTCTCAAAACTCCAACAATCTTCCTCCTTTTCATTATGTTCATGCCTAGCCTTGTGTTTGATTGAAAAAAGTAGAAGTAGAAATAGAAAAGTACTTCCATAAGCTTCCACTAACTCATCTCTCATCACACCATGCCTCTGCCCTTCACTGTGTTACACAGTTGATGGACTTTGGGGCACTGACTCTCATAGCTGCTTCTCAATTTAAGGTTTTCACACTGATCTCTCGCTAAGCTCTCATTTCTCCCTTGCCACATCAATTTTTGCTTTTCAAATGGATCTTCCTATTAGCCTACAAGTGTTCTCTGATTTACGTCAATAAATGAAATTCTTGCCCCACATCCTTTTGTATTTAATTTCCTGCTCATCTTTAGAACAAAGCTCCCACAAAGGTTATTTTTTGCTCTTTATCTCAAATTCCTTCTTTATATTCTCTCTTAAACCCACTCCAATTGACTTTATTCCCCTCCATACTTCCTTATATTTCAAATTTATCAAAATCTTCCTATATTTTCTCCATCAGTGTTATTTGATATTTAGCCAACACAAGCTTTAGGCTCATGTTGTTGCCAGTTACTGTCCGGCGAGTTCTGACTTGTGTTGGTTCAATGTGTTCAGTGTGGAACCGCTCCATAGACTTTGAAAAGCTGTGACTTTCAGAAACAAATTGCTAGACCTGTCATCTGAGACTGGCATTCATCATGGTTGATCAATGATGAATATGAGATAGCTGTAGCATTTCTCTTATGTAAACATAATTCTTGTTACCAGTTGCTATTGGGTTGTACACTATCTATTTGGTGAATGAATGAGTGAAAATGATTTTTCCTAGGAGACTGTGGTTATTAACCTTTGATATCAGTGGTCCAGATGTATGCATTAGCTACATAACATTATCTATGAGGTTATTTTTTTTTATTCTTCTACTAGACAAGAACATTAACAAAATTACTAAGTTGGTTTTCAAATGTGCTCTTTATTGGCTATTTTAAATTTAAAACATATTACTAAGATGGGATTTAAAATACTTAGTAATATGTTTTAAATTTAAAATAGCCAATAAAGAGCACATTTGAAAACCAACTTAGTAATTTTAAACTAAAACCTGTAGTTTTAAACT
>NW_022103918.1:5050214-5056965 GCF_000313985.2 Echinops telfairi | reverse complement strand
AAGCCCAGCAGCTTATAGTTCAAGTTTAGGATTTTTGTTAATGTTCTTGTTTATAACTTATATATTGATTCTGTAATTTAAAATTATTGTTTTTTTGAGAGCTTATCGATTAAGATGGCTCAATACCCATGTGTTTTTCATATATTATATGGTCATATTCTAGTTATCAAAGATTACACAGAGTTAAAGATCAGAAGTAATGTAATATAACACTGAGATCAATTTTTTATGACTTTAAAACAGCACATTAAGAGTTCCCATTTATTAACTGGCCAGCCAACATCTAGAGATGGCTGAAAGATTTTGTTTTAGTGAGTTAAAACAATAAGCCAAATCTATTTCTCTCAAACTCTATGAAGTGCAGTAAGAATGTGAATTTAAAGATGAATCCCCATAAGAGTTCTAAATCAAAGTTGAACAGTAATTGTATTTTATTGCCTTTTTCATAAAGTAGCTTGTCAGAGTGTCCAGTCTTTAATGCAGTTCCACCTACAATATTCATATTGAAGTGGCATGGAAGAATGGCACTATGAATCATGAATGAGTGGAGAGCCTTCTATATTTCTGTTCCAAAATGCCATCAGCATTTCACCAGACTATGAAAGACAATCTTGGTCTTACTGATGGCACACATATGACATTTATCCTGCTTGCAATGTAATCTCAGCCAGTTCCAAAATGGAAAAGAGCAAAGTAGTGACAAATGTAGTAATTAACATCTGGGTTTAGCAAGCAGGGAACAAGAAACATATGTTCACTATTAAGATAATGGATTTGGATTTATTTATTTTGACATTTGATTTCTGCTTTAAAACATAACATTTCTCACAGCTTAAGTGATAACATTTCTTTATTTTAAAATACTTTCAGAAATGAATGACAATACTGAAAGGAGCTAAAAATGACAATGAGTGTGATTAAAAAATATTTTTGAAACTACAGCTTTTTGTGGAGTGATGTGAAACGCAAATGTGGGTCCACATTTGGCTAGATACTTGCAATCACGTGAGACGACTTTCAATAGTGTCACTATGAGTCATAATTGCCTTGATGACAGTGAGCTTGGCTTTGGGTATATAAGCATTAGTCTTTATAAGGGCTTTATTTACCTCAATGCAATCAAACCAACACCAAGCAAAATTTAAAGAGGCAAAAGGAACTCTTCTCACCAATATCATTTAATGCTCCTAACATTGAAAGAAAAAAGAAGTATAGAAGTTTCAGTGAAAGAGAGTGAAGTGAAACAAACAAAAACTAAATAGATAATGGACAAGAATAGCTAAACCAGAAGTTCCTAAATGTATTTGGCTTACTTACCACCTCCTTTTCAGAAAAAAAATGAAAAATTACTCATTGCACTCCCTGGCAATTAAAACCTTGTATACTATATGTAATTCACAATCCATGAAAAGTGTAGGTATCTGCTTTGGCGACTCCCCCTGCATTGTTCCATTTGGCACTATTGACCACTTTGAAAACCACTGATCTAAACTGATGCTCACAACTTCATTAGAAGAATTAGGAGGTTGTGAACAACTTATGATCTTCATTTATGTCAATTTTATCAATAGATTGTGTGCATAGAGAGAGAGAGACCTGAGGTTGAGATCTGAGATTAACAGGTAGCTCTATGTCTGGTCTGTTCACTGTCTTTACATCAATCCCTCAATGACCTCTCATATTGAAATTGACTTTGATAATAAAGTTTAAAGCAACCTCTTTATTTCTTAACAAATGCAAGGCTGCTTACAATGGCGCATGGCTCTAGATGGCAAATCATTTTCATATATGTAATTTCATATCGAAGCTATAGTTCTAGTCCCTTCTTCCTTTTCCACTTATTGTCCCACATTCTTAGGCTTATATTTATAACCACGTCATTAGTACATTATACATTTAGGAATAATATAAATTCCTGAGTGAATAATGCAATATTTTCAACTCTAATTTCTCTCCCACAAGCCATTTAAAACTCTACATTTAGTAAATGTTTCACATAATAAGTGCTTGATAAAAGTTTTCAAATCTTGAAAAGTTAGGTATAGCAACATAAGATACTATAAAGTACTTATAAATTCATATACAATGAAATGGAAAAGAGAATGGAAGGCTTAGTGTATTGGCATAATAGGATTATAACGCATATTTCCTTCTCTTATGCTGCCATGTAACAAACAACTTAGAAAGAAGGAGTGTAATTTTGGATTTTTGCTCGAGTCAGAGATGAGGATTATCATAACAAGAGTATTCAGCAAAAATATAAATTTACTTTAAATCTCTTATTTTGTTAGGAAGATGAAAGAAAACTTTTGAATATATGAAAAGATTTGCTAGGAAGTTCACATCATTTAAAGGAATTCAAATAGTAATGGCACATGATGGATTTATAGATTTATAGATTTGCATGTTTCATGTTTATGTGGTCAGCTTTGTTAATACATGTTATGTTAATACAGTATGTTAATACAGTATGTTAATACATACAATTACAGTATGTTAATACATACTGTATGTTAATACATACAAATTACATACAAATTACAATTACATACAAATTACTATATGTAATTCACAATCCATGAAAAGTGTAGGTATCTGCTTTCGCGACTCCCCCTGCATTGAAGATTGGCATCACAAATAACCAATTTTTAAAATCTCAATGTAGCACGATTTACTTTGGAATAACTTGCATAATAACTCTAGGCCAATCATGTTTTGTTTGTTTAATGTTAAAATATTTTTCTTTTTTTTGAGTATAAATAAAATTGGCTAAAAATCTTAATCAATTGAATTATATAAAAACAACAGATTAAAAACACAACGAACAAAAAACAACACAAATACCTACTTACAGAATCATTAAAGGTGTGATTATTGTATATATATTTTAAAATATTCCCAGGTTGCTATGAACATTGATCATAGTTACTATTTTGGTACTCCTGTTCATCTATTAAGGAGCCCTGATGCACTGTGGTTAGGCTTTGGGCTGTTAACTGCAAGATCTGCAGTTCAAGGCCACTAGCACCTCTGCTAAAGAAAGATGAAGCTGTAAAGAAAGATTTAGAGTTGCGGGCACAATATTGGGTTGCTACAAGTCAAAAATCTGTTCTTTGTAGTGAGTAGGTTATATAGAACAATGGTGGCAATCAATATTTATCTTTTGAATATATAAAAAGTAATTTTTAAAAGCTGATATTCATTATACCTGTGCTCTAAAGTACACAGCCAATTTGTGTTTATTTGGGACTCTATTAATATAGCATTACTCTCACTGCCATTGAGTCAATGCCAACCCTATGAGATAGGTTAGAACTGACCCAGTGTGTTTTCAAGACGGTTAACTCTTTACGGGGTAGGCAGCACCATCTTTGAACAGCTAACCTTGCCGATCATAGTCAAACAGGTAACCACTATCCACCAGGGCTCCTAACATAGGATGGATTTGTTTATTTTTAGTGTAGAAGATCAACTGATAAGGGATATGGGCTACATCATAAGTTAAAGGAAGTTTTCATCTCTCTATTTCTCTCCCACAATCAATTATTTTTCAAATCTGCATTGTGCCTGGTTACACATTGGTTAAAACACTCATCTGCTAGGCAAACATTTGACAGTTCAAACCCATGAGGTGGATTCAAAGCCACCACAGGAGAAAGGACCTAGAGATTGAATTCTTTAAAGATTTTAGCTTAGGAAACCCCATAGGTATGTTCCATTGCCCTGTAGAGTTGCAATGAGTTAGAATTGATTTGGCAGCACTCAATTTTGGATAATGGTATGCTTTTCATTTGAATCTCTCTTACATTATTTTGACACAACTGGATTCTGCTCATAAAAACTCTAAGGTAAGATGGTGCTAGAAGCATTCTTCCTTAGAGCTTTTCTCAAATTTGTGATTTTCCAATGTCATCTCATATATGATCATATGTTTCCTCCTGTAGTCCCACTCTTCCACTCAATCCAAGATTTTCATTTAATCCAAGGTAAAAATATTATAATGCCTGAGATTTTTTTAGCCTTTCCATCCCCATACTGACCAATAGAGATGCAAAATAACACATACATGTCTCTTTTGGGGGTATCTACAATAGTAGTTACATTTAGCACATTAGCATATATGACTGTAATGAGAGTGAAACCTACATATTTATTTTTGTTTATATGTTTCTATGCTAAGAGTAAGATGGGCAAAATTATTTTTTAAGAAGAAGCCCGGTGGAGTAAGTTTTGGATTTCAAAATTGAAGGTCAGCGGTTCAAACCCACCAGCTACTCTGATAGAGAAAGCTAAGGTTATCTGCTCCCATAAACAATTAAACCTGAGAGGAACTTCAAGATGGTGTCCAGGTAAACAGCCCAAACAGGGAGCTCCGGTGAGTCTGGTGTCCTGGAGGTCAAGTGAGAGTAGAAAAATCCTCTTGAAGACCCGAGGGGCCCTCCTTGTCCAGGTGGTGGCCCTGCCCCACATCTGCTTTGTTCCAAGTCCTGGAGATCTGGGGCCATAATCCATGGATTTCCCGCCTGCTGTGTGACCTTTGTGTGCCTCAGTCTCCATCAACCAGTGACCCCCACCCTGAACCCTCTGCCCCAGAAACTGGATGGTTATCGTATTGAGCTCCCCAAAGCCGCAGTCTGACCACCACATAGCAACTGTCCACTCACAGCTCACCCAGGTGGAGCTGCACCCTTCTCCCATGGTTCCCTCTCTCCATAAGGCTAGGTGGAAATTCTGCCTACAAGCTCTGGTCCCTCCCAACAGCTATCCAGAGCCCAGGGCCTATCCCACAGCAATTTTGATTACCTGTGACTGGAGACACCCAGTACCAGTACCTAATTACCTGTGACTGGAGACACCCAGTACCAGTACCTAGGTCATCTCCACCCCCCGCACAGTCATATCTGCCCACCACTTCCAGGGCAGGGTGGGGCACATTGCCTGCCACTTCCAGGGCACCTCAGCTCATTGCAGCCCTGGCCTTTCCCTGTCTACACAGAGTGACACGGGCACTTCCCACCCACCATTTCCCTGGCACTGTGGCTTCTAGCAGGCCCCTTCTCTCCCAGCCAGCTCATCCTTGCAGGCCCATCGCACATGCCACCATTGGCCAGAGCCACGGATATTCACGAACAAGTGCCTTACAAGCCTGGTGCATGTGCTACCACAGCTAGAGCCACAGATAATTGTGGACCGGGTCCCTGCAGGCCCGACCGGTGAGCACCGAGGCCCTGGGGCCACAAATAGGTGCTACCTTGGTCTCTCCCAGCTCATGGATCATTGCTGCCCTGGTCCCTCCAGCCCACACAGCGAGCTGAACAGTGGAGAGTACATCCCTGGTCCAGAGTGCATCATTCCCCCAAATATAGCCTAGTTCCAGAACCCAGGGGACCAGCAATTTGGTTCTGAGAGTTCCCCATTCATGCTGGCCACACCACCTTAGACCCCAATGGGGCGACCACATGCCCATTGGCCCTCTACAGCCGTATCACTGTAGTAGGAGCTGTCCACCAGTCAAACTGAGTTCCCCACTGCTGTCCCCACAAGTGTTTACAACCTCTCATTACTGTTGACCGCTGAGTCACTGTGGCACCTGCCTACAGCAGCCAGACCCATCTTCATAGTAGGCCACAGGTAGCCCTTGAAAACACCATTGCCAGTTACACAGAGAAAAAATGTAGGGCCTCTTGGTCTCCCAAAAATATGGTGCCCAGCCGTTTGAAACCATCATGTAAACAAAAGCATACTGCGTAACTCCCAACAAGAAAGACAAACCACAACAGCAGGGCTAATAACGCTCATAGAAGAATCTGACATGGATCTGCCAGAAAAAGAAATGTTTAGAAGGCTGCTTGGAGTGATAGAGAAGATGAGGGAAGCTACAAGGACTAACGATGCAATGATAGAGGAGATACAGTCCATAATAGAGGGGATGAAGTCCATGCACCAAAGGGAAATACAGGAGCTAACAGATGAAGTAGCAGAAGCTGCACACAAGATCACGGATCTCACAAACAACTAGAGGAGGCTGAGAACCACATCAGTGATCTCTACGGCAATCAGGCAGACCTCAGCAGATGAGAAAGACAGTCAAACAAGATAATAATAGAGGCGGAAGAAAACCTGAGATCAATAACAGATGTTATGAATAGGTGCAACATCTGAAGTATTGGTCTACCTGAACAAGACACTGCAAAGAAGTTGACAGCTAAACTAACAAGGACATTTATGGAAGAAAACTTCCCCACCTTAAAGAATGAGAATCACTTACTCACAAGAAGCAGAGAGGACACCAATTAGACTAAACCCCAGGAAGAACTCACCAAGGCATGTAATAGTTAAACTATTCCAACTTCGAGGAAAAGAGAAAATCCTAAAAGCAGCAAGAGAAAGGAAGAGAGTCACATACAATGGCTCTCAGGTAAGAATATGCTCAGACCTATCAACAGAAACTGTGAAGAGGAGGAGAATGGAGTAACATCTTCCAAAAGCTGAAAGAACAACAAAACAAAAACAAATAAACACCTCCCCAAGAATCCTCTACCCTGCCAAATTATTTATTAAGATAGAAGGAGAGATAAGAGTCTTTCAGGAGAAAGAAAACCTTAAAGAATACACTTCAAGACACCCAACCCTGTGGAAGATCTTTGCTGACTCACTATGCCCAGAAGACCAACACCCACCAAGCACAAACAGGAGAACACCATATAGCCCAACTCTAACCGGAAGCCAACGAGTCCATAACAATTACCAA
>NW_022103918.1:5039782-5049074 GCF_000313985.2 Echinops telfairi | reverse complement strand
ATAATAAAAATCAGGGCAGAGTTGAACCACTGGGAAGACAAAAGAATGATGAAGAAGATTAATTCAGCAAAAAAGTTGGTTCTTTGAAAGGATCAACAGAACCGACAGACCGCTGGCAAACTTAACCAACCAAAGAAAGAAAGAACAAACAATAGCCAGGATGAGGAATGAAACAGCGGGAATCACAACAGACTCTAGTGAGATTAAAAAGATAATTACAAAGTACTATGAAAGTCTCTACTCTAATGAATTAAAAAATGTGGAAGACGTGGACAAATACTTGGAAAAACAATCCCTCCCTAGACTATCCCACATAGAGGTCAAGAACTTAAACAAACCCATAGCAAAAGAAGAAATAGATATGGTTATCAAGAAGCTACCAACAAAAAAAGGTCCTGGATCAGATGGCTTTACAGGAGAATTCTACAAAGCATTCAGGGAAGAACTGACACCAATCTTCCACAAAGTATTTCAGAGTGTAGAAAAGGATGCCAAACTCCCAAACTCATTTTACGAAGCCAGTAAAACTTTGATACCCAAACAGGGCAAGGATCCCACACGAATAGAGAACTATAGACTGATATCTCCAATGAACGTAGATGCAAAAATCTTTAACAAGATATTGGCCAATAGAATTAAAAAGTATATAAAACATATCGTCTACCAGGATCAAGTAGGGATGGTTTAACATCCAAAAATCCATCAGTATTATACACCACATTGATAAGAAGTATAAGAATTTCATAATATCTATAGGCACAGAAAAAGCATTTGACAATATCCAACACCGAGTCCTAATGAAAGCACTCAAGTTAATACAAACTATATATGAAGAGCCGACAGCTAATGTCATAGTCAATGGAGAAAAGACAAAATTAATCCCACTGGAAAAGGGGACCAGACAAGGATGTCTCTTATTCCCACTTCTATTCAATATCGTACTGGAGTTCCTAGCTAAAATAAGACAATGGAAGGACATCAAAGGTAACAGTTAACCCCTTGAAGATGTTGGAAAAAGAATTGAAAATAAGTTTCACTAGGGAAGAGACCTGTATAGCCAACAAACATTTGAGAAAATGCTCCCGATCATTAGATGTCAGAGAAATGCAAATCAAACAACCATGAGATACCATCTAACACTTTTGAGGCTAGCCAAAATCAGAGAGCAATATATGTTGGAGGGGATGTGGCAACATAGGAACTCTCCTATGTTGCTGGTGGTCTTGTAGGTATGTATAGCCACTATGGAAAGCGATCTGTCAATACTTAAAAAAAAAAAAGGAATTGTTCTACCTTATGACCCAGCTATCCCTCTACTGGGCATATACCCAGAAGAGGTCCGAAATAAAACACAACCAGTTGTATGTGCTCCAATGTTTATTGTGACGCAATTCACAATCGCCAAGAGTTGGAAACAACCATAATTTCCATCAGTAGACGTGTGGATCAGTACACTCTGGCACATACACACAATGGAGTACTATGTATCACTAAAAAGCACAGATGAGCACATGAAACATGTCTTTTCATGGGAAGAGTTGGAGGAAATTATGCTAAGTGAAGTCAGCCAATCACAAAAGGAGTGCAGCATGAGTCCCCTGAGGTAAGTGTAATCAGCATGGTGGGTATAGAAGAGAATCAACCAATAGCACAACATTTGGGTTGAGGTACAGGGAGTCAGGAGGTGGTTAGACCAAACCCAAGGAGGTACATGTTGGTCCAACACAAAAAGGGGAAAGGGTGGAAGGGGGAGTGAGAAAGGGGGCAGGAGAAATTGAGATGATGACGGACAGAGCAGAGCACTAACCCATCCACAGGGAGAGTACTGGTCGTGTCTCCACAGAATCGGGAGTGGGCATGCAGACCCTACCACAGTGCACCAAGCCATGAGGACAATGTGACCACGTGGAAGAATGCATGAAAAGAGAGAGCTACAGGGCTGGCCCCAACCAGAGCCAAACTGGCCCCCTCCCTAAAAATAAGTGTGACACAGAATAACACTAAACCTTGGGGAGAGGGGTCAGCATGCCACACCCACATGGAAACAGACCAGGAAAGAAGAGAAAGAGAGAGCTGGACTGCACTCCACACTGGCACACCAGGCCTGGAGGCTGATGTCCCTGCGGGGAGCTAATGGGATTCAGAGGGGATTGGGTGGCCAACAACAGCTCGTGTCATGTTGTCCCCTTACTGGAGCAGACTGCGACAGGACATTTCTGGGGTCACACAGTGGGGAAGTAGTGCGGTCTGAACCCCCCATGGTGGGGCAAGTCAAGAAGGGAACATACCAAACCAGTAGCTGGAGCAAAGCAAAGCTACGAAGCCCCTGAGGAGCCCCCAAAAGGGGACTCCAGGCTGGGATGGGCAGCTCCTGGACAATCATGAAGGCCAGCAAACAGATCTGGGGTTTTTGTATATTTCTTCTCTTTCTGTTTTTTCTTTTCTCCCTTTCCCTTTTTGGTTTCTTCTCCTTTTCTTTTGGGCTATGTCATAGTTGGTGTGCCTACCTATATAAGATAGGCATGGGAAGTGTAACCGAGGAGAAAGCAGTGGGACCAACAGTCCCGCGGAGACTTGGGGGAAGGGGACAGTGAGCAGGCAGCACCATAGACAGGGGAACAACTAGGGTATTAGAGTCAAGAACAAAGAGGAGATAAGGATCAGGGGCGGGGGTGCAGGGTGTTGGAGCAACAGCAAACTAGCTAAGAGGAGGTACTAAGAGGTGGAAATAAGGGGAAAGTGATGGTGGAACAGGAGGAAGGTGAAAGGAAACAGAGGAAGGACCTAGGAAGTGAAGCAATGGATAGAGGTATAAACATAGTGGTGTACATGTGTAAATACATTAATCCACAAAAATAGAGGTATTGGCCTATGTATATATATTTATATGGCAATATGCTGAGTTAGTGGATGGATTTCAGATAGTTGCTCATACCCTCCCTCAATACCAGAACACTTTGTTCTAACAAATTGGCAGTCTGAGATGTTCACGCTCCAGAATCATAAATGGGTGCATGAGCAAATGTGGTGAAGAAGGTAGATGGTGCCCCGCTATTAAAAGATATAGCACCTGGTGTCTTAAATGCTTGAAGTTACACATGACCTCATTCCGCAGAGAAGCAACAAGCCCACATGGAGGAAGCACACCTCTGGTGCGATCATGAGGAGTCATCAGGACCGGGTAATAGGCGTCAGAAAACACATAACAAACAAACAGAAACATATTGTTGAGAACTAGGGAGTTTGGAGCAGAGATCCAAAGCCCATCTGGAGACAATGGAATAATTCACCCACAGAGGGGACACGGGGAAGGGAAGATTCAACCAGGGTGCAGTAAAGCATCGATGAAACACACTATATTCCTCTGGTTCCTTGAGGCTTCCTCACCCCCCACTTCCATGACCCCAGTGCTGTTTCTCAATTCAGACTAGACCGGAACATGTACACAGGTATAGATAAGAGATGGGAGCTCATGACACATGGAATCCAGGAACAGGAGTGGGAATAGCGATACTAGAAGGGTAGGGGGAAAGGGGGAGAGGAAGGGAGAAAGAGGGAACCTATCGCAATAATTGACACATAACCATACACCCTCTGCAGGGGGAAGAGCAACAGAAAACATGGGGGAAGGGAGACAGTGGTCGGTGTGAGATATGAAAATAATAACAATTTATAATCTCTTAATGGGTTATGGGGTGGGGAGCTGATACCAAGGGCTCAATAGGAAATAGATGTCTAGAAAAGAATGAAGGCAATATATGTACAAATATGCCTGATGCAAGCGATGTATGGATTGTAACAAGAGTTGTAAGAGTCTCCAATAAAATTATCTTTTAATAAAAAGAGAAGAAGAATTAAACCATAAGAAACCCTATAAAGGATTGCAGTGAATTAATTTACTAGTTGACAGTGGGTTTGGAATTTTTGTGTTTCCCATTGTTTTATTTTGGTTGCTAGGAAACCCTATCTTGGGTCACCTTGAGTTGGAGTCCACACAATGGCAATGGGTTGATTTGTTTGTTTGCTTTTGATTCTGGCTTGTTGGATATGTGCTAGTTCTTGACCTTGGAAGCAGTTTATTACTGCATAATGAATCACTGCATTGCTATTTAGAAACAGCAACAGTCATGTGATTATGCTTTCTCAGGGTTCTGGGGTTTGTCCAGGCCTAATTAGGATGGTTTTTGTTGGCAATTTCTAATAAGATTGTAGTCATTTAGCCCAGGGGCTGGAGTCATCTTGAGCATTTCTAACTCACAGACTGGAGGATGATGCTGGGTATGGGTTGGGACTTTGGCTAGAGATTGGCACACTTCCTGCTCCTTGAAAGTGTCGATTTGATTTGTAAGTGGGTTTTTCCACTTGGAAGATTTAGGGTAGTTTAACTTCTCAGATGACAGATGAAGGCTCTCAGTGAGTGTCCTAAGTAATATTGGTCGAAAGCTGCATGCTCTTTTCTAATCTAACTTGGGAGTCACAGGGGGTTCATCTCCACCCTCATCTCTCTGATGAGGGAGAAGCAAACTATTCTCAGGCTCAAGAGGAAAGGATATAAACTCCTCCTCTGTATGGGAGAATGGCAAAGGATTTTCAACGTGTTTTGAAACTATTGCAGGATTACATGGGTGTTTCCTCGATAGTAAATTCTTGAATACATTTTGTTTTATAAAAATTTCTGTATGTGTGTTATATTTTATCAATCAGGAAACTAAAAACAAAACCAAGCAGCATACTCTCAGTTCAATAAGGAGGGTCAGGATCTCTAAGAATGTGAGAAACATCGTCTTTTCTCTACCTCTGTTTCCTTACTACTCTCTAAGGCCTAGATTTAACCCTTAACAACCAGTTTCCAGTCTCTTGCTGGCTTTATCTTAGCACAGCTTTGTCACACACACACACAAAAGAATATTGAGTCTCAACAGAATAGTACTCTTGCACTTTTTCATAGATCCCGTGGTAGGAAGAATAATGGGTCATCAAAGATATCTATGAGGTAATCCCCTGATCTGTGTAATATATTACCTTACCTGGCAAAATCGATTTCACAGATAAAATTAAGACTCTGAGGTAAGGACTATCCTGGATTACCTGTATTATATAGTAACAAAAGTCCTTATAAGACACGGAAGGGTCAGAATAAAAGAAAGTCAGAGAGAGATGTAACCCGAGAGAGGTCACAGTGACATTGCTACTAGAAAGAGACACAAACCAAGGAAAGCAGGCAATCCCTTGAAGCCGGAAAAAGGCAAGGAAGGAGATTTCCCCTAGAGTTTCTAGAAAGAGCTAGCCCCATGAACACCTGGCTTTGCTCCATAAAACCCTCTTTTGGACTTTTGACCTCCAGAAACCCAAGAGAATAAATCTATGCTATATTAAGCCACTGGATTGTGGCAATTTGTCACAGAAGCAATAGGAAACTAATACAATCTCTTACTTGTGTTCTACTTGAAACCCTCCCCAGGCAACTCTATTAAGTCCTATCCAGTGTTAAGAACCCAGCTCAGATGCTTGCTTCTTCTGAAATCCTTTTATCATCACAGCTGGAAGTACTTCTCTATCCTCTGAAACTCTAGGGCACTTTGTACCACTGGTAGTCCACTCACCACATATCACTTCATTGAGCTTATTTGAGGTCAAGATTTTTAGTTTGCTCCATAGTTCCTTGCTCAGGAATTTGACCCATTTTACACACACACACACACACACACACACACACACACACACACACACACATGTTTTTTTGAATGTAAGATCAGAAGAATATTACATTAAAATATTTAAGAATATTTCCAGTAATAGTACATGAAACAGTGGACATTTTGTATAAAGATGTAAAATGTGTATCATAACATACGTTTGCAACTTCATCCCATCCATTTAATATCTGATGCATGTAATGATTTAGATCTCCGAATCTTTTGTGGTCTGAATTTGTAAAAGGTAAATGCCACCAATGAGGAAACCTGTTTTAAAAGAAAAAAGATTATATCCAGTAAATATAAAATTGCCCTGCGTGTTTTAGAATTGTTCACAGCTACATCAAATTGAAGGGTCAATACTAATATTTTAAAAAGCTGTAGTATAGCATGTGATTAATTCTGAGAGTTTTATTACCAAAGCTATGGCCGCTTGATTATTTAACTGTTATTAGTATCCTTTTAATCTAATTTAACATACTAAATTAATTTGTTTGCCTTTAAAAAACTATATTTATGACGGACCACACATTTTCATTCTTTCAGTACATGTGAGGGCTTACTGTCTGAAGTTAATGAGCCACATTTTTCAAAAAGGTCAGTTTGTATTATTTCTTCTGGCTTCACTGAACTTACTGCTACACTAACTAAATTAAACATTTTAAAACCTTGGCCTCTGGGGATCACTTACATAGTGATGGCTCAACTACAAGTGACATATGCTTCCATCTGGCCTTAGTCTTAGAACAAAGTAGCACGTTCCCTGGAGTCTGACTTGGAGAATTCCCTCTACCGAATTATGCATGGTGGTTTGGCTTGATGGGGTAGGTGTGATTGTCTGTTGGGTTATATGGCTTGCAAATCATGGGTAGCATTTGGAAAATATCTTCAGTGGTTAAATGCACCCTTTCAGGAATTATCTTCCTATGACTATAGTCTTAATGCTGCCTTCTTCATACCTCTGCTTCTTGATTAGGACAGCTGGGCTACCTTGCTTCCCTGAGGGAGAGTGTGGAGGAAAGTGAAGTGTCAGCAAATGCACCAAACTGTGTTAACAACTTCAGGTTACGTCAATCCAGGGCTTACTTTTGGAAATCCAAAGGAAGTCCAAAATTATATGTTTATATACTTATATAATAAAAGTCCCTTGAAGTTCTAAAAGGAGCCCTGGTGTTGCAGTGTTAAGTGCTCATTTGATATCCAAAAGGTTGATGGGTAAAATTCACCAGCCACTCTAGGGGAGAAAAATTGTCTGCTTCTGTAAAGATTAGGGTCTTGGAAACCCCTTGGGGAAGTTTTACTCTGTTGTTATTGCTGTTGTTTTTTAAATCTGAATTTAGATGTCATGAAAACTAATATCAATATATGACTAATAAAAAAACTATAAAATTTATACATTCGTTTAGTATCAAAAGTTACAAAATTTATCGGGAAGTCTATTTTATAACCAGGTGGAGAGGGCTTTAACAAATTTTATTTCATAAAACTAAGGTTAGACTTTATTGGCTAAAATAAAACAGGGTTCAAGAGAGGTGTGTACTAAAACTCATGTTTAGAAATAAATCCATATGAATCGAGGAGCACTGCTACAGTACTTCCATTCAATTGTTTGCTAAAGATAGCACAGTGATTATTGAGAATTATTTTTCATGGTCTTTTATCTGACACTCTCATTATATATTCCCTGGTTTTATTCAGAACAAGATTTGGAAATACCTGTCTTGAAAATAGATTTGATATATAGTAATTAGAGTGATTCATTTTTCAACAAGAATACCAATATTTTGACTTGCCCTTCTTCTTGGTACTCAGAGATTATTATACCCTGAAACAATGTTACGAAATAAGATTCTAAATGAGTGGAAAAGCACCTAGGTGTACATGGAAGAGAGAAAGGAAGTCAACTTTTTTTTCAGCCCAGAAGATAAATTCTATAAAGGACCATTAATTTGATGGAAAATGTCCTAACTTTGTCATCTTGGAAGCTGCCCCCGACAAATGGACCAGGCGGAGCATCACCGTTAGGTGCTGTGACTAATTTGGGTTTTATTTTTCATGTCTCTGACTTTCTGGCCATCTTTCCCAGAGCGATTTTCTATAACTACAGTAGCGTTTCTTTCTTTCAATTTCGGAGTCAGTGAAAATCTTGCCCTCATCCTTCATTCATACGCAATACTATACACTTTAATCCCATTGGGAATATGGGCATCTAAATATTGTGCAGGGCACATAGGAGTGAATTTTCCTCCCATCCCCAGATTGCTTGAATAGTTCTAAAATCAATTGAGGGACTGTTGCCAGCCAGTTGGTATGAGCAAAACAGAATCTTAAGTAAAGTTTCAAATCAAGAGGGGGCACAAGGAGAAAGATGATTAGCACTTTAAAAGTTGCATGTTACATTGTTATATCTTAGAGAAAAACAAATGTGTAATGGACAACTTTTTCAAATAAAAAGAGGGGGAACTATTTAACTATTTAACAAGGGTCATCTTACATATGGATAAATCAATCAGTGCAACCACTGATTTTGAATTTAGTATTTAAAAGCCAAATCTTGATATTTCTTGTTAGTCTCTTTTTCATTTAAATACATGGAAATTCTATTATTTTGAGTTCTTAAGTAATTCTTAAGCATGGTGTATTTTAGAAAGTTTCCAGAACAACTTCACTTTCTCCTCAATATCTTGAACATACTCCAGTGACTTCATTTTTAATGTTTAAAGCATCTGTATTTAAAAATCTGTGGCATCTGCAAGTATAATTTTCTTTTCTCTTTTCATGAACATGAACACAATTATCTACATTGCACACATCTTTTCAGCCAGTAATAACTTTGCTTATGTTTATATTTCAAAGTTGAGTAAACCTGAAAATCTAGTAAAAATACACATATACAAAGTTTATTAAGTAAGTGAATGAGCATTCACATTACATAAGAACCATTTACAAGTTCAATGTAAATAAAATCATTTTTAATTTACCTAAGCACTAATATTACAATTTCTGAGAGATAATATTTTTAAAGATACACTATTGTTATACTTGGCAGTCTGTTACCTACATTTGGCTAGTTTTAAATGATAAATTTTGAAAGTTTATTTTAACAGAAATTATTTTCCTTATACTTTTAGTTTGGGCTTAATATTTGCCCCATTATAACATAAATAGAGGCAAAGAATTTAAAGATTTTCCCAAAGGAATATAATAAATTGTGTTTAGATACTACCAGCTAAAATTATAATAAAATGAAAAATGAGTTTTTAGTGTACTGCATTTTGTTATAGAAAATGAATATCTCAGAGCTTTTAATTGCAGCTATTTGTTGAAAGATATCTATTCAATAGAGCTCTGTGTTTTTAAATTCAATTATATTTTTACAGAAAAAAAACTGAAATGATGAAATTTAAAAGGAGGCAAATAAAACAATTTACATGATAATTAATGCAACAGCAAACAGAATCCACATTTTTTTCCCATGTATAAAATCAATGGCTGGAAGGAAAATGAAATTACAAATCTTGCTCTATTTTATGAGAGAAAATATTCTTCACTCAGAGCAGCAGTCTCTATTGAGATAGCTCCAATGAAATTGGAGT
>NW_022103918.1:5037794-5039074 GCF_000313985.2 Echinops telfairi | reverse complement strand
CGCTTACTCTGGGAGAGTCAACGATGCAAACTGCTTCTGAAGTTGGTTGTGAAACTTCGAAAACTGTTCAAACGATTTTTCTGTCAGGCTGGTTTGGTTGCCATGGTGTGTTACCTGGATTAGATACAGCTGCATAAAGCAAATAGACCAAAATAAAAAGACAGCAATAGCCACCTGCAGAACTTTCTCATATTTTCTGAAATCAGGTTTCACATACGCTAAACAAAGTAAGACCATTTCTGAATTACAACATTTCAAAAGCTAAGTAATGCAATTTGTCACAGCAGAATTATCTATAAACACAATATATAAAGACAGCATCGCTCTGTGCACTGGAAACAGACTGCCTACTTTCTGCTCTGTTCTCGTGGATGCTGTAATTAGCGCTTGATTGATATCCTACCACGGGGCAGGAACTGTTCTCTGAAGGTTCTCCACTAATGGCTCCAATTGTTCGGATTTCTCCTTAGAACATCCTCTTTAATGGCACTTCTGCTCCAACTCTGATTGTCATTTGCATAGTCAAAAATCATGCTAAATGTAAAACAGTGAAAGGAAATCTGAGATGAAATAAATGAGGCTTGTTGATAGACTTGATACTTACGTGCCTGTGTTTCTGGCTGAACCCTAAAATTGCAGCTTTCTGAATTGACCTCGCTGCTCTCGGCAGAGTGAAATCCTGTGAGGTAGATTTGGAAGGGCTTATGGCTGACATTTGTGCCAGTGTGTGGATCAAATTATTCAATTTGACGGGGAAACACTCCAGACTTTCCTTTATTTTCCTAGAGAAATGATAAAGACAAGACAATAAAGTTCCTCTGCCTTCACTCATTTCACACATTATTTTATTTCCCTGTGTTTGTTAGAAGATGATGGAAAAATACAGGAACCATGCATGCTTACTTAGAGTTCAGGTATTGAGCATTTATTTTATAAAATTCAACTCCACATATTGAGTAGTCAGCAAAGAAATATAAAAGAATCACGGTGAAATATAAAACTATATTTTTTATGTTGTCTTTTGGCCCCCGTTAGCGATTTTGAATTTTTTTATATTTAGATATTTTTCATCATTTAAATGTTAATTTAGAGCCATTTATATAATTTCAAGAAAATCTATGAAATAATGTCTATTTAAAAAAGCCTAGTTATAATCCCTATTCTCTCCACCCAATTCTTTTCCTCCCCTATATTTAAATACACTCGTATGTTTAAATTATTGTTCAATATTTATTATTTAGCCATTCACTTTTTGTATATATTTATATTATCTGTGCAAC
>NW_022103918.1:5030802-5036544 GCF_000313985.2 Echinops telfairi | reverse complement strand
CTCCGTATGTTAGACACTGTAATGTGGGCTTAGATGGTAGACGCTATGGAGAAGACCAGTTTCTTGGCCTTAGGAAATGTGCAGTCTTTAGTAGGCACTGCACTATAAATACCATAGGCTAATCTTTTCATCCTTAGAGAACAGCAATATAATTATTTTAGTAATAAGTAAGTGAGAGGTATTCCATGCATCCTAAAGGTGACATAACTTGTTATTATTGTGTAGCTGTCATCGAGCTGGTTCCAACTCATAGCAACCCTGGTACAGCAGGAAGGAACATCCTCTGGTGCTACCCCGTCCTCACAATCGTTGCTATGTCCAAGTTCATCATTGCACACACTGTGTCAACCCAACTCTTTGAAAGTCTTCTCTATTTCACTTCCCTTCCACTTTACCAAGCAAAATTCCATTTCCAGGACTGACAACATGTCCAAAGGATGTGAGACAAATCTTGCCACCCTTGCTTCTAAGGAACATTGTGACTGAATGTCTTCCAAGACAGATATGGTTGTTCTTTTGGCAGTCCATAGCACTTTCGGAATTCTTAGCCAGCACCAGAATGCGGATGTACAGATTCTTCTTTGGTCTTCCTGATTCAATGTCCAACTTTCACATGCCGATAAGGCAATTGAGAATTTCATAGTTTGGGTCCGGCACATATTAGTTTTAAAAGTAATGCTTGCTTTTGCCACATTTTAAATAGAGATAATTTAGGAAGTGGAAATTAAAGCATTCCAACTCATGTTTCTCTGATTCCAAAGGTTTTTCTCTCATTGTGGACTGTCTACATAAACAATATTTTATTGTTGCTTTTAAAAAGATGAAACACTAGATTTGGTAGCCAGACAGAACAGGGGAAAGAGGATAAGTGGACAGTGGAAGATGAAAAGAATGACAATGAAGCAGAAGAGAGGTAGCCAAAGAACAAAAAATCATTGTGATGGAGGGGGAGTGCTGAGTAGGTACCCAAGGCCCATCTGTAGGCAACTGGGCATCCCCTTCCAGAAGGGTCACAGGGTCACAGGGAGGAGACAAGCCAATCAGGGTGCAGTGTAACAATGATGAAACATACAACTTTCCTCTAGTTCTTTAGTGCTTCGGCCCCCACCACTCCCCACTATCATGATCCCAATTCTACCTTATAAATCCAACTAGACCAGAGGATGTATACTGGTACAAATAGGAACTGGAAACACAGGGAATCCAGGACAGATGATCCCTTCAGGACTAGTGCTGAGAGTGGTGATACTTCGATAGTGGAGTGAAGGTGGGCTAGAAAGTGGGAACCAATTACAAGGATCTACATTTAACCCCTCCCTGGGGAATGGACAACAAAAAAGTGGGTGAAGGGAGACATCAGACAGTGTAAGACATGAAAAATAATAATAATTTATTAATTATCAAGGTTTCATGAGGGACGGGGAGCAGAGAGGGAGGGGAAAAATGAAGAGCTGATACAAAGGACTCAAGTAGAAAGCAAATGTTTTGAGAATTATGATGGCAACAAATGTACAAATGTGCTTGACACAATTGATGCATGTATGGATTGTGATAAGAGTTGTACGAGCCCCAATAACATGATTAAAAGGAAGAAGAAGAAGCAGAAGAGAGGTGGAAGCACACTTCCCCCATTCCTCCCAGCACAAAGAAAGGGAAATACAAGGAAGAAACATTTCCACCAATGGAAATGTGTTCTATATTCTATTTGCCTTATCAATTGGGCATAATGAAAATGCGGGCAGAGAAAAACAAGAAGTTC
This sequence comes from Echinops telfairi, assembly GCF_000313985.2. NCBI lineage: Eukaryota > Metazoa > Chordata > Mammalia > Afrosoricida > Tenrecidae > Echinops > Echinops telfairi. The sequence continues at coordinate 5,034,785 of NW_022103918.1, read as the reverse complement.
ACACTATCCCCACAATAGTGGCGGAGACCTTCGGTTTTAGGGGCCTTGTGACAAGGACACAACAGGAGCTCTGGGCTTCATTGGTGTGTGTACATTAAAAAGGAAAGCTACCAGAGCAGCCATTACATAGAGAGAACCATAGGGCTGGTCCCACCACGAGATATGATGTCCCTTACTGATCCATAGCGCCACAGGGGACAACACTGGAGGCAAAACACAGGAATTGTGCCCGATCTGACCCCACCACATCAAGGTGAAGCCCTAAGGGCATTCAACAGAGCAGCAACAGGAGAAAAGCAATGAATTCCCCCCAGGAATACAAAAAATAGACTTTAGGACCAGGGTGTGGCACCCCATTAGCCTTGACCAGAAAATACTCACAAAAGTCAACAAACAAACTCGGAACTATTTATAGACTTTTCCTTGTTGTTGTTATTTTGTTTTTGTTTATTGTTTTGTTTTGTTTTTGTGTTTAATATTGATTTTTGCATGTTTATCTAGATAAGATAGGTGGGGTAAACAATACAGAGGAGAAAACAATGGGATCAATGGTTCTTAGGGGACACAGGAGATGGGGAGGCGGGGGTAAGGTAGGAAGGTGCCAACAAACCCATGACAAGGGAACAACAAATGATTTAATGCCACAACGCTGTGGAGGGCATAGGATGCCTGGTGGGATTTAGTCAAGTGCAATGTAGCCATGAGGAATTACTGAGTGCCAAATGTCAAACATAATAATAAAAGGACAAGAGGAAAGCAAAAGGAAATAGAGAAAAGAACTAGGAGGCAAAGGACATTTATAGAGGTCTAAATATAGGCATGTACATATGGAAATCTATTTATATAAAATGATAGGGAAATAGATCTGTGTACATATATTTATAGGTTTAGTATTAAGGCAGCACACCAACACTGGGCCTCTACTCAAGTACTCCTTCAATGCAAGAACACTTTGTTCTAATAATGCGGCATTCTGTGATGCTCACCTTCCCTGAAACAATCACTGAAGATAAATGGGTACATAAGCAAATATGGTGTAGCAAGCTGATGGTGCCTGGCTATCAAAAGATATAGGGTCGGGGGACTTAAAGGCTTGAAGGTAAACAAGCAGCTATCTACCTGAGAAGCAGTCAAGTCCACATGGAAGAAGCACACCAGCCTGAGTGATCATGAAGTGTCAATGAGATCAGGTATCAGGCATCAAAGATCCAGACCAAAAAAATTATATCTATGTGAATGAGGAGGAGGATGGAGTGGAGACCCAGAGCCCATCTGTAGCCACTTGGACATCCCCTTATAAAAGGGTCACTAGAAATAGACAAGCCAGTCAGGGTGTGGTATAGCACTGATGAAACATACAACTTTCCTCTAGTTCTTTAATACTTCTTCCCCCACACTCTCATGACCCCAATTCTAACTTACACATCTGGCTAGATCAGAGCATGTACACTGGGCTCGCAACACAGGGAAACAGGACAGATAAATCCCTCAGAACCAATAATGAGAGTAGTGATGTACCAGGAGGGTAAGGGGAAGGTGAGGGGAGAAGTGGGAACCAATACCATTGGTCAAGATGTAACCGCCCCCACCCTCCCAGGTGGGGGGATTAACAACAGCAAAGTTGCTGAAAAGAGACAGCGGTTGGTGTAAGACATAAGAAAAAGAATAATTTATAAATGATCATGGGTTTATGAAGGAGGGAGTATGGGGAGGTGGGAAAATGAGCTGATACCAAGGGCTCAAGTAGAAAGAAAATGTTTTGAAAATGATAATGGCAATGTATGTACAAATGCGCTTGACACAATGGATATATGCATGAATTGTAATAAAGCTGTAAAGACCCCCAATAAAATTATTTAAAAAAGAAAAGGAGCACTACACTACAGTAAGCCAATCAGTAGTAGAAGACCAGCCATAAAGCCAGCCAATGATAGAAATTCTTCCATTTACAAGAGCAAAACAAAACAAAACAGTTTTTCATTATACACAACTCGCAGGTTAGCTAGATGCCCCTACTTTTCCATGCCCAATAACCTACTCAATATACTTACTTGCCCTGTTCCAACCTTCATGCTGACTCTGGTCTGAAAGCAGTCCCTCATCTGAATACTTCCTTGCCAACAGGACAAAGAACCGAGAGAGGGGTGATTCAAACCCCTGAGCTGTTTACTGGCAACAAATTTAATGTGGAGGTCCCACATAGATCAAAGTTATTTTTGACAATGATACTGGCTTTTCTACAGAAATAACTCCAAGGTAGAATGTTGTTTTTACATATATGTTTAGCACCAAGGGAACATCGTCCAAAGGATCCCGTATAATCAAAACATTGCTTAAGACTTAGATATTGTCTTACAGATCTGCACAAATATTCCATTCTACTGCATCATTTAATACCACATACATATGGTGTCATTTTAGATCAAATAAATATTTCAGTTTCTCATCATCAGCAACAACCGCTACAGGTTCCCTAGCTACGTGGGAAGTTTGAGTCTATCAGGCTCAGAAATTTGTGCTAAATTCAGGAGCTCTGACCTTCCATGTCAGGTTTTATGTCTAGGGAGATATTTCACCCTCAGATAAAATATGATAATATTCTTGAATTCACCTAGATATTAATGTATGACTAAGGTAAACATGGCCTCTGCTTTATGATTTATGCAACGATAACCATTGAGGGAGACTTGCAATTCCGTGAATTAGACAAGTGAATGTAGGCCACCAGGCAACTCTTGATGAATGTTTTATTCAGAGGATGGTTTTGTTGACTATTTAACTTATGGATAGCATTTGGCACTTTGTAGAATTTCTATTTCATAGGCCAGTCTTTAACAGTCCCAAGGAATATTTTTCAAAAGAGTTTATTTTTCTCTGAAGGAGTTTGCATGAGAATGTTCTTTATTTGATCACTGATAGTATATTGTGATTTTATCTTATACAAATGGAAGGAGAGTTTCAGATGATTGACTCACCCATGGACAAATCTTCATCCAAATGTTAAACTTCATTTTCATAGTAGTGGTTTGGCATGTGCAGTAGGCACATTAGGAGTCCCTGGGTGGCACAAATATTGAGCACTCAACTACTCCCTGAAGGGTTGGCAGTTTGAATTCACCCCTTCCCCTAGACATCTCCAGAAGACAGGCCAGGCTGACAACCCCTCTGGAGTGGTTATTCTTTGCACACATGAGGTTGTCGTAAGTCGGAACCAAGCTGATGGCAACCAAAGCAAGAAGTGCCTTTCTTCTCTAATGGAGCTCCTGAGGAGTCAGCTTTCTAAACGTCTCTTCTCTATTAAAGGGCACACTGAAATCAACCAACCTGTCCAAGTTCGTTAGATTTCTTAAGGAACTTATTTCATGGTTTAATTGGTGATCTATGAAATATAGAATCAGCATCTTGTCATATTGAAGCTTGAAGTATCTGACTAGTTGAAAATTTTACTGCCACCGAGTCAATGATTCATATCAACCCCTGTAGGTTTCCCAGATGGTAACTGTCATAGTTTAAAAAGGAAAAATAATTCCAAACTAAATTCAATGAATGGTTGTTAATATATATTGGGTGCACAATAAAAATATTTCCCTTTGTGTAATACTTTTTTAAAATTCAATATTTTCCAGTGTGGAAATAGCATCTGATGATGTTGGTTGCAAATATATGTGATGTGTAGGTGCACACATGTGAACACAAAGGTATTTTTTATTCTTAAACCAAAATACTTGAAAGGTAGATGCTATATTAATCTGTGTGGCTTTGATAGCATGGTGATCTAATTTCAGTACCATGGTTCCAAGTGATTATTTTTAACAATGTTCTTTCCTATTTTTTTTTCATTTTAAGTAATTGTAACTTTATTTTAAGTCTTTTAACTTAATGTTAATCTTCCAATGTTATTCATAAACAAAATTGGATCTTTCAATTCCTTTAACTTGTCTTTAAGTTTTATAATCTAATTTCTTGAATCTGTTAAAAAACAC
>NW_022103918.1:5027105-5028594 GCF_000313985.2 Echinops telfairi | reverse complement strand
AAAAAAAAAAATTATGATTCCATGGAAAATAGTTGTGGTACATTTTATTGAATGCCTAAAAGCAAGAAATTAAGACACTTCTTAGAATAAGAGTGACTTTAAAGCTTCTTTTCTCTGCTGCTTCTCATTTTAGAACTTAGCTTGTAAAAAAGAAAAGCTAAAGGTCTTTGCTATTTTCCAAAGTGAAGTTTCCAGTCTTCAGGATTCATGCTACAACATCAGGAGTCTTATGTAAATGTCAGCCCAGGCACCTGACTCTGCATACAAACAAGAATTGTCAGCCCCTTAGCCTTGACTATACCGAGGAAATTCTTACACCTGCTCCTGGAGCCACCTCTCAAAGACTGGCCAAGTCAGATCAAATGGAATGAAGAAACAAAGAAAGGGTTGATGAACGGGTTTTATCTATAAAATGACATGACAATGAAATTATTTTTCATGATCCTACCTTATTCCTCCTCCCCTGGCCTCAGCCAAATGCCAGCTTATTTTATGGATATTAAAAAGAACATCTTATACAAAGCAAGACCATAAATCTTAAGATGAAATAATATGGAAAATCAATAATGATACATGGTCTTATAATTAAGGTAATAATATTTTTAAACTGTGAAGATGTTTTTGAAAAGTAAATTATTTCAGCCTTCTTGCTTGCTAAATCACTGGAATATAGAAACCAGGCAGTATAAAGAATAGGAATACCAGTGAGGATTAATTGGTGCACAGTGCTAGTGTGGGGATAACAGCTGTGGTGAAAAGGCGACATCTGGACTATCCATCTTTTTGAACTAATGGTGTCTCATACTCTTGGTGGGTACATTGAACTTTTCAAATGCTTTTCACCTTTAGGTTAATAGACTTCTGAACAGTTCCAAGTAACTTTAAAAAGGTTCAACAGCTAAGATGCATCTTCATTTGATGTTCAGGCAAATTCTCTGTATAGCTTATAGCATTCAAAAACAGATATGCTATAGCAGATATTCTTCTACTATAAGAGCAGCAAACTACTATCAAACAACATATATAGTTAGTTAGATCTGAAGTATTTAAAAATTAGTTTAAAAGTAAATTTCATTTAGATTGTTGTTAGGTGCCTCTAACTACTAATTGCCATGTATACAACGGAATGGATCACACTGCCCAGCCCTGGGCCATCGTCACATGACTGGCATACTTGATCACCCCCACCCATTTTTGCAGTCACTATGTCAATACTTCTCATTGATGATCTTCCTTTTTTTTTTGTGACCTGCTATTTCACCAAGCATGATGTTCTTCAGGGACTCTTCCCCTCTGGTAGAATGTAAAAAGCACGCAAGAGTGAACCTTGCCGTCCCGGCATTTATATGCATTCTGGTGTACTTCTTATAAGACAGATTTTTTCTTTTACGTCAAGCCCATGGGATAGGTGATATTTTTCTCGACTACCATAATTCAAAAGCATCAATTCTTTTTTGGTCTTCCTTAATCCTTGACTAGCGTTCACACG
>NW_022103918.1:5019835-5026008 GCF_000313985.2 Echinops telfairi | reverse complement strand
TATGTCTGGAAGCTTTCCATTCCTGTAATGAGTTACAGTCTCTGAAACCCACAAGGACAATTCTTTCCTGCCCTATCTATTGACTCTGTGGCTGTGCATTTGAGTTTGGAGTAAAGTTACATAAAATTTATTATGACCTACATAGTCAAATGCGTTTGTATAGTCAATAAAACACAAGTCAACACCTTCCAGTCCAGATCCATCTGACATTCCGTGTTATACATCCTTTTCTAATTCTGGCTTGAATTTCTAGCAGTTACCCATTGATGTAGTACTCCAACTATTTCTAATTATATTCAGTATTATATTTTATTTGTATAAGATATGAATGATATTATGTAACAGGACCTTATCCATTTGATTAGCACTCTTTGGCATTCACTCAAATATGGATCTTTTCCTGTAGGTTGACAAGGTTGCTGTCTTTCTAATTCTGTTTCTGTTCTGGTTGTTAGATGTCATCAAGTTGGTTCCAACTCATGGCAATCCTATGCGCAACAGAATGGAACGTGACCCAATCTCTTCCCATCCTCAGAGTCATTGCTATATTTTGGATCTCTTCAAACCACGGTATCAACCCATGCCTTTGGCTGTCTTTCTCTGTTTCACCGACTCTGTCAAGCACTGTGTCATTTTCCAGGGACTGGTGTCTCCGGATAACAAGTCCAAAGTTTGGGAGACAAAGTCTTGCCACCCTCACTTCAAAGGAGCAAAGTAGATTTGTTTTTTTCTTCCAAAATAGATTTTTTCTTCTTCTAGCCATCCATGGTACTTTTAATATTTTTCACGAATATTATAATTTAAATGCCGACATTCTTTTTCAGTCTTCCTTATTCAACGTCCACATTTTGCATATACAGGAAGTGATGGAGATTACTATGGTTTGAGTCAGAAACATAGGAAAAGAGGTCACGTGCAGCAGATTCGCCCAATGCAATACACCCTGTTCCTGACTGAGGCTTCTCTTTTGGAGTCAAAGAGGAAATCCTTGACAACTTCGATCTTTTCTCTATTATGATGTTACCTGTTGGTCTGGTTGTGACTTGTTTTTTAAAAATTGATATGATATCCATACTGAAGGGTTCAGGGCTTGATCTTCATAAGCAAATGCTCAAATTCCTCCAGTGAAAACGTTTTCAGGAAGCAAGGTTGTATCATCTGAATACTGCAAATTGTTCATTGTCAATTAGTGAGTGCTTCCAGTGCTTCACCAACTTGTTGACAATTGTAATTCGTATTCATTCAATTCCTGTAGCCTTGTTTTTAAGTTAATGCCTTTAGTGTAGCTGGTCTTCTTCCATCAGTGACATTGGTTCCTGATCACATATGACCTCTTGAAATGGTTAAATACTGACCAGTCCTTTTGGGCTCAATGCTGTGTGCATTCTCCCATTCTCTTTTGTTGCCTCTGCATTGCCCAATATTTTCACCATCAAATGCTTTAACATTGCAATTTGAGGCTTGAGTTTTTTCTTTGGATATCTCTGCTTGATATATGCAGAGTGTGTCCTTCCATTATTTTGCTTCTTCTGACTTCAGATCTTTGCACATTGTACTATAATACTTTGTCTTTTTGAGCTACCCTTTGAAATTTTCTGTTTAGGTTTTTTATTTCATAATTTCTTCCACATGCTTTAGCTACTCTACAAAAAACAGCATGTTTCAAATTATCTTCTGGCATCCACTTTGAGCATTTCTTTATTTCCTGTCTTTTAAGAAGCCCAGGTGGTATAGTGATTATGACTTGGACTGTGTGGTAGTTATGTAATCTGCTGTCAATTTGAAAGGATTACGAGTGAAGAGGTGGGGTCTGGCCTGCCAATCAGATCATAACCAATGAGCCCTCTGTGTGGGCATGGCCTTCTCCTGAGAATTCTGGGAACTTCAGTATTTCTTCCTTGGTGGCTGGAGACACTTCTCTCTCTTGACTCTTGGAGATTCTCTACTGACAAGGCTGACTCCTTGGTAGACATTCCTGAAGGCACATGGACCTACCCTGATGCAGTCCTGGGTGCTGGAGAAGCCACGTGGAGAGCCCTGCCAATGCTGAGATGCTTACAACATCAATGGATTGAAAGACTTTTTACCCACTGACCTGTGTTCGTCCCGTACTCAGCGTCATTGCATGTGTTTTGTGAGTCTGAAGAGGACTTTATAGATTGGTATTGGACACATGGGCTAATATCGGACTTCTGAGCTTAGACTCTACTGGATTGGGATGCTTCCTTTATGTAAAATTACCCTTTATATAAAACTCTTTCTTATATATATACGAGTGTCTGTGGGTTTGTTTTTCCAGTCTACCCAGACTAACACAGACTGTGACCCACATGGTTGGCATTTCAAAGCCAACAGCTGGTCCTCAGGAGAAAGACTGGGCTTTCTACTCCTAAACAGTTACAGTTTGGAAACTCACAGTGGGCCACTATAATCAGCATTGACTTGATGGCAGTGAATTTGTTTGTTTGTTTAAAGAATTTTTGCTTTCTTCATGAGAGATATTCAGGATATCATCCCATAGCTAGTCTGGACTTCTGACATTAGAGTTCAGTGAATCAAATCTACTCTTGGGATGCTCCTAAAACTCAGGCCAGATCTACTGAAGATTGTATTTGGGCTCTCCTGGACTTGCTTTAATTTTCTTCAGCTTCCGCCTGAACTTAGGTATGAGCAATTGATGGTCTGTTCTACAGGTAGCCCTTGTGTCATTTGGCTGCTGATATTGACCATTTTCATCCTGTCTTCCCGCGGGTAGAGTCAGTTTGAATCGTCTGTAGTCCCTCTGATAAAGCCCATATGTATAGTCACGGTTATGTTGTTGAACAGTGTTTGTAATGAAGAAGTCATTGGTCTTGCACGGTTCTACCATGTGATCTCAGATGTCGTTTCTATTGCCAAGGCCATAATTCCCAATTACTGTTCCTTGTTCTTTATTTCCAGCTTTTGTCTTCCAATTGTCAATAATTATCAATGTATCTGGAGAGCATGTTTGATCAATTTCACACTGACTGTCTTGACAGAATTCTTCAATTACTGCATCACTAGTGTGTAAATTTTAATAATAGTTTATTTACTGAGTTTCCTTGTACATGTATAGATATTATACTATCACTGACAGCATTGTACTTCAAGATAGACTTTGAAATGTCTTTTCTTGACTCTGAATGCTATTTCATTCCTCTTGAATTCCTCAGCCCTGGCATAGTTAACCATGATTGTCTGGTTCAAAATAGCTACGGCCAGACCACTTCACCTGACTAGTACCTAAGACATGATCTTTATGTGTTCCATTTAGTTCTTGATGACTTCCAATTTCCTATATTTATACTTCAACATTCTAGGCTCTGACTATTAATATAGACACCTGAAGCTATTTCTTTTCATTTTGTTTGGTGTATTGTCAACAAATGAAGATCCAGAAAGTTTTACTTCAGTCATATCATCAGGGCAGGATCTACCTTGTGAAGGCACTTCTTCTTTGGTCATGTTTGACTGTCTTCTAACTTGAGGTGCTCATCTTCAGCCACTATATCTGAGAATATTTTGCTGCTTTTCATTCAATTTTCAATATATTTGCCAATGCCCCCCTGATATTCATGAGATTTCCAGCGGCTAATCTCTCCAAAATGGACAGACTATTCCTTTGTAACCTGTTCTTAGACTGAAAGCTCCATTGAAACATGCTCACAGTGGGTGACCCTGTTGGGATTTTAAGTATTGGTGGCCTAGCCTTCAGCACCACTACAACATGCAAAGCACGTTGTATGACAAACTGACAATTTTCTAGGCATAGAAAAGTGACTGTTTCTAGTATTTCACCATTTGTTGAAACATTGAAATTGGTATTCTATCTGTTCCTGGAGTTTTGTTTTTCACCAATGCCTTCAATGCAGCTTGAACTTCCTTCAGTACCACAGGTTCTTGATCATATGTGATCTCTGGAACTGGTTGAACATAGATCAATTGTTTTGGGCACAATGACTCTGTATTCTTTCTATCTTTTTTGTTGCTTCTGGTATCATTCATTTTTGTTTTTAAATCGAATACTTCAATATTGCAGAGCGAAGTTTGAATATTTCTTTCAGCTCTTGCATCTTGAGAATACTGGATGTGGCCTTCCCTTTTCTAATTCCAGGTCTTCGCACATTTCATTATGATACTACTGCTTTGTCTTCTCATTCTGCCCTCGGAAGTCTTCTGTTCAGCTCTTTTACTTCATCATGTCTTTAGTTCATTTTAGTTACTCCTCATTCAATAACAGCTCGATAACAGATTTCAGTCTCTTCTAGAATCCATTGGGGTTTTTCCTTCCTTTCTTGTACTTTACATGACCTTTTGTTTTCGTCATATATGATTATTACCTTGATGCCATTCCACTACTTGTCTTCTCTTAGTTATTCATGTTCAAATGCTAATTCTGTTCTTAAGATGGCCTCTAAAACCAAGTGAGATATAGTCAAACTATATTTTAAACAAGGGAAATCTGGTCATTTTATTTCACATTTCCTTTAGAACTATTTTCTTACTCTAGAGAAATGCAACATCTTACTTGCTCATCCCAGCAGGCTCCTTTGTGTGTATGTGCCCGCGCGCGCGTGCGCGCGCACGGGCACATATTTCTGTAGTTATTGATGAACCTGATGGCAACTAATGACACAAGAATTAATACATAAACTAGGGCAAATCTTTATTTGTGGGATTACAATTCATGGTGATAATTTGCAAAATACAAAAGAAAACGATAAAAGAACTCAGAAATTTGATTGCCCATTTAATGGCTTCCTTCTAGATTTTTACTATAAACTTTGATATATTTGAACGTAATGAGATTTGTCTGACTCTTCAGTGAGGAATGACAGGGATATTGGAAAATTCTAACAGTGCAGATTTAAACTCTGGTGACTTGAGGACTTTGGTTCATCTGTTTATTATGATTTGGAGTCCAAGTGATCTCTCTAGTTGTCAGAAACATTTTTAGCTGTTTCACCTCTGTAATTGTTGTAGCAATGAACCAGCTTTGCCCAGTGACCTCTCTACTTAAGATAGTTCTCGCTATAGCTTAAAGTTCAGAAGAGAAGCTCTATGATTTTTGTTGTTGTTTTTGGTGTGTGTGTGTGTGTGTGTGTGTGTGTGTGTGTGTGTGCGCCTGCGCGGCGCATGTGCGCGCGCGTTTGGTGTTTTGTTTTACTTCAAGCCTGCTTCAATTTTAGGTGGAAGGAGGAGACCAGATAAAAATTAAGCCAGAGGAGCTGCCTAGCAGAACAAATGGAATATTTGGGAATACATGGCCAATTTTCTCTCACGCTTTTGGAGGAGGAAATGGATGAAGGGAAAAGCACAATCTGTGTGTGGGAGGGAGGTGGCAAAGAGGTACGTGCTGAACGATCCTGGTCTGGTTTGTGAAATAGGTTATCGGTTTCTACGGGCAGCTAACCCGAGGTTGGAGAGTGATTGAAAATTCTGAAATAACCCATTAGGTTGGCATTTTAATGGGTAGTTGCCTTTGTTGCCTAGCAGTGGCCTCAGCAGAGATATTGCCTGAGAGTATCAATTTGCAGGGGACTGAGTCACGATAGTTTCTGGACTCAATTCAACAGCTCTCCGTTTTAAGAGGAGCAGGAAAAAAAATCAAGGGAAGCAGAGGGAGGGTTTAACACTGATGTGAGAGCCCTTTGTAGCTAGAAAACCAATTTTGTTTTTCTCTGAATATAATCTATTGTAATACAATTTTTAATCCCACATGGTGTGGAGCAGTCTTTGAAGCCCGTAGGATCAGCTTGTAAACCAGAATATGTCTATCCGGAATGAGGTAACACCTGTACTGTTTGCAAATAGAGCACTTCCTGGGAGACACTGGAAACAAGCACTTCTTTCTTCTGAGTCCCGTACAGGATCAGAAAAGGACTTATCCCTACTGCTACTGCTCCTGCTGCTGCTATTGTTGTAAGGTGCCAGCAAATGGATTTCAACTTAAAGTGATCCCATTCTAGGCTTCAGTCTTAATGAATATGGATTCCTGTATCTTTCTCCCACAGAGTAGCTGGGTAGGTTCAAACAGCCAAACCTTCAGGTTAACAGTGATTGCTTTACCTTTATGGCACTAGGGCTTCTTACTACAGTTACTAACACTTGTTAAATCAGCAAGACCAGCAATGGATGCATTATAGAATGAG
>NW_022103918.1:5004967-5017839 GCF_000313985.2 Echinops telfairi | reverse complement strand
GGAAGAAGCATTTAAGAACTGGAGGAAGGTTGTGAGTTTCATTATTGCTATACTGAACCCTAAGTGACTCATCTCCTCCCCACTACCCCTCTGCAAGGTATGTCCAGTTGTCTACAGATGGGCATTAAATTAACCTGGGATACTTTGATAAATTCACTCTATTCGTTTGTATAAATACCAAAAAATAATATTGTATACTTGATTTAAGAAATTTAGAACACCAGAGAAACTTTTAAGAATTAACTTGTAGGCCATCCCTGGCATGATCTATTGAGTATTTATTCCAGGTTCTTCTCAGTGCCAGGTATATATATGTGTGCTAGAAAGGTTCGTGAAGCTTGATAAATGCCAACTGACCAAGGAATTTAGAAAAGCATTGAAAAGACAAGCTAACTACATATTAAATCACATCAAAAAAGAAATATACATAATTGAGACTTTTGGATAAAATGGCACTGAGAAAGGCTCTGAGAGGTTGGAGAAAGCAAGTCTCGTGGGAAATTTCTCTGGGGGAAAACTAATTGAGAGGCTTGGGCATTTGGAGACTGGCCAAACTGGGGAAGAAGGGAGGGAAGCACTAGTCAAATGATTCCATCGGCGTGCTGCAGGTAGCGTTTATACCCTATCCTGAACCAAGCGCCAGGGGACCTTGGAGCTGACATGGAGTCCTGGAATAGTACTGGTAGAAGATGGATCTGTTCCCTACAGACTCAAAAGGAAGAAGAAATCCTCATTGCCATCTAGTCGATGCTGCCTTGGGAGGAGTATTGCCCCTGTGGGTTTGGAAGGTCAACTCTACATGGGAGTAGAAAAGCCTCATCTTTCTCTTGCAGGGCCTCTGACTGTTTTGAACTGCCGTTTTTGGTTAGCACACGAAAGTGTAACCCACCTACTATGCCACCAGGGCCCTTCATTCTCTGAAAAAGCTTGAGATATTCAGAAATACTACTGGACGAAGGGGAGCAATGTGGCTTGTTCAAACTACAGCTAATGTGTCTTGTTCAAACTACAGCTAATGTGGCTTGGGGGGACCTTGAGAATACTATGGTCAGATGGGAAGCAATGCACAAGGACGTGAGTTTGGAGGAGGTAATTTTGAGCATACAGGGCAGTAATGAAGACCTTGTACTTGGGAGCATGAATGGCCCGCCCTTCCTCTTCCTGGCTGTGTTCTTTGATAAATTGCATAACTTCTCCAGGGCCTCATTTCTTAACCTAAAACAACTAAACTCAATGCTGACATGTTACATAATTCTGACTCAGTGACTGAAGAGAACGGCCCATGTGGGTTTCTGAAACTCAACATCTGTTTGGATGCAGAAAGCCTCATTTTTCTCCCATGGAACTGCTGGTGGATTTGAATGACTGACCTAGTGATTGTCAGCCAAACGGTAACCCACGCTACTACCATGGGGATTAAATAAATCACTATATAAAAAAATACTTGGAACAGGGACCTGGCATATATATATAAAACCAAAGCCTGGTTGCCATGAGTTAATTCCAACTTGTGGACCCCATGTGTGTTAGAGTAGAACTGTGAGCCATTTCACTGGTTGATATTTTTTTGACTTACATAATTTTACAGCTCTTATCACAATCCGTACATCCATCTGTTGTCTCAAGCACATTTGTACAGGTTGATTTTTTAAAGAAGTTGATTGCCAGGCCTTTCTACTGTGGTTCCTCTGGGTGAGCTTAACCCTCCAAACTTTTGGCTAGCAGCTGAGGGCATGAATCAATTGTACAACCTAGACCGGTGGTTCTCAATCTGTGGGTTGTGACCCCTTTGGGAGTCTAACAACCCTTTCACAGGGGTCGCCTGATTGATAAGAGCAGCAAAATATCAGTTATGAGGTAGCAACGAAAACAATTTTGTGGCTGGGGGGGGGGTCACCACCACATGAAGAACTGTATTAAAGGGTCGCGGCCTTAGGAAGGCTCTGTCACATAACAGGCACTATTAATAGAAGCTAGTGTTCTATGTTGTTTTATACTGAATGATTGATATTTAAATTATATGTAACTTGTATTTTCAGCTAATTAAACTTTCAGATACATTCTAGAAGTGGAGTTGTTAGTGCTGCTTGCTGCTGGAGTGATCATGACTCATGGTGAGGACACGAGTACAAAGTGGAACCCCTGCTGTACAGGGTTTTCAGGCCTGTGATCTTTTGGGAACAGACCATTGGCCTGTCTTCTGAGGTATCTCTGGGCATTTAGATAGGAATCACCGACCTTTTGGCCAGTGGAAGAGAACATAACAATGCCATCCAGGACCAAGAAGTGGGGTAATGGGAATGTGAAACTAAATATGAAAGCCTGGTTATGAGGGTCCAGTTCATACATGCATGGGTTATTTCAAATAAAACATGTTTAAGCATGTGGATCATCAGTGGAGAGCTGCAGACAGATTCTCTCAGTACTGTACTTGCCTCAGTCTCCTTAAGATTCCGTCAAAAAAATGGTTCAGTCCAAAGAATGACTTCCAAGTGGTTCTGGTAGGCCAATTTGAGTCAAGTCCCAGTAGGTTATGGTGACTGCTTTGGGAAACTTCAAAGGGACAGTCTTGATAGACTTTTTTTTTAATCAAAGGACACAAAATTATCACACAGTTTCATTGCACATTTGTGAGGAAAGGGCCTGAAGATTGTACCAAGGATTTTTTTCTATTACAACCGTGCACCTGCTCATGCTTCAAGGATGGAAAAAATACAGCTTTCCTATAAAATTTTACCTCATCTACCCTAGAGCTCTGATCTTGAGTTTTCACACTTCTTTTTTGTTTCTTAAAACTCAAATAGCATTTTAAAAGAACATGATTCGAGGTTTCCAAAACTGCCATTTTGACGTGGTATGAATTGGAAAGTTCAGAATTCTTTAGAGAAGAGGTAGAGATATGGAAACAATTCCTTAAGAAGTGTATAGACCTAAGTGGAGGATATATTGAGAAGCAAAAGCTTCATTTTTTGATACTTTTTTTTAATAAATATCTCTATGATTTAGTAGCAATCCTTTTTTGACTTACCCTCATCTATACCTTGTATTCCTTATTTTACCTGGGAAAGTTTCTTCATATATCCAACCATTAAACTAATTAAATTATTATAAAAGGCAATATATAATTAAATAAATAAACTAATTTAATATTAAAAGGTTATGTGTTCTATAGAATTATAGAAGAAAAAAGTTCAGTAAATCCTGGATTAGTAAGAAGTTTCATGGAGGATGTTTTCTAAGGATTCGAGGGATGGGTAGACATGGCAGGTTAGATACAATCTTTTCTTGATTGTAGAATTTTATGATTCCACAGAAGTACATCAGGCAAAGTTGGAAACTTGAGTTGAATAGGCAAAATGGGAATGAATGAGCAGTTTCCCTGAAATAATGTTCTTCCCAGAAAAGCATGCATTTTAGAATAATGGGGAGTAGAGGGGTGGTAGGGAATAAACGTTTATGAAGACAATGAGACTAAACATTCTCAGAATGTAAAGAGTAGGAAATGTCAAGTCAAGAAAATTTCTTTCAGACAACAGAGAAAGTCTGTTTTCTGGTTTAGAGGACTAGATGACTTCTAACTTTGCAGTAGAGAGTCAGGGTACTATGTAATGTAACATCTGCAAGCAGGAAGATCACCCTGGCGGTAATAAGCAGGTCATAATGAGGCCCATCACACTGCCTGGAGGTTACTGGCTTCAGATCGCCTCCTCACAACATTAGTTCATTTGCTCTGGAATGGCAAGCGGAGGGGAGTCCCACTAGGCAAGCTCATCTATGACTCTGCTCTGCAGATTTGGGTATGTCAGAAGTCCATGGATGAGAGAAATGGGACTGTGGGAGAGAAGAAGAGCCTATTTGCACTTTTTCTATGAACAGGGCATAAAGGAGCTTTTTCAACCACACAAATTTAGAGATTTACTATTTTTAAGTGGTCGAGGGGACTTGTGGTAAGTGACAATACTATTGTTTTATCCAAGTAATGGACCATACCAAACATACTTTCTACAGCACAACTTCACTTTTCCTTACTCCACATTTTCTTGTCCTTTTGTATACCAATCACTGACTAATAAGTTGCAGCCCATTTTACAAATAGACATACCGCTGAGACGCATGTGCTAAAAAAATAGATGTCTGAAGGGATCTACTTTTAGTACCATGTGACCCATCAAGTTTAGAGAGAGCCCATTGGACCTGCAGTGTTGCAGATTCCTGCAGATGAGGTACCAGAGCTGCCTTGGACTCCAAAGGCCCTTCCAGACTCCCTGCACAATGTACTTCCACTCAACCCAGGCGAACTTCTTAGACCTTCCATTCTTTCTTTTCTTTTCCATGGAAGTCTCCTTGCCTGATTAGTTGAAGTAACCTGCGAGTTCTTGATCCTTAAAACACTTCCAGGTCATCATTATTGACCCCAGTCAGCTTCAAACTAATATCTTCTATTTTTTGGTAATAAACAGCAATCTCATATTTATATCAGTGAATATAACCTAACACTTCCTTGTGTCGTCCCTATACGAAAGAAGGACATTTGTTAAGACTGAAAACAAAGCAAAACTAAACTAACGACTAACGTGCCAGACTCCACTATTGAATCTATGACAATAGAATCTCAGAAACAAACTGTTGTTAGGTACGGTCTGATCGGTTCTGACTCACAGCAATCCTATGCACACCAGAACGGAACACCGCTGGGCTAGCGCCATCCTCCTAGTTGTTGCTATGTGGACCCCATGGTGCTGCCATTGTCCGTCCAGTTCCTTGCGACCTTCCTCTCCTTTGTTGCCCTTCCACATTCCCAAGCATAATGTCCTTCACCAAGCACTGATCTCTCCTGAGAACATGTCCAAGGTACATGAGATGATGTCACCCAGCACCGTCCTTGTCAGAACCCCTTAATTCAGTTCCTCATGTTGTGGTGACCCCTAATCATAAAATTATTTCATTGATACTTCATAACTGTCATCTTGCTGCTGTTATGAATCATAATGTAAATTGTAATGTGTTTTCCAAAGGTGTTTGGCGACTCCTGTGAATGGGTCATTCGACCCCCAAAGGGGTCGCTACTCACAGTTTGAGAACCGCTGCTCTAAGAAGCATTTTTGCTGTACTTATTTCAAGACAGTCTTGTTTGTTCTTTAGAAGTCCACCGTACTTTCAATATTCTTCTCTAAAACTGTAGTTCAAATGTATCTATTTTTATTTGGTCTTCTTTATTCAATATCACAATCACATGCATACAAGGTAATTACAAATATTATGGCTTGGGTTACAAGCACCTTTGTCCTCGAAATAACATCCTAATAACATCCTTGCTTTTCAACTCTTTAAAAAAGTCTTATGCGCAGATTTCCCCAAAGCAATGTGTTGTTTGATCTCTTCCTGTTCGTGCTGCTTCCATGAACAGTGACTGTAAATCCAAGCAAGATGAGATTCTTGACAACTTCAAACTTTTCTCCCTTGATCATGATGTTACCTATTGGTCCAGTTGTGAGGATTTTGGTCTTCTTCACGTCAGGTTGCAATACACACTAAAAGCTGCAATCCTTGATCTTCATCAGCAAGTGCTTTAAAGTCTCCACACTTTTAGCAGGCAAGGTTGTGTCATCTGCATATTGCAGGTTGTTAATAAGTCTTCCTCCAATCCTTATGCCACGTTCTTCATCAGATAAGCTGACTTCTCAGCGTACAGATTGAGTAAGTACGGTGAGAGGCTGCAACCCTGCTGCACCCCTTTCCTGATTTTAAACCCCGAAGCATGCCCTCGTTCTGTTTATACAACTGCTTCTTGCTCCGTGGTGTGTAGGTTCCTCAGGAAAGTAAAAGGGGAGCGGGGAGTAATGTTTTTAGTAGGGCCCCTACTTGTTGTTTAATCAGACCCATTAGTAAGAAAAATATTACAAGAGATAAGGAATATTGTATTGTTCTACAAAAATTATTTCCTAGAATAGAAAATATGGCTACTATCAATTTTCCACCTAAAATATACTGCACTGAAATTTAAACAAGAAAGTTCAAAATTATCTGAACAATGATTTAAAGTTTTGTTAAAAATCACTGTATTCTTCCCAGATTCTTACCTTGATGTTTACTAGTTTTTTCTCAGAGTTGCTTAATTAAAAAAAAAGATTAAAAACTGAAGGTAGTCATAGATCTTTGACCAAAAATTCCAATATTTGTACTGTTTTAGAGATAAAAGTTCTACGTCCCTATCTCATCATAAATCCTATTTTCCAAACCATTTTCTGGCATAGTTCAAATAGAGCATCCAATTTATTTATTTCAGCCCTTGCTCTTTTCAGTGACCTCATACTGAACAATCTATTAGATGAAGAGATTGGTTAACAAACAACAGCATTCTATGGCAACATTGACAAGACCTTCTGATAGACGTTCACATTGCTTCCTATTGCCCCTTAGGAAGTAGAGATACAAGCTAGTTCTGGTTTCATACCAATTACCAGTCACCCTGAAATCATCTCTAAAACAAAATAAGTGTCGGCCTATGTTAGACACACACACTCTCATACAACCACAGTTCATCTTACTTGGTAAAATAACTGGTTGCTTCGAGGTCTGTGTCTTGTGGGCGAAGGTTATCATACACATATTTTAGGTCTTGGATTCCGTTTAGCTCAGGCAATCCTGCATATAACATCTTAACAAAACAAAAGCAAAGAATAACAGAATCATTGAAAATAAAATATCTCTAGTGAGAGAGCTATATTAACATAAATTTACCCTGCAAGTACTTTAAGTGTCTACCCATAAATGAATATAACTTCATGTGTCTTAGCCTCTCATATATAGGATTGCTATGAGTGAGAATTGACAGGGTGGCAATCAATTTGGCTTTATTTAGTAGTAGAAAGAAACAATAATGATTGTAAAAATGCATAATACTATAGTTTTCAAAGTGCTCTCAGATTAATTATTCAGTTTGATCCCCATAAACCAGTAAAGTGAAAATGACAATAATAATATCCTCATCTTGTCTAATTTATATGAGGCATATTTAAAATGACAAAGTAGAAATAATAAGTGCTGTAGTCGTTTCTAAGGAATCCTGGGAATGGCACAATAGTCAAGCCCCTTGCTACTAACCCACAAAGTCTGTTTGAACCCACTGGCCAGTCTAAGTGGGAAATATGTGGTAAACTACTTCCGTAAAGACTCACAACCTTGGAAATCCTCTACAAAATTCGACTCTATCTTATATAGATTCTATGCATTGGAATCGACTGAACCAGTTCATGGGTAACACATGTTTTGAGCTCAACTACTAATTGAAGGACTTCGGCCTTCAGCATGACTATGACTCAATGTAAGGACCCAAATCCTTACAACTGGTCCAATAGGTAACATTGTGATAGATGGAGGAAAGTTTGAAGCTGGCAAGTATTTCATCTTATATGGATCCACACTGAGTTCTCATAGAAGCAGTCCAGAGATCAAAGGATACATTGCATTAGGTAAATTTGCTGCATGAGACCTTATTAGAGTATTGAAAAGCAAGGACGTTACTTTGAGGACTAAGATACACTGGAACCAAGCCATGGTATTTTCCACTGCCTCATGGGCAGGTGAAAGTTGGATATTGAGTAAAAAGAACGATGGAGAATTGATGCATTTTAATTACAGAGCTGGAGAAGAATACTGAAAGTACCATGGACTGCTAAAAGAATAAACTGATCTTGGAAGAAATATAGCCAGAGTGCTCCCTTAGAGACAAGGGTGGCAAGACTTCTTCTTACAGACTTTGGATCTATCAGGAGAGACCAGCCCCTAGAGAAGGACATCGTGCTTGGTGTGTTAGTCTGGGTAATTAGAGAAACAAATCCATAGAAACTCATAAGTATAAGAGAGAGTTTTATATAAAGGTTAAGTGCACATCAAGAAAACATCCCAACCTAGTGCTGTCCAAGCCCACATGTCCAACATTTGTCCATATGTCTGACAAAAATCCACAAAGTCCTCCTCCATCTCACAAAACATGCAATGATGCCGACTGCAGGAGGAAGGCCGAATCAGTGAACGTGTAAGCATCTCAGTGCTGGCAGGGGTCTCTACGAGGCTGCTCCATCATACAGAGTTGCATCGGGGTAGGTCCATGAGGCTTCTCCTCGGGGATGTCTTGCAGGAAGTGAGCCTTGCCAGCTGAAGTAGGGAACTGGCTAAGGCACCCTGGTCGGACCATCAGAGAGCAAGGGACCCGAGAACTCAAAAGGTGAAGCTCACCGAGCCATTTATCCCTCCACCCTTCAATTAACCCATGTGATTATCATCCAGGTTAGCACAATTAACTACCTCACGTGGTAAAGTGGAGAGGCACCAAAAAAGACAAAGGCCTTCAATGAGATGGACTGATACGGTGACTGCAATAAAAGGGCTCGGGCACAGGAACGATTGTGAAGATGGCCCAGGACCATTCTGCTGTGCCTAAGGTCATTGTGGGTTGGAACTGACTCTGGAACCCAACAACGACAACAACCATAACGAAAAGAAAGCGTGTCAGTTTGAATCCATCAGAGACACTACATAAGAAAGGCTTGGCAAACTACCTGCCTAAGATGACAATCTTTGAAAACCCTGTAGAATTGGATTTCATTCTGACACATGTGAGGTTGCCATCAGTTACAATTAATTCCATGGCTAGGAGTTATGATTTTTCTTTTGTAAAGACAATGACTGCACCTACCATTTACTACCAGTAATCTTAGATAAGCTTCCTTGATTCTCCATTTTTTATTTTTAGATATAAAAGTACTCAATATGGTCTGAGAGACTCAATGCCTAAGGAATGAGAAGGAGCTGTACACATTATAGATTATTATATGACAAGTAGGTAGCAATAGCTATTTTAATAGTAAAAATCCACAGAAAGCCATAAGTGAAGTGTTCAGATTAAGTAGTTTGTAAAAAAAGAGAATAAAAATCATGCTTCTGATTCTTAATCATGATTATTTCGGTGACTGTTACTCATACTAGATACAACACAACGTTCCTAGTTAAGGGGTGATTGTATTTAATAAAGTCATCAGAGTGATCATGAGATTAGAGATGAAGTTATACAAAGCTCAAGTGTTCTCTTCTCCAGGAAGTTACTTTGTATTAAAATGTGAGAAGAAGAGATAGCATTCTCTTTAGATATAGACACCATTTTAGCAACAGTAGATCTAAAATAAATATAAACTTTGACAAGGAAAGAGAAGGAAGACGGTCATTAGTAGCTCTATGACTAAGATGGTAAATGATTTCCTGATTTGGGGTGTTGTTATTATGTGTCATTGAGTCTGTTTCTACTTATAGTGATCTCATGCTCTGTGAAATTAGGACCAAGGCCAATAATCCTAAAAATCAAGGAAAAAATGAGAATATGGCTATGGCGGATTGGTAAAGCTGTTATTGGCATGGTAAACTCCAATTAAGGGGGAAATGGATTTGAAATTGCTCTTCTATCCTATTGTCACTGCCCAGATCAACAGACCAGGGAATATAAATGTACAGAAGCAATGTTATTTACAAAAGCGACTCCAGGAGGGCTCTCTGGAACACGGGGCAGGCAATACTGCTATCAGCTTAGGGTGTTTTAGCGGCAGAAAGGACAGTGAGCCTTATTGTAAGGGTAGTGGAAATCTCTGAAAGCACTTTGATGTAGAAGTAAATGAATGAAGTTGCAGTTTAAAAATGATAATCATGTGTAGGACATGGGTTAGAGTGGAACCAGATGAGAATATGGAATTGGACAGTGGTTAAGAATGGAGATAAGTGGTTGGATTTTAAACATATGCAGGGATTGGTGGTGAGAAAATGTAGTGATTGATTAGATAGATTAAGAAGGGTGGTCAGTGTCTAAAAATCAGGACTTTAGATGTAGGACTCATGGGCATATAAATGGTAAGGAAACATGGGAATGGATCCATTATTCCTAGAGGATTATCAAGTGTCTCTCCTTGTGGATGACCCGTTACTAATTCAAATCCATATAATCCAAATTTGAGCAAAAGACCTTCTCCCCACAACACTCTCTCCCTTTTACTACTTCATATCTTCATTTAAACTACCACCATTGTCCAACTAGCGAATTTTTATCTACTTTAATTTCTGATGATCAACTGTGGATCATTTAATTCTATGTAAACTACCTCATCAATTTTGTGTTTCATCCTCCCTTTTCAGCACAGTTGTCATTGTCCTATTTCCACTTGTCATCTTCATTTGCCTATGTTTCAATGATCTAACCTCTGAGTTACCTTCCACATCATAAATAAATGAACTGCTATCAAAGACAAAATCCCTCCTTCTGGACACAAATGCTTTTCTAGTCTAAGGGTGACTTACAATTTTTACCTTATCATCTACATCAATCTTCAATTGTATAGCAAAGTGGGTCCATCTGAACTTTTCCAGTTCCAAAACCAGTCATGCTTGTATTCTAATACAGACTTGTATGCTTTTTCTTTGCCAAGGATGCAGAGGGCTTTTTTTCTCCCTCCATGTAGACTACAATATTTTCTCAAGATTCAGCTCAAACATTCTTGTTCCTTGAAGCATCACTTAACCTCTCAGTATTATTGAATCGCTGTTAGCTTTGTACTGAGATCATGTCGAACATAACTCAGTTGAGTCCTTACTGCTTTCCAGCTTTTACTGTATTTTGTTCTTATATGTTTGTCCCAATAGATTTTAAGTTATCTTGGAATAGGAACTGGGCTTTTATTCAACGTTGAATTGTCTTTCTGTGTTGCCTTACGTGGTGTATGTAAACAATTGGAACTTAATGTCTGTGAAATAATGTCTGGATGGATGAATTGATGAACGAGTCCGCACCGGATCCTAGTAGGCATTAGAAACCTACAGTGATCACAATCAATCTGCACTACTCATGTATCAAAAGTTGACTCTGCCAAACAGTTCCTTGGGAACGGGACCCTATATTCCTTCACTTGTCCATATAGACACACAGGTAAGCACACACACACACACACACACACACACACACACACACACACCCCAATACACACTAGCTGACAAGTTTGGGCTAGTTTAAACTAAATGAATGCAAGCTCTTTCCCTGTCATGGGGCTGACTAAAGGTAACTAGTGCTAGATTCCCCCTTGTTGATATGCACCATTCCTTGGAAAGGCGGCTTTGAATGTTGTAACTCTTCACACCATAAAGTAAAGATTGCTTCATAACTGAGTCCACTTTACCCATGCCTATTGCTCTCTGTCCCACACCAGTGTGCTTTGAGTCCCTCCTCGTCTAAATTACATCTGTAGGAACTTTTACTGGAAGGATAAGTAGGGGACAAGTGACCATGATAATAACAGTAGCACTAATAAACACGTAAATCACTTTTATAAAAGATAGGCACATTTCCAAAGAGTTGGCTCCTTCTGTTCTCTTACAAGTTCAAATCTATTTAACAGTGAAGCTTAGGTAAGCAGACACTCTTCCCTGCCACAAAGCAAAGTTTGAAAGCTTTCTGCTGGGAAATATCTGATGTAATAATGGGTGTGATAAACATTTTAAACTGGGTGAATGGTCCCTATGTTCTTTGGAAAGCTTCCATAATAGTTGATATTGATTTTTTAATGAGAGAAAAGCTGACGAAATACAGGCTTTTATGTTAGTGAACTCAGCCAGCAACACTCTTGGGCCTCCTACAGATGTTTTGCTCTTAAGCAAGACAGAAATTTCATGGATTATTTTTTACCCACTTTTCCCAGGAGCAAATAAAAAGCACTATGGGTATATCTGGGACACACTGCTCTCTCCCAGGGATGCACCATTAACTCCATAGTAGACCCACGAAAAGCTGTGGTTTATAATCTTGGGTACTGGCCATTCTGGGAAATAGAATTTACGACCATATCAAGTATTTCTCAAGTTGTAACTAGGCCACGGGGAAGTAAATGGAATTCTGTTTTACTTAGTGACCAACACAGCCAGAACCACTTTGAGAGAGAATGGAGGGAAATATAGAATACCAACATGGGCAAATAAATAAATAAATGATACACAACACACTTAAACATGGTCTGCATTTGATGAGGAGCCATATCCAAAAATAATGTGCCTGAAACATTTTGAGGTCACGGATCCTTTTATTAGAGCTACAGAATCCCATAGGACATACACGGAGAGAGAACTGATCTGAGATGGAAGTTAGCAGACACTGAGGCAGTAGTACATCATTGATATGCACGTGCTTATTTATTGGCTTCATTGATCTACATTGATCCTGATCTCAAATTCATTTTTTTGTGGGAAGCCGAGAGGCGCCAATGGCTACAGGCCTCAGCCACTAAATGAAAGGTAGTGGTTCAAAATCACCAGCAGCTGTGTGAGAGAAAGACGCGTCACTCTGTTTCCATAAAGCTCTGCAGCCTCAGGGACTGGATGGAGCAGGCTTGCTGCGTCTGTGTGGTCTTTATGAGCAGGAACTGGACTCGATGCTAATGGGTTAATGCTAACACTGCCTGCTTCCTTTCAATCAGTGCCCTCCTGAGCCAAATTTGCTTAAAGCCTAAAAGCCAAGAATTGAATCTTCAAAGCATATTATTACCCTAACACAGTCTCTTCTAAATCTGGCTTGAGTTTTAGACAGTTCTCTATCAATGTACAGTGGCAACCAGTTTTAATTGTTTTCAACAAAATTTTATGTGTCTTTCATATTATGGTATTTGATGTGTATTTGGCTATGCCCACATTCTATTGTACCATCTCTCTTCCAATTGGTTAGAGGTGGCTGTCCTCCACATTTTTTGGCATATTTTTTTTTCTTTTTTAACATTTTATTAGGGGCTCATACAACTGTTATCCCAATCCATACACACATCAATTGTGTAAAGTGCATTTGTACATCG
>NW_022103918.1:4992403-5000104 GCF_000313985.2 Echinops telfairi | reverse complement strand
TCAAGGGGAAATCAGTGTTTGTAGAGCATAAGCGGTTAAAGCGCTCACCTGATAATCAACAGGTCAGTGGTTTGATTCATCAGCTGCTCTGTTGAAGAAAGGTCGTTATCTTCCACAAAGATGAACAGTATTAGAAATCCTGCATCCCAGCTCTACTCTGACCTATTGGGATGCTATGAGTCAGGATTGACTAATTGACTTTGAGTTTTGATTTTTTTGTGTGGTTTAGATAATTATGAGGTAAATTAAATCAAGATCATAGACATCCCTAGTAGAGTTTCTTCTGCAATATGGGTAAAGATTATAAAACTTAAGCCATCCTATAATTGTAAGATGACCTATCAGGATAGGGAAATAGAATACAGATATGCAAAACTGAATCTTTGCTTTGCTTGATAAGCCAACTTGAAGATTCTGGAGGTGGGTGGGACCTTATATAGCCAGTCTATAAACAAAGAAAGCAAAACATCTTTGCATGTAAAGTATTTTTATAATTGTTATAATATTTTTAGACATTCTTATTTTTCAATAACCACAAAAAAGTCTATGTTGGAAGAAGTATAACTATAAATGCCATAAATGCAATGATGGTTCCTAGTTGGGGAAAGCGACTAACAGTGCTTTCAGAGACCTTTAGGGGGTAGTTTGCCTGGTAACATGCTCCTAATAAGCCACTTTGCTTTGGGTTTCTGGACATTCCCTGGGGATGCAGGCCATGTGCCACAGAACACTGAGATATTGAGTCCTGGATCAGAAGGCATCCAATACAGTCCAGATGCCATACTGGAGGGATGCGATGTGGAAACCCCACTAGGTCAATGAGATTCCACCTCAAACATACCTGTAACCTGAGGAATTAAGACTGAAATTACATGACATGTGAAGAAGCAGAAGACAGGTCTACCAAGAGTATTGAACTGCCGGTGGGCATACTAACATTTATTTACTATTTCAATGCACTACTTGCTATATTAAGATATGTAACATTCTGGCAGATTTGGGTCTGACATTGTCAGTGAATATTATTGCAAGTTTGCCTGACCACCAATTTCCAAAGTTTGTGCAAATAGCATCCAGTCACATAAGGATTTATTCTGTACAAGTGAATAATCCATGTATTGCAAGATGTAACTAGCCTACACTTGTTCAGTCTCCCTCTCCCATAGTGTTTTAAAATTAGGACCATGGTATCATCAATTCATTATAAACTAAAGGTCCTTTGTTTCAGGGAGATGGTAGATAAGATTCTCTACCATAACTTAACAAGGATATCTCTAAGGTGAACCAGGGGCAGATAAAAAACATAGATTCATGAAAGGATTTGGGGCTGGACTTAATTGTAACTCCAATCTTAAACAATTAGTTCTTACTACATGACCCTGCTCAATGCTCACCCTCATTGAGGGAACACAGAAGGTATGGGTGCTTTAGCAAAGTGTGATGAAGAAATTAGATAGTGTCTGGCTATCAGAGTGGTGTCTGGAGTCTTAAAGGCTTGTTTCCAAAAGCGCAGCCATCTAAGTTAAATGTCAACTAAGCCCACTTGGAACAAGCACACCAACATGCATCATCCAAGGATTGTAAATTATATAGTCCAAATTCGAATAAGGGAATAGTATCAGAGCTTTAATTATGAGATTCTGGTTTGCAGAAGGCTATGGATGGCAGTGGAAGCCCGAAATACCTTTGCGGGGATCTACAGAGGGAGTAAGGATTTTCTTCTGACCAGAACTGAGGGATGGGAATGACCTGGTTCTCAGACAACAAGTATTGAAGAGGAGAATACAGGATATTAAAATGGTAAATCTGCCTTGAAAAGTTAAAACCTTGTCATATGATCTCCCCTATGATACACTTTGGGCTTGGTCTGGTTTTTAATATTCTCTGGGATTTTTTGTTGTTATTTGTTTGTTTACATAGTGGGGTTTATCTTTGTTGTATTTTGTCATTTTGGGTAGCCATCTTGACTTTTTATGTGTTTCCCTATTTTTTGGGGGGGAGGGTATGTGAAAACCAGGATAGGTGAACCTATCAGGACAACAACCAGAATAAGTGTTCATGGGTAGGAAACGGGGGGTGGGAATTCAAGGGGAAGCTGATATCAAGGGGCTCAAGAAGGACAAAAATGTTTTGAAACTGATTTGGGTAGCAATTGTACAACACTGCTTGGTGCAATTGAACTATGAAGTGGTGTGGTATCTGGATTAACTCATAATCAGGTAGTTTGAAAATAAGATGATGGTGAGACTTACTGTCATGGGCTTTGGAAATGTTATATGGATAAACTAATCCCTGGAAAAGGTTATTATGCCTGATAATGTGGATTCTCAGTAAAAAAGAGGAAGTCCCACCAGGAGATGCATCACTACATGGCTGCAATGGTGGTCTCCACTGTAATAACTGTGAAGCTGGCACAGGATTTAGAAGCATTTTGTTTGGTTGTGCTTAGAGTCACTATGAATTGGAACACTCTCAGGAGCACTTAACAACAATATATTTTAGGACAAGGAGAAAAAAATAAGGTGAATATTGCTTGAAAATTTTAAAAATATCCAAATCAAATCTTCATTGTAACAAAATCCCTGACCAATAGATCTTCTGTGCAACGATGGACTTCTTTTTTAATATTCCCACTACAACTAATAATAATAATTCACTCTTGAGTACATGAAATGTGGCTAGTGACTAAAGACAGACTTTTAAATTTTATTTAATACTAATTAATTCAATTTTAAATAGCCATTTATGGTAGAGAATATTGTATTGGATAGCATTCTTATTAAGTAACAAGAATCTATTACACTGATAAATTATATGAACACTATTATATGGAAGATAGTATACTACTCAATTTATGTTAACTATTGAATAGGATTACCATGAAATGTAAATCGATGAATATGGATAATCCCTTAAAACCGTTTCTGGCCCATACAAAGCACTCAGTCACTCATTGACTACAACAATCCTACCATGCTGATGTGATTATAATTATTCAATAAATATAAGAAGATTGTCATATGGGGGTAAAGAAATATATTCTAGATAATGTAGCTAGTATTGTTCAAATAGAATTTGAATGCAGGAAGGTCTTGTGAACGCCATGGAATTATATCTGTTACAATATTGTTATCTGAATGCACTAGCCCAATTATTTTTGGTGATAATATTGACTCTATAGGAGTCCTTGTGGTGTGGTGGTTAGGAGTTGAGCTGCAATCCACTTGGTCTACAGTTTGAAACCACCAGTAGCTCCTTGGTAGAAAGATGGAGTGTCCGGTCCCCATAAACAGAGTCTTGGAAACCCACCAGGGGTCGCTATGAGTCAGCTTTAACTCTAAAACCCATACAGACGAAATCAATGGCAAATTCCTCTCACAAGCTGCTGGAATTCCAGGTGTGCACTTCTTTTGCTCGGCAGATATTCCCACAGATTTCCTTTCTCTCTCCCTGCAACCTTGCTCACTTTCTCTTTGGGATGGAGTGTGGAGTGAAACCTTTAATTTATCCTCGTTGATCAAAAGGAGTTACAGGACCAGGATCAGTAGACCTGATGCCCATTCCTAAATGCACTACTCCACAGCCGATTAACAAACCACTTACGTTTTGGACCCATGGTTTCTCAATCTGTAATATATTGACAAGGGAGCAAACACACAGATCAGGAGAGGAAGCAAGAAACAACCATTGCCTTGTCTGTCCCATAGTGTTAGCATGAAGTGTAAATGAGACAGCGCTTCTAATGCACTTAAAAAACTTCTAACACAGTGCAACCAGAGACATTATTTTCAAAATGATTATACTTGATCCTTAGTCAAAATACGCCGAGATAATATCTGAAGGCATCGGTGTTGTCAAGAATAGGAATGTTTGTGATAATAACGGTGTACTAATGTATTGAATTATTAAGAAATGTGTTTATAAATTGCATGATGATAGTCTTAGTTTGGTCATTTCTTTCTGTTTTAAATAGCTCTTTGGGGAACTCCAAGCCATTAGCAAAAATAGACTACTGAAAAGGAGGCATAAAGGAAGCTTATTATTTTTGTTTATTTCCTTAGGGACTTACCATTTCTAGCAAGTTCAAGAGCAGTCTGCTATGCCTTCTGACAATATTATAAGCTCGACAGCAAAGCTCCACAAAATCTTGGAAATGCTGTGGATTTTTCCCACCTCCGGTAATAAAATATTCCATTTCCGAAGTGAAAATAAAAGGGGCCCGGTCCCTATAAACCAAAAACAAGAGCAACCATAAGCAGGAGGATAAGTGGCTTGCAGGGTTAAATTAGGCAATCACACCTTCTTTTCATCGGAATGTTCTTGTCATTTTCTCTCTACCCTTATGAGTATGCTTTCTTCATTTCGGAGCAGGTAGATACATTTACTATGTTGCTGTGGTTCATGGTTTTCCAGTCCAGACTGGCTCATAGTGACCCTTTATACCACAGAAAGCAACACCTCCCAGTCCTGTGCCACTTATCGCTATTAACTGTGTTGTTGTTCAGGGTTTTAGAATCGGTTCTGGCCCATAGTGCCCCTCAGCACAAAACAAAACGCTGCCTGGTCCTGGGCCATCCTCACACTTGTTCCTGTGCTTGAGTCTATCTTTCAAGGCCCTGTGTCAATCCACCTCATTGAAGGCCTTCCTCTTTCACACCGGTCCTCTACTTTACCAAGGGATTGATCTCCCTGACAGCATTTCCAAAATATATAAAAGGAAGGCTTGCCATTCTTGCATCGAGGGGGCATGCTGGCTGTACTTCTTCCAAGACAGACCAGTTTACCCTTTCAGCAGTGTTTTCAATATTCTTCCCCAGCACCACAATTCAAATGCACACATTCTTGTTTGGTCTTCCTTATCTGGTGTCCAACTTTCACATGCATATAAGGCAACTGAAAATACTATGGCTTGGGTCAAGTACATCTTAGTCCTCAAAGTGATACCCTTGCTCTTCAATAGTCTAAAGAGGAGTGATGCAGCGTTATTTATCTAATATAAAGCATCTTTTGATCACTTGACTGCTGCTTCTATGAGCATTGATTGTGGATCCATGGGACAAAATCCTTGACAACATCAACCTTTTGTCCATTTATCATGGTGTTACCTCTTGGTCCATTTGTGAGGATGTGGGTGTTTACATTGAATTGGAATCCTCACTGAAGGCTGAAATCCTTGATCTTCATCAGCAAGTGCTCCAAGCCCTCCCCCTTTCAGCAAGCCAGGCTGTGCCATCTGCACATCGTGCATTGTTAATAAGCCTTCTTCCGTTCCTGATACCACATTCTTTTTCATCGAAGCCAGCTTTTCTGATTATTTGCTCAGAATCCAATTTGAATAAATATGGTTAGAAGATACAATCCTGACACACACCTTCCCTAATTTTAAACCATGTAGTTTCCCTTGTTTTGTTCCCACAACTGCTTCTTGAGCCATGTACAAGTTCAGCATGCACACAATCGAGGGTTCTAGGATTCCTATTCTTCTCAAGGTTGCCTATAGTAGTTTGTTATGACCCACCAGTCAAAGGCCTTGGTATAGTCAATGAAACAGAAATAAACATCTTTCTGGTATTATCTGCTTTCAGCCAAGATCCAATGATATCTTCTGAAACTGGCCGGAATCCCTGGCAGCAACCTCTCCATGTACTGTTGTGAGATGATGTTCAGCAACATTTCACTTGCATGTGAGAGCCAGGGTATTGCTCTAGAGCTTGAGCATTCTAACTCAGTGGCCTGGCTGCCACTGAAAAGGAATGACAAATTATTTTGTAATGTTAACCTTTATTATCTAAATATTTAATGAAAGAAATGATTTTATATAGGGATATTATCATTGTAAAAGCAATAGAAGGGCTAATTAAAATACCCTGGTAAGTTCTGAAATGGTAGAACAGATCAAGTGTTTAACCTTAAATTATTTTTGTTTTTCAGTCCTTATAATGTAACAGTACTCTTCCCACCAGTAATTAAAAAATAAAATGTTTCTCTTCTTTTTCTTTAGAAGATATGCTAATCTAGAAAAAAAAGTGGTTAAAGTTAAGAGTTTGTAACGTGTTCTTTTAGAAAGAAATTTATGAATAAACCTACTGTACTCTGTCACACTAAGTAAGGGAAAGGGGGAAAATATCTACATGCCATTTCATATTAGACTTACAAAAATATTGATCATTATAGAGAAAACATGGTATTATGTTGTTACAAAGGTAGTCCTGGTGTAGTAGCAGGTTATGCATTAGAATGCTAATCATAAGATCATTCATTTGAATCCACCAGTTACTCTGAGGAAGAGAGATAAATCACTCTGTTCTGGCAAGATTTTCTGTCTCAGAACTCTTAGGTAGCAATTCTACTCTGTCCTACAGAGTCTCTAAGAGTCAAAATCAACTAGATGGCTGTGGGGTTGACTGCTCCATAGGTAATGCCATACTTTGTTGTCCTAACTGTGGAAACAGGGACACAAATAACCAGAAAGAAGGCCTTGTTTCTCTTAACTTTGTCAGTTTTTCTCATGTTGGTTGATACAAAAAGGAATTGAATGAATGAATATTACGTCTTGAGCTGAGGGAAGATTGCAAACATCCTACACTAACCCTTTTTAAATGGGGTCTAACGCCTTGTGATGAATGGAGAAAAGATCAAAGTTGTTAAGGATTTCATCTTGCTTGGTTCCACAATCAACGCTCATGGATGTAGCAGTCAAGAAAGTAAATGACTTGCAGTGGGCACATCTGCTGCTCAAGACCTTTTCAAAGGATTGAAAAGCAAGGATGCTACTTGAGGATTAAAGTACACTTGACTTAAGCCATGGTATTTTCAATCATTTCATATACATGGCATTTTAATCACCTTATGTGCGAGTGTAAGGATAAGGAAGATGAAGAATCAATGCAATTGAATTACAGTGCTGGAGAAGAATATTGAAAAGTACCACAGATTGCCAAAAGAACTGACAAATCCGACTTGAAAGAAGTACTGCCAGAATGCTCCTTAGAGGCGAGGATTTTTTTGTCTCACATATTTATGACATGTTCTCAGGATAGCCCCATTCCTGGAGAAGCACATCAGTAAAGCAGAAGGCAATGAAAAAGGTGATGGACCTGGAGAAGCTGATGGTGCCCGGCTATCAAAAGATATAGCGTCTGGAGTCTTAAAGGCTTGAAGATAAACAAATGGCCATCCAGCTGGGAAGCAACAATGCCCACATGGGAGAAGCACACCAGCCTGTGCAATCATGAGGTGCCAAAGGGATCAGGTATCAGGCATCTAAAACCCAGAACAAAATCATACCCAATGTGAAGGGGGGTGGTGGCATGGAGTGGAGACCAAAAGTCCTTCTGTATACAATTGGACATCCCCTCACAGAAGTGTCACAAGGAAAAGATGAGCCAGTCAGGTTGCAGTATAGCACCAATGAAACACACAACTTGACCTCAATTCTACTTTAAAAATCAGATTGGACCAGAGTATGCATACTGCTACAGATAAGAGCCTACAACACAAGGAATCCAGGATAGATGAACCCCTCGGGGCCAATAATGAGAATAGAGATACCAGGAGGATTAGGGGAAGGTGGGAGGAGATTGGGGGAGTCGATCAACATATAACCCCTTCCCAGGAGGATGAACAATGGAAAAATGGGTGAAGGGTGACAGAGAGCAATGCAAGATATGAAAATAATAATCTATAACTTATCAAGGGTTC
>NW_022103918.1:4980354-4992303 GCF_000313985.2 Echinops telfairi | reverse complement strand
ATTATGGCGGTATATGTGCAAATGTGCTTGACACACTGGATGAATGTATGGATTGTGATAAGCGATGAAGAGCTCCCAATAAAAGTATTTAAGTAGAAAGAAAATGCTTTGAAAATGATGGCAGCATATGTGCAAATGTGCTTGACACACTGGATGAATGTATGGATTGTGATAAGCGATGTAAGAGCCCCCAATAAAAGTATTTAATTAAGAAAATTATAGAAAAAGAGTGTATGACTTCTTAGTCAGGAGCTCTCAAAAATATGAAGTAATGTTCTTATACTCCAGCTTGCCATAAGAGTTCTCACAGCTGAACCTTGCCGTA
Source organism: Echinops telfairi (assembly GCF_000313985.2). Lineage (NCBI taxonomy): Eukaryota > Metazoa > Chordata > Mammalia > Afrosoricida > Tenrecidae > Echinops > Echinops telfairi. The sequence goes on along the minus strand of NW_022103918.1, from coordinate 4,991,978 downwards.
ATCAAACCTCCCTCTCTCTTAAAAAGTGCCAACAGTAAAATTCTACATGCCCTTCCAGATCTACCTTACTTCCGGCTCCCAATGCAATCTGCCTATCTAGGCCTTTCAGTAAACCTTTGAATTGGGTTCCATCTTTCCATATCAGTGTCTATCCTTAAGAAGCACAGGTGGCGCTGCGGACTGCTAACCACCAGTTTGCTGGTTCACAACCACCAATCATTTCATGAGAAAAAAATGATGCTGTTTGCTCCCACAAATATTTACAGTTTGTGCAGCCATGTATAGTATCTCTGTGAGTTTTGATTGAGTGCAATGGTAATTAATCAAATGAACTTGATGGCAGTTCCTTTGTCTTGGTTGGGGGTGGGTATTTTTTACTTTCTCATATTTGGCAAAGAAAATTCTAAGTTTTAAGTGGTAGTTAGCCATTTCTATACATATATACATCATATGTATCAAAAACTGCTACCTAAACTATATTTCTGCACTCATCTGTCAGTTTCCTGTACTGTGGTGACATGCATGGTGCTGTGATGCCGGAATCTATGCCTCTAGTGTTTCAAATACCAGTGGAGTCATTCATCTGGGGGAGGTTTCAACAGAGTTTCCAATCTAATCATACACTGGGAAGAAGGCATAGGTTGACCACTGCGGAAGGCTTTGTCACGTAACGTGTAAATAGCAGTGGAACCTGTCACGTAACATGTAAATAGCAGTCAAAACTTGTCTGATATAGCGCTAGAAGGTAGAGAACCCTTCAGTGCGGAAGGCACTTATAATCAGGAAGAGTTGCCCTTTCAAAGTCGATTTGGCCTTAATGACATTGATGAAGCAAGACTTGTAGGACCTTTATCTGGTGATGGGGCACAACACAAAATGAAAAGAAACAGGTGAAATATCCATTAATAATCTAAGGTAGAATGTGTTAAATCTAAATATAAGAAAATTAGACATCTCAAAATAAAATGGAACCCAAAAGTATTGATATTCTGAGCAATAGTGGGCTGAAATGGATGAATATTGGGTAATTTGAATCAGATGATCACATGATTTATTATGTTGGGAATGACAAATTCAAGAGAACTGGTATTATGTTCATCGTGAAAACAAAAATAAATCATGGTCTATCATGAATACAAAATATGCATTTTCTTACATATCTATAAGGAAAGCTAGTTAATACAACTATTATTTAGATGTATGTACCTATATTTAAAACCAATGATGAAATGAAGAATTCTACCAACTTCATCAGTGTGAATTTATCAAACAAGCAATCAAGGTACATTGAAAATTATTGATGATTGGTATTCAAAAATTGGAAACCAAGAGAAAGACTCAGTAGCTGGAGAATAAGACATGTCTTCCGGAACTTGCTTTTGGACACAGTGTAGAAAAAAAGATGGAGGAAATGAAATACATGAACTGGATAGAAATTTCAAAGGACAGACCAAGAAGACAAAGAAAAATATTATAATGAAATGTAAAAGCACCCAGAGCTCTAAAATGAATGGGAAAGAACATATCTCAAGCTGAAGAACTGAAGAAAAATTTCAAAGCTCAATTATATTATTGAAATATTATACGGGCAAAATATTGAATGATACATGAGGCATCAAAGGAAACTGGATGGAGTCACTGTATCAAAATTTTTGGTTGAGGTTCAACCTTTTCAAGAAGTAGCATATGATGCAGAACCAAGGCTGTTGAAGGAAGAAATCCAAGATGCACTGAAAGCATCAGTTAAAGACAAAGCTCTTGGAACGAGTGAAACGTCGATTGCAATGACTTCACCAGCTGATGCAGCACTCACTCTCCTCTTCCAAGCAATTTCACGTCAGCTACCCAGACTGGATATAAAGAAAGATGTTCCAAGATCATATAGAAAGTTTTGACCCACACCATTAATATCATCTGCTTGTAACATTTTGCTGCAGATAATGTTAAATGGTTGCAACATTGCCTTAGCAATGAGCTACTAGAAATGCCAACTAGTACGGAAGACACCATGGAACAAGGGATAGCCTTGTTGATGTCAGGTGATCTTGGCTGGAAACAGAACATGAGAAAGAGGCCTATTTGTGTTTTCTTGATTATGTAAAGGTATCGGTTACATGGATCATAATAAACAATGAATAACACTTAAAGAGTATGAATTCTAAAACATCTTATTGTGCTCATGTGGAATCTGTATATAGATCAAGAGGCAATTTTTAGATCACTGCATGGGTGAAAATTAGGAAATATCTGTGCCAAGGTGTATCCTTTCACCATACTTATTCAATCCATCTGTTGCACAAATAATCCGAGAAGCTGCACTATAAGGAAAATAATGTGGCATTAAGAGAGGAGGAAGCCTCAGGGACTTGTGGTATGGAGATGGCACCGCCTTTCTTGCTGAAGGTGAAAAGAACTTGAAACACTTGCTGATGAGGATAATAGGACAGCCTTCGCTGTTTTACACCTGGAGCAATAGGGAACACCATGATGAATAGAGGGAAGATTGAAGCTGTCAAGGACTTGATTTTTCTTGGATCCACAATCAATGCTCATGGAAGAAGCAGCTAAGAAATCATATCACATCTTGCATTGGGCAAATATGCTGCACACGACCTTCTTAATCTGTTAAGGAACACAGCTGTCATTTTGATGACTGGGGTGTGCCTGAGCCATGGTATGATCCGTTCATTCACTTCGTATGCATGTTAAAACTGGGCCATGGATATAGAAGATTGGAGACAAATTGATGCATTTGACTTATGGTCTTGGCAAGGACTATTGAAATAATGTAGGTTGTCAGAAGAACAAACAAATCTATTATGGAGTAAGTAGAGCCAGAAAGCCCTTTAGAAGCAATGCTGGGGAGACTTCATCTCAGGTACTTTGGACATGAGCCTGTGGGTTGTAGAAGTTGTAGCTGTGGCGAAGTTTATCAGTCCACTCAAATGCAAACTGATTGTTAGATTGAAGAAGCAATGTGTTACAGCCTACTCTGAAACTTAAGCAGTACTTACAAATCTGAGGTATAAGGTGGTTGTAGAAAGAGGAAAGATTGGAAAATATTTAACGTTTCAGGGTACATATGGTTTTTGCACTCCAAATTATATGTTGAAAACCTTCATTTAAAATTTTACTAACATAACAGAGATATTTTGCTATGGATTGTTATGAATTATGTCACTTTTTTCCAGATGAATGCTTTTTCCTTAATTGCTTAACATCTGTTTTTGCTGTGTTTTTAATATAGAATGGAGAAAGAGTAAATACACATAGCTCACAAGACAAATAGCTTCTAATAATTTAATAGGCAATCTCTTTGTATTACTTCTAACAAAACTAGTGAATCATCTGCATGTGATGGCAGTTTGATGGTATAAAAGACCAGTAGAGTAGAGAAGAGAGCTAAACTGGGTCTAAGGAAATCTAAAGCTTGATTGCCTGATAGAAAAAAAAAAGTCAGTTTCCATCATATATTGAGAAGGAGCATCAGAGAGGCAGGAGAAAAAACAATCTGAATTTAAAAATTATTTTCTTACCTTAAAGAATCTAATAGATGTAGTTAAGATAATATAAATTAAGTGTTCATCAATGCATCAAAGAAGACAGAACTGAATAGCAGATATTGTTTAAATGTTGATATCAAATGAAACAGTTATAATTATTGTGTTTAACATTATGAAACCCATTGCTCATTTTACTAAGTAATGAAGAAAAAAGCCACACTAAAGGGATATTGGACTGAATTTGGGATAAGGTAATGGAAATGAAAAATTTAGACGAGTCCTTCAGGAAATTTGTAAAATTCAGCAAAATTTTATGCAGAATGACTTTTGAGGGAAGTTATTTAAACATCAGAGATACAATTACATTTAAAAGCTGGTGGAAAGGATTATTATTTGCATAATAAATAGGAAAGAAAAATGAAATCTTGAGAGAATACTATTCAGTATAAGGTAAGCAAGACATGCTTCCATTGCAAAGATTGATGGATTAACTTCAGAAAAGAAAAACATCTATTGTAAGAAGCAGCTGAAGTTTAGGTGCAGATATGATTGGGAATTTGATATTTGGATGACATATAGGCTGTATTCTTATATATTCCGTTTTCTCATTGAAATAGGAAGTATGTAAGTGTGTGATGTAATGGGTCAGAGAGGTCTGAGATTAATTCTAAGAGGATAAATTTCAAATCATTTGGGGGATTGAATTAGTGAGCTGACCCTAGACATGTAGTGGGTTGTTTGGCTAGGAATATGTAGCACACTACTTTCTTGTAGCACCAGGTGGCTGTAATGTAGCAGAGAAAACACAGGTGTGTAGGCTGCAAAATATGTTTATTCTCTACCTCCACACTTTATTCAAAATACACTCTACCATATTCTGTCTTCTCTGCTTTTCCCACTAATTCAACTCCAGACCTTTTTCTAAAGTCCTATTCAAGAAATCTCTTCTAGAAATCTCCCTAAGATCAGTAGCCCTGACAGTAAAGATGATCATATTCTGAAATAATGCTAAAAGGATGGTAAAAACAAGCTCATTGTATACAATGGATCATGAAAGAGATGAGATGCTATATCCTCAAGTAAGTATTTTTCCACTCATCAAATTATTTCTTAAGTACCTATATGTATGTACTCAAAAATGATTATCCTTCAATTTTAAAGTAGTATCAGACATCTATGCTATGGACAAAAAACCTCAAAGCAGCAACTTTCTCAAATGTGAATTATGCAATCGGGGTAAGACCATTGGCCTTCATTCCACCAGTTCACAGTGGGATTCTGCTACACTCGGTTCAGTAGAATAGTCCTTTGTGGGCCCTGAAACGACAGTAGTGACAGCCTATGAACACTTAACTTGTATTAGCTTACCTATACATATTAGGTCTTCTAAAAATGTCCAGTAGAAAGAAAATCAGCAATTCTGCCTGCCTTTTTACTTAAAAAGCACAGTTGCAAATGAGAATGTGAAACTGTTGCTTTAACGGATGGCCTTAGGTTTTATATATCTCCCACAGTGGATTTATCCTACAAAACCATTGATCTTACCTATTACAAGTCTGACGTCAACATAGCTCACGTTCAGAAATACTAGAGGACTATGTCATTTGGTGATAACTAAAACACACCCATCAATATCAATGCTGGAAAGAAAAGAGGCTCTGTTTGACTTATGGAGAAATTGTAAGCTTTTTCAGGCCTCTTTCACAATCTACTACTTGTAATCTTGAACAATTTATTAAGCTTTTTTTGCTTGCCTTCTTTAAATGACAGTCCCCAGCTCAAAGAATTCCTGTGACAATGAAATAATCTAGAACATAGTCAAGGTGCCAGGCTGCATGCGGTGGTCAGCACTGGGCTGCTAACTGGCAGTTTGAATCCACCAACTGCTTCGAAGACGTCTGTAAAAATGTACAGCCTCAGAACTGTAAGAGACAGTTCTACCCCATCCTAAAGAGTGGCTATGAGTTGGAATCAACTTGATGACAATGGCTTTGGTTTGGGATTGAGTAATAAGCATCATGGGGGTGTTCAAAGTTAATTTAAACTATTTCCTATAGAAGCTAATACCTCACATAATTTAGTACCAATTAGGAGCCCTGGCTGTGTTTCACTCGCAGTGATAAGCACCATTAAAACCCACAGCGATCTGAGAAGAGCTTTAGGCTTTACTTTTAGTGACGGAGGCAGCGTCGATGGAGACTGTATTAGAGAGACAGAGAATTGTATTGTAAAAAACGTAACATTAGACTCTGCCTGTTGGACTCTGTAAACACACACAGTCCTTCCTTGTAGGGTGTGGCGCTTTGACTTAGTATGGTGCTTGAGCAACTAGTCACGGTAGTAAAGGAAAGCAGACAAACATCAGTCTCAGGTTCAAAGATCTGAAGTCTGAATATTATATTTGTACCCTGAACTTAAATGTGGGGCTCAGTGAAAATCACATATAGTTTTTATTATTAAACAGGTTACTGTTAATTGCATAGGCAAATGCTTTCAATCCCAGAAATAGTATAGTAAGCTTAAGGATAGATTGTTTTAAACATTTCTAAAATTTGCAGATTCCCATCATGGTGAATTGTGGGATTAGCATCCCCGAAAACTACGGAGGCCATCAGGGAGCACATGGGCTTACACTTCCCTGGTATCATGAACAACCTTCATTGGGGAAGAGTCCTTTTTCTGTCCAGCGGAAAGTGTACAGGTCCCTTGTCTCATATCCATGAGTTAATTGAGAAGATGAATATGAGGGCTCCATTGGATAGGATACAACCTCGTTTAATTAGCACAGGAAACCTCATATGTACAGTCTAATGAGTACACAAGAGGCCTGTGCTATCACAAAAAGGACTTTTAACATCCCATGAGTCCTTCACATGTATTAACTAAGGAAACCATCACCAATAGTAAGTGCACAACATTGTTTTCCTTCTTTTCCAGAATAGAGTTTCCTCTGTCATGGTGCTGGCCCGTGCTCTGCGTCAGAGTCCGAGAGGTTACTCTTCAGCTGCTAACACACTGAGGTACTGACTCGGGGGTCCCCCTCAGGCTCAGGTAGATCAATTCTCATTGCTGAAATGCAAAGTTAAAACCCCTACCTCCACCAGAATAATCAGTCCAACTTTTCTGATTTTATGGATCTGAGTTTATTTTGTATTATTTTTCACTTGGATACTAGATGAATTACTACACTAGGCTCGTATTTAGGAATACGTTGTAATTTTAAAAAAATGACTCTGGATCAGGATTATGAGATGCTTATATTCGACTGTGGTGTACTCAGTTACTTAAATTGGTCCTTATGGCCATAACCCCTTTTGTGATGTACTGTAAATTCTAGACTCTGGGCTTATAGTTTTAATCCCATTTTGGAGAAGTTCCTTGATCCAGAATTAAGGTAGGGTGTATCCTTAGTCTCTAGTGTACTAAGAGGTGTGCCATAAATGTCCTTGGGATGGTCTGATATGGGATGGTCTGATATGGTCAGCTGAATGATAAACCCCACACTTGCATCAAGCTCTTCCCTTCTGTGACCTGTATTCCTGACTGAGCATGGGTAGAAGCAAGAAGACATTCCTGGACTTCAGACATACTTGGCTTCTGGCTCTGAACCCTGAATTTGGCTTGTGTGTGCCCTGACCCTTGGATTTGGGACTTAAGCACCCGCAATCACATGAGACATGTCCTTAAAGTTCCATGAGGCTGTGAGCTGTCACAGTGAATTTCAGAAACCAGGGACATGACAGAATATACTAAGGGAAGGAGTAGGAGAAATTCAAGTAATAAAATATCTTGGAAAAGTTAGACATTTGGGGACATCTTTTAAATCTAACTCCTTAGGATTAGTCTGGTATTAATTTTTCAAAAAGAATTTATTGCCACAGAGACACATTGGATCTTAAACCCACCAAAGAATGAACACTCATCATCCATCGTAAGTGATACTTTTCCATGATGAAGCATAAACTCATTGGGTGCAGGAAGGATGACTATTGAAATGATTCTCTTTTTCCGACACCCCACGCTCTTCCTCACATACTTTTTGTCCTTTTGCAGCCATTTTTCATTCCAATCATTTGAAAATCCACAAAATTTCTCTTGGAATAGTGTGTGTGTGTGTGTGTGTGTGTGTGTGTGTGTGAAACTTTTTCAGTCAGACTCACTGCCATAGAGTCAATGGTGACTCATAGCAACCACCCCCTGTAGGTTTCTGAAGTTTTCCCTGTTGACGGGAACAGAAAGCTCGGCCTTTCTCTTATTTTAGTAAGAAGGATGGGAACATATTTAAGGGAGGACAACTAAAAACAAAATTATAAGCTAAAACATAATGTAAGGACAAGGGGAAGTTATGTTTATATTCTCAATCTTAAGTTTTCTCAGTTTACAACCATTTTTTATTAAAAAAATCTCTCCATTAAAATATTAATTTTTATTTTTTTCTAATCATTATCTAGTCCAATAATTTATTATTGATATAAATGTTACATAGATAATAATAATCTGACACATGCTTTGCTTACTATCCTAGGGCTCTTTGAAATTAGATGTACAGAGCTTGACGTTAGATGCACAATGAGGTCCCCTAAACCATAGAGCTCCTTAGGCACACAATAGTGTGGATTTTAAAAATAAAATAGAATAATATTAGATGTATTATATAAATATCTGTTTTTGGAGACTTGACTTTAGCCACTGATCTAAACTTTTCCAGAAAGCTATCTGAGATGGAGATAGCGCAAGATTAGTATGACCAAAGTGAATGCTCATCGTATTTGTGGAACTGTAGTCTGAAAATAAGAGCATAAACTGTAGTAAAGGGAGCAATGCACAGAGCCCATAAAGACCTTTCTCGGGACGATGATCTCATGGGACAGCACAGTCCATTGACATAAGGGAGCTCACGAAGTTCATGTTCTGCATCTGAGTGAAGAGGGTAGTGTCTGGAGTCTTCATAGCATGCAAATGGCCACCTAAGAGTCAACCAATGGCCTCTATTTGTCATGAGCAAGAGACTAAGAATGTTTAAAAGGAAAAAAAGAAAGAGGATAAACCAGTTTATAAGGCTGTTATTTTCCATAAGTCATGGATTCAACTACCTTAAAACTAGAATTAGATGGTGCCTCACTACCACAATTGACCAATTAGACCTGGGATTCCTCAAATTGGAACCAAAACCGTTTTATCTCCTTGTAATAGAGAGCAGAGTTACACATAAATTAAAGGATATTTCCCATTAGATAGTGTTCTATGAAAAACAAAAAAAATTATAGAGTCTTAATGGTCACCATTTAGTCTAAAGCTAAGGTGATTAGTCTAAAGTTAAGGTGATAAGGGGTCAAAAATAAAACAAAACAAAACCCCAAGTGTATTACAATGAGAACAAAGTTAATGAGAATGTTGGCTCAATGTAAAAAATGCAAGTAATGTCACCAATCAATTTCTGTGGCTATTGTCAAAGGGGAACCTATATCGCTGTATAACATTTCATCAACATACACAAAATATCTTATTCTTTTAAAGAAAAACCTTCCTTAGCGTTTTCTGCTCTTCAAGAGGAAGTCACCAAAAAGATAGTGTTATTGTGTTGACATGTAGAATTGTTAAAATCAAATCTTTGTGTAATGAAAAATTTACTATTATAAAATAACTTGTATGGAGACAATGAATGAATGACTGAGTGTATGTATAATTTGTGCACAACTTCCACTTGTATTTTGTGAGTAAAGATAATGAAATGAAGATAATATGTAATACTTCAAAATAAAAATCATTTGGTTTAGGAAGTTGCAAGAATTCCTCATTGCTTTTATTGTAGGGATTTTCCATTTTTGGAGTCCAGTTGTTAAATTCTGGGAGCAGAAATGCCATACATTTCTATATTCTACTAGTGTCAATCCTCTTTCTATAATCCGACAACTTAAGCCAATAAGAAAGGGTTTCCTGTGCTATACACGGCATGAAATCTCTTATTTCATGTCAGATATGTGCTTTCTTCCCTTAAAAGTTAGAAAATGTAAGGATCTCAGAACACCCGTTTTCTGAAATTCTAAAGAATAGTTCAGGAGCACCCAGGCAGGGGCTCCAGGAGAATGTGGCTGAGCTGACTATGAAGTCATTTAAAAAATCAGAAAAACCCAACATATTTGAACATTTTCTGAACAAGATCGCATAGATGATTAATGTGACTTGTTCTGGAATAGTGACATATATGAGCATAAAGAAATAGCAGTTCTGTAAGAAATCAGATTCTCTCCCAAGGTTCTACTTACAAGGAAAATGCCACCTCTTTGCTGCTTTTGCTTCGAGGGAGCCAAGAGTCAAGGACATAATTACTCCCAAGGTACACTTGCTAAGGAGTAGACAACAGAAGAAACATATCTGGGATATATATATATATATATTACTACCTTCAAGTTAAGTGGATGATCCAAAACCACTTTTGAATTATTACAAGGCCTTGTTATACCAATAGAATAAGGTAGTGCCAGGACATGATTTATATGCCTAGTTTTATGTTAGAGGAATTTACCAATATGTCTGAATACGTATATAGAAACAAAGTACAGATTGGCTTTTCTCTAAGGACCTGTGATGTAGTAACTGGTACAGATAAGAATGTTCATTTATTCTAGGGAGGAGAGAAGAGCCCTATTTAAAAGAGGGATTTTGTATATCTACAATTAAGAACCACCAATGCACGCAGCTGGGTGTCCTATGAAGCAACAGAGCTAGGGTTCCAACACTTGCCAGCAACACACACTGAAGGTGAGAAGGACCCAGGACCAGGACGTGTTGTGTTCCGTTTTACATGAGGCCACTCAGTTAAAAGGACTTGATCATGTGTAGCAGCACAGCAATAACAACAACTCAAATGAAAGAAATCAAAAACCTAGCCATCCGCAAGTATATTTCATTTAAACAAACAATACAATTATTCTCACGTTTGCTTAGATCAAACATGTAGAATTCTTCTTTGACTCTTTCCTTCTGTTACCACACCTTCTACTTTACTGACTGTGGCCAATTACTTATGGACAATATCCAGTCATTGAGCGAGTTTGGTGTCCTCTCTAAAACACATTCAGAATCTGACAGCGTTATAGCACTTCCACACTCCCCTTTAAAGCCTTGCCTTAATCATTGCTGTAGCCTCCGACTTGGTCTCTTTACTCCATAGGGTAATCGAGAAAGCTTTTGAAGTTCACAGAAATTCCTCCGTGGTTTTTCCTCGAATTTGAAATAAAACCCAAACGCCATACTGTGACCTTCAGTTACTCACTTGGTTTGGCTTCTACAGAACGCTGCACTGCTATCTCCTACTGCACGCCCCTCCACCACTGTTTAGTTTTTTAACCCCCAGATCCTTCCTTCTTGATGTCGTTTGAAAAAAACAAAAATACCAAACAGGCTTATTTTCCTGCTCATGGTAATTGTGTTTGTCATTCTCTCTTCTTGAAATATTTTTATCTAGGGTTTCCAGAAGGCGACAATTTGTTACTCAATCTTCTCTCATTTTTTAAGAGTGGCTGCTTTAACATGGCGTTTCCACCCCCATTTTCTGCCTCATTTGTTTGCATTCATTTCTTACTGGAACTTTTCACACTTTCAAATCATTTATTGACTTGTTAACTTGTTTAATATCTGTCTTTGCTCTGAGAAAGAGATGAGGGTTTGGATCCGCCCTGTTTACCATTCTGTCTCCAGCTTTGAATGGCAGCTGTTCACTAAATATTTGTGGAATTATTCAAGGCTAATCTAGGGTGGGAGTATGGTAACTTTGTGATATTTAAACAAATGGGGCTAATGTATGGAGAACATCAAGTCATGACTCAATGTCCATTCAAAGTTTATGAGAAAGCAAACGAAGCAAAGCAAAGCATTATTTCAGACAACTCAGCACAGGTTTAGTGTATCTTGGGGAAAACCAATTTATTCCATTAACTAGTTTTAAAAAAATACACTTGCTCCAGTAACAATGTCTTGGAGGAAAAATTTCATTCGATATTATTAGACTTGAAGAACTGCCAGTGTCTCACAACTCTCTCATGGGAGTGAGTTGCACTGAGCCATTTGTACTGCTTTATAATTTAACTGTTCATTTCTTGTATTATATATCTTTTTTTT
>NW_022103918.1:4976105-4980254 GCF_000313985.2 Echinops telfairi | reverse complement strand
ATTGGGGCTCGTACAATTCATAGATCAATTGTGTAGAGCACATCTATACATTTGTTGCCCTCATCATTCCCAAAATTCGCTTGCCTCTGTATTATATATCTATCTATCTGTTTATAATTTAACAGTTCATTTCTTGTGTTATATATCTATCTGTTTATAATTTAACAGTTCATTTCTTGTGTTTTATCTATCTATCTTTATAAACATATATATAAAATTATTAGCAATCTGGTTTTATCTCTCTAGAGAACCTTGTCTAATACAACACGCAATCATGCTTACATTAATTTGGGGGTTAACAAGAGGGAAGTAAGTTATTTTTAAACTACATGTAGAATATTGCTCTAGGATATTGCTTAAATACTTTCATAAACATTATTTGTGTACTGACCTTTTTATCCCTCCAAATGTTTGTGCATGACCTAAGAATTTTCCAAAGTCAATATGAAACATGTGGCCTGACTTTGTCAGCATAATGTTGTCATTGTGACGATCACACACTCCCAGGATGAATGTCACCACACACCAGCCCGCACAGGAATAGAAAAAGTTCTTCAAGGCCTTATCAGTGGAAAACAACAATAACACAAAAATAACAGAAAAAAGAGAAAACATATTAGCATCAAAGGTAATGGTAAAAAGAAAACGATAAAAATCACAATAATATAATGAAAAATTTTTGCATCTCAGTGGAAAGAAGGATGCCGTTAAGTAGTTGATTCATAACATCCTAAAGGAAAACATGAAGCAATCTGTTCTTTAGCTTAATAGATGAATGTTTTCACTGCAAGTGAAAGAAGTATCTCTCTCATTCTGATGCAGTTAATTTTTATGGTTTACATGAGAAGCTTGCTTGGCTTTTTCATTTTTGCTTCAAATATACAATATTGAATGATTTTTTTCAAATAAAAAGAAGGGGAAATAATATGATCTAGCATTACCCATCTTCAAATTAATCTATAATATTTTAACTATTGTTGATAGTGCATCCGTTTTTGAATATAGAAAATTATATATTGATATATTCGTGCCATTTTATGTTGCTCCAGCAATGTCTGCAATGTTGTTATACAGTATCTGTTTTATCTTGTATAGTATGGTGTTTGGTACAACGCTGTGTGGGTAGAAGCAGATAACCATTAAATCAATTGCGGCACTTTTCTATAATGAGTAGTGGCATCCTTCTACAAATAGTATTCGTTGTCTTCAAAATGATTTCCATTCAGCTTTGTTGCCATTCTACTGTGAGTGAATTGTTGCATCAGGACTATGGGTCCCTTAAAATGGAATGGCCAACTTTCTAGGGTACAAGGGTCACTGGACTGTGTGCCAGATAACTTGGCTTTATGCTTCTGAAGTTCTTGGACAATACTTAAATATGTTCTGCATATTCCACATGGTGATAGCGAAGAGAAAATCACTGATGAAACACTTCATACTCCTCTGGTTCCTTGAGGCTTCCTCACCCCCACCATCATGACCCTAGTTCTACCTTTCACTGCGGGCTAGACCAGAGCATGTGCACAGGTACGGATAAGACATAAGAGCTCATGACATACAGAATCCAGGAACAGGAATGGGAGAAGGGATACCAGGAAGGCAGGGGGAGGGAGGAGAGGAAGGAGGGAGGAACTGACCATGACGATTAATACATACCCTCCCCAGGGGGACAAACAACAGAAACCGTGGGGGAAGGGAGACAGTGGTCAGTGTAGGATATGAAAGTAATAATAATATATAATTTATTAAGGGGGGGAACTGACACAAAGGGCTCAATAGAAAATGAATGTCTAGAAAATAATGATGGCAACATGTGTGCAAATGTGCTTGATCCAATAGATGTATGGATTGTTACAAAATCTGTAAGAGCCCTCAATAAAATGTATTTTTAAAAAAACTTCAAGAGATGTATAAAGGACTATATAAATGCAATCCTAACTCTAGGAAGAGTTTTGTGTACAATTCACAGTGATAATTTTGGGGTTAGATGGAAAGCAAATTTCAAAATATTGGCCTCCAGCAGCCTCTGCTATTCTCTACTTCGACCTCAAAGAAGGACGGAATGTAAGAACTCTCAAGTTTCCAAGTTTGCCAACGATGACTGATTATCCAATGTGTTAGAGACGTAGTGGTTCTCCAGAATCAGGGTTCACAGTGTCAAGATTGAGACTGCTTTCAGCAAACTTTAATGCTAGATCACAAGAAGCCCTGTGGGGCTGCAGGAGAACCACTGGCCTGCTTGCGAACTGAAAGGCTGGTTGTTCAAATGCATCAGCCACTGTGGGAGGAAGATGGGGCTCTCCTGAAAAAGATTTTACAGGTTTAAAAGCCTGTCGTACTGTCACTCTGAGTTCAGATGGACACGATGACAATAATTTTCATTGCTGTTTTCAAAATGCCAGCCCATGTAGGACATATTTGTGTAAATGACCACAAAGATGTACCTGCTTCTGGGTGGATTCAGCTGCACTAATTCATGGCTTGACAAGGGGCAAAAAGACTTGACTGTATTGATTCTAAAGAATTCTGGTGGCACCATAGGTCAGGTATCAGGTTACTAACTGCAAGGTCAGTAGTTCAGATGGACTAGCTACCCTGTCAGAGAAAATGGAGGCTGGCTGCTCCGAAAAATATTTATAGTCTCTGAAAACATGTGTAGAACCATTATTATGAGGCAAATTTGCTCCAGGATAATGGGTTTGGGGAGCGCTGACTGTAAACACAGTCGTCCCCTTATCTGGGAGGGGTTCTCCCGACCACACTGTAAACTGCAGGTCAGATTCCAGGATAAAGTAGGAGAAAATGTTTTCATCCAACTACAATGGTGTATCTATTAAAGTCCTGAACTGTAAAAACTATAAAACCCTGTGATACATTCCTTCAAATCATTAAAAGAATAAATCAGCCAGAACAAATAGTAATACATGGCAGAAAGCCTGTATTGCAAAGAAGGGGTGGAGATTTCGAGAAATCAGGAGTGTTCAGAGAGGTGCTGGTTTCCTGACAGAGGCAGGCAGCTTCAGGGTCCTAGTCTCTGTGGGTGACTTTACTGAAAGGCAGATATTTGAGTGAAGACATTCTGATTTGATAGTCAGAAATTTATCCACAAGTGAAACAAGATGCCTTGCTTTAGTTACTATTCCATTTAAAGGCAATCATTATTACCAGTAATTATTATTGAGTCAATTTTATTTTAATTTTCCCCTAAATCAAAATATCTACTAGATTAGATCATTTTTTTCTTAAAGCATATTTTTAAAAATTATAGACAACAGAACAAACCTTTTCATAATCTGCTCGTACAGGGTGGTTCTGACTGAACCACTTTTTGATGGTATTTTCTTTCAGTGGTCCTATCAATCCAGAATTGCGATGGATCTTTCCCAGGGTGACAGCATCTGGCACCATTTGGACCAATCCTGCTTGATAAAAAAAATAAAGATAAGAAGACAATTTTTCTATAGTGGATGAAAGATAATTGATTTGTGTAACAACACAGTTGATGTCAGCACTACTTGAATTACTTGTTTAATTACCTATTTCCTTTCACACTCTCTCTTCTGAAAGAGCCCTGTGTGTGTAGGTGGTCTTACTTTTTTTCTTAACTCCTGGGATAATAATTATTGGTTGTGCTTAGATCAGATCTCACATGTTGCTGTAATTTTTAAATTCTTTTCAGAACTATAATTCATTGTCATCACGTCAGTTTGCACCCTTAGAAATATGATGGTGCAACGTAGAACTGCCCCTCTGGATTTTCTAGATTGCAAGACTAGAAAGTCTCATAATGCCTCTTCTTTCTTTCACTGAGCACTTGGTTGTTTTGAACTGGTGACCTCGCAGTTAACAGCTGACCACATAACCCACTATGCCACCTGGGCTCCTCTGGAGAACTTTGGTAGAGAGAAAATCCAGCTGATCTTTGTCTTATACAAGAAGTCATAGAATCGACAGAGTTTAAGTAGCATATGGATGGTAAATTCATTTAAAGTTAAGGGGTTAAGCTCATGGTCTTATAACAAATATTTATGACTTATATGAGCCAAACACAGTCTCCAAACAAGCTACGGATATAAATAATCAATGTTCAATTGGTGATTAATACATGTTAATCCCCCTTTCCCCTTTCTGACCCTGTAAAGGTGCCTC
>NW_022103918.1:4961628-4974371 GCF_000313985.2 Echinops telfairi | reverse complement strand
ACATATGATTGGCCGGAGTAGCAAGCTTACTGGTAGGACCATGGGAACTGAGGACAATGACAATTCATTTTTGTAATGATCTGTATAAATTGCTATTGCCCATGAATGTCAGGGGAAAAATAAAAAGCCACATGGTTTGGGCCCCTTTTCCAGCTCTATGGCTTCATCTCCTTGCTAATCCACACATATCTGCTTTGTTTCATACTAGCTAATTGAATAGCTTAAGTGACAATGACTACAATTAAACAATACTTAAGAATTGTTGGTTCTTCCATTTAGCATGACATTAATAAAGCATAACTTTCATTTCTGGTATTGATAATTAATATGGGCCATTATTTTCACTGGGTTTGGAAATATTTATAAATATAATTATATTTTAATATTCACCTGGCTATTGATATGCTTTTCTTAAGTCATTTATAAATTAAAAACTATGTTATAATGTATTTAAAATTTCTAAGATCCTTGAAAGAATGTACAGTTTCACAAATTTGTTAATGATGGGGAACACTTGCATTGTTTTGAATGGGTAGTATTTATATTATTGTTATTGTTGTTTTTAGGTGTCTGTGGATCAGTTCTGACTCAAAGCAACCTTATGCACAACAGAACAAAACATTTCTTGGTCCTTTTTAAAAAAAAATCTTTTTATTGAGGGTTCTTACAGCTCTGACAACATTCCATACATCAATTATATTTGTACATATGTTGCCATCATCATTTCCAAAACATTTTCTACTTGAGCCCTTGTGTGACACTTGTTAGTCAACTTCAGAATTAAGAGTGTAAGGGTGGAGTCTAGCTTGTCAATCAGATCATAGCCAATGAGGCCTCTCTCTATGTGAGCATTGCTTTCCCATAAGAATTCTGGGAATTACGGTATTTCCTCCGTGGAGGTGTGAGACTCTCTGCTCACACCCTGGGAGACATAGCAGCTGACAAGACATGTGGACCCACCCTGATGCAGCCCTGGAAGCTGGAGAAGCCATGCGGAGACCCCTGCCAGCATGGTAGGAAATACCTACCATGAGGTATTTCCAATGTCACTAGATCCAAAGACTTTCTACCCATTGACCTGTGATCTTCTACATTCGGTGTCATTGCATGTGTTTCATGGGTCTGAAGAGGACTTTATAGGACTTATGGACTTGATCTGGACTGGGCTGAGATGTTTTCTCAATGTTCAATTCCTCTTGTATATAAACCTCTTTCTTATACACATATGTGTGTCCATGGATTTGTTTCTCTAGTCTACCCAGACTATCACACCTTGGTATAAGCTCCTCTTTTTCCCCATCCTTCCTCCAACCTCCCACTCTCCTGAATCCTTGATCATAACATATAATAATAACAATATATTGTTATTATTATTTCATATCTTACACTATCTGTTGTCTTTCTTCACCCACATTACTGTTATTCATCCCCTTTGGGTGGGTGAGGATATATATCCAACCTGTGTTGGGTTCCCCCTTTCTCTCCATTCCCCCTCCCTGACCATCTCCCACCCTCACGATATCGTTACTCCCACTACTGCTCCTGAGGGGTTTTTATGTCTTGAGTTCCATGTGTTGAGAACTCTTATCTGTACCAATGTGTATTCTCTGTTCTAGTCAGATTTGTAAGGTAGAACTGGGCCAAGGTAATGGAGGGAGGAAGCATTCAGGAATTAGAGGAATGATATATGTTTCATTGATGCTGTACTGCACCTTGATTGAATCATCCCTTCCTTATTACCCTTCTGTGGGGAGAGATCCAACAGTCTACAGATACGTTTTGGGTCCCCACTCCAACCCCTCTCGTTCACATCAATATCATTGTTTGTTTTGGATCTTTTGATACCTGATCCCATCGACACCTCACAATCACACAGGCTGCTGTGATTCTTCCAAGTGGGCTTATTTGCTTCCCTCCTGGATTGCTGCTTGTTTAACTTCAAGCCTTTAAGACCCCAGACACCGTATCTTTTGATAGCTGGGCATCATCTGCTCCCTTCACCACATTTACTTAGGCACCCATTTGTCTTTGGAGATTGTCTCAAGAAGGTGAGTATCAAAGAGTGCCCGGTTACTAGTACAAAGTGTTCATGTTTTAAGGGCGGCCTTGAGTAAAACTCCTAAGTTCATCTGCTATCTGTATACTATATAATATAAATATATGTACATTGGTGTCTATTTTTGTCATCCTCAAAATTATTCTTAAGCTTGAGCACATTGTTACAGTCACTCTGTCAATCCATTTTGTCAAAAGCTTTCCTCTTTTTATCTTCCCTTCTATTTTGTCAAACATGATGTCTTTTTTCCAGGGACTGGTCTCTCCTGATAACATGTCCAAAGCATGAGATGAAGTCACCATCCTTGCCTCTAAGGAGCATCCAGGAAGGACTTGCTCATCATAACTTGAATTGAACGAACTCACAAAAATATTCGAGCCTTGAGTTGCAATATTTAGTGGTTCTATGGATAAAATGGAGCCCTGGTGGCAAAGTGATTATGTGCTTTCCTGTGATCTGCACGGTCAACAGTTTGGAATTACCAATCTGCTCCTTAAGAGAAAGAAGTGGCTTTCTACTTCCATAAATATTTACAGTCTCAGAAACCAACAGGAGCAGTTGTACCTTATATTACAGGGTCCCTATGACTTGGCATTAACTCAATAGCAATGAGTTTTTCTGTATGTGTTTTTGATTTCTGATGGGAAAAATATTGAATGTGCAGGAAATATCAAAAGAAGATTGAAAGAATCGAGTCACTGTGTTAACATTCTGCCATTTCAAGAGGTAGCATATGAGCAAGGACCAACTGTGCTGAAGGAGGAAGTTCAAACTGCACTTAAAGCATTAGCCAAAAACACAGCTCCGGGAATTGATGGAATAGTGATTGAAATGTTTCACCAAGCTGATGAAGCACTGGAATCACCCACTGATCTATGCCAAGGAATTTGGAAGACAGCTACTTGGCCAACTTACTGGAATAGGCCTATAATTGTACCTATTCCATACAAAGGTGACCCAACAGAATGCTCAAATTATATAACAATATCATTGATATGACATGCAAATAAAATGTTGCTGAAGATCATCCAACAACGATTTTAACAGTACATTGACTAGGAGCTACCAGAGATTCAGGTTGGATTCAAAAGGGGATTTTTAAAAAGGGATCTCAGTAATATCATATGGATCTTGACTGAAAGCAGGGAATACCCGAAAGATATTTACTTGTGTTTTCTTGACCATTCCAAGGTATTTGACTGTATAGATCATAACATCTTATGGGTAATCTTGAGAAGAATCAGAATTCCAGAACACTTCATTGTGCTCATACTGTATTTGTACATTGATCAAGACATCTGGCTTTTGACAAAGGCCAAAGGCCAAAGGCCCAATAAGCATTAAATTGGAAGCAGATGCTCTCTTCAATAGATGATGATGGGGAAACTGGAGATCTATAGAAGAGTGGAAAAAGAATGAAATGAGATCCATATCTCACCCCATGCACAGAAACAGGCTCCAGGTGGATCAGCGACCTAAATGTAAAACACGAAGCAATCAGGATCATCCATGAGAAAGTTGGCACAAATCTAAGTGCCCACATTCAGGGAATGCATGGGCTATCAGAGATAACAAAGGAAACATAGTCCATGGAAGACAAAATAGATGAGTGGGACCCATTAAAAATAAAACACTATGTACATTGAAAGACTTCATTAAAAGAATATAAAGAGAGCCCACAGATTGGGAAAAGATATTTAATAATGATATAATGAACAAAGGATTAAGTACTAGAATCTACAGCATATTACAAGCCTACAACAAGGAACAAACTGACAATCCTTTGAGAAGGTAGGCAAAGGACCTGACCTGATGATTCACAAAGGATGTCCTTCGGATGGCTAATAAACATATGAGGAAATGTTACTGTTCACCAGCTGTCCGGGAAATGCAATTCAAAACAACCATGAGATATCATCTAACACCCAGAACTGTAGCCCAATTAAAAAGAAAAATGAGAACAAGAAATGCTGGAGAGGATATGGTGAGATCAGAACTCTTATTCACTTCTGGCCTGTAAATACATAAAGCCACTTGGGAAGGCAATATGGAGATTCCTAAAACAGATGGCAATTGAAATACAATATGACCCAGCAATACCATTACTGTGCATATATCCAAAAGAAATAAGAAATAGATCATAAAGAGCTGTATGCTCCTCCATGTTCAGCGCAGCACAGTTCACAATAGCAAGAAGTTAGAAGCTGTCTAAATTCCCATTTGTAGAAGATTGGATTTAAAACACCTTGGCATATACACATGATAGAATACTATGCATCCCTAAACAATGGTGATGAAAACTCTGAAACACCTTGAGACATGAAGGGATCTGAAAGACATGATGCTGAGGGAAGTTAGTCAATCACAAAAGGGCAAATACTGTGTGAGTCCACTGCTGTAGGAATAAGCAGCAGAATGGGCACAAGCTCAGGTTTATAGGGGATCCAGTCTGCTGGCCAGGGGACCAGAGAGCCTGACCAGTGCCAATGAATCATACAACATGCACTCTACGTAAGTATTTTGAAGATCACTTTGCTGGGGGTCGCCTCATGTCAGCTGGGATCAAATGGTCAAGGGATGGGAAGTGGGTGCTGTCGACTGAATGGCTGCCATGTAAATCTATGATGAGTTCCCCCAGACAGGTAGACAACCTTATCAGAGGGATGAGGGATACTGATGGGAAAAATAAGTCAGGCGAGGCAGATAAAAAACAAACAAACAAAAACCCCCAAAATATAGATCCAGGAATGGGTTTGGGGCTCATACTAAATCCTAGTTCCAAATTAAGAACAATTAGTTCTTACATCATGGTCTGTTTGATACTTGCCCTCAAGAAGGGAACACAGAAGATATGGTTGGTATAGCAAAACGGGGAGAATTATACGGTCCCTGGCTATCCAATAAAGTATTGTCTAGGGCAGCGGTTCTCAACCTATGGGTTGCAACCCCTTTGGGGGTCGAGTGGGTCTTTCACAGGGGTTGCCCGATTTAAAACAGTTGCAAAATGACAGTTATGAAGTAGCAATGAAGATAATTTTATGGTTGGGGGGCCACCACAACATGAGGAACTGTATTAAAGGGTCGCGGCATTAGGAAGGTGGAGAACCGCTGGTCTAAGGTCTTAAAAGCTTGTCTCCAAAGAAGCAGCCATCTAAGTAAGATGCCAACTAAGTCCACATGGAAGAAGCACACCATCATGAGTCACTGAAGAACTGTAATTTATATAATCCAAAACTGAAGGAGGAATTAGTAGTAGAGCTTAAACTGTGAGAATCCAGTTTGCAGAAGGCTATGGACGACAGTGGGAGCCCAAGATCCATTTGTGGGAACTACAAAGGAAATAAGCTTCATGTGATCTCCCTCTGTCCAGAATAGAGGGATGGGAGGGACGTGGTTACTAAGCAGAGTGCATTGGAGAGATGAGCACAGAAGGTCAAAGGGGCAAACATGATGTGAACAGTTAAAACTTTGTCACGTGATTCCCCCTCTGAAGCACATTGGACCTGATCTGGTTTTCAACATTTTCTGTATTGTTTGTTCATGCTAGGGTTTACCTCAGAGGTGTTATGTCATTGGGGGTCACCTTCTTGAAGTTGTGCTATATGTTTTTTGGTATACAGAGGGGTACCCCACCAAAATGGAATTTTTTTCCAAAGCTATGTAATTTTTTTTACAAAACAACCTTATCACCTTCAAAGCACTCTCCATTACACTTAATACAGGTGTCAAATCTGCAATTTCATTCTTGGAAATATTTTTCAAACTCATCTGTTTGCTTGGCTGACAGTACCTCCCTCTTTTTCTTTTCACCTCTTTTTTTCATCAAATAACTCCTTTCATGTCCCTCTTCATTCACAGAAACAAAAAGAAGCTGCATCGAACAAGGTCAGGTGAGCAAAGTTCCTGGGGCAAGAGAGGCATGCTGTTTTTCACCAAAACTGGCAACTGAGATGGCTGCATGAGCAAGTGCATTGTCATAGTGGCAAAACAAGTCCCTCATCTGCCACAAAGCAAGTCTTTTTTGTCACACACTGTTATGCAACCTTTTCAGAACCTCTAAATAGAAAGCTTGATTTCTATTTAGATTTCTAGATTTCTGACCTAGTGGAATGAACCCCAAATGTACTATCCCCTTCACATTAAAAAAAAAAAAAAAAAGAGCATCGTCTTAATCTTTGATTTCACTTCATGAGCTCTTTTTGGGCAAAGTGATGAGGGTATCTTCCACTGACTTGATTGATATTTGCTTTTGGGGTTGCGAGAATAGCACCATGTCTCATCACCTAATGACCTTGGGAATAAAGCTTCAGAGCTGTTCTGTCAAAGCAAAGCATCTTTCAGTCAGTGCTCTTTTTGCTGGTCAGTAAGAACCGAAGGCCCACATTTCATAATGACCCTTCTCATTCCCAAATCTTCTGTTAAAATTTGCTGAAACAAGCTCCTAGATAACCTAGACAACTTTCCCATCTCTTCCACGGTCCATCGTCAGTCTTCAAGTGGAAGAATTTTGTTGACATTTACATCCAGAAAAGGGCTTGCCATCAATCGACATCTCACCTTTTTGAAACAAGAAAACCACTCATAGACTTGATTTCCCGCCCCCCATAGTGCTGTACTTGTAAACTGTGTTCAACATCACAACAGTTTTCTTGGCATTTTTCCTGAGCAGGAAACAAAATTGCATAGTTGTGCGATGTTCTCTTAACTTTGCCATCACACAAAAAAGAGGTTTGAGCAAAAATTCTTTTATGAAAAAATTCACTGTGACCAGAGAGAACTTTCCCAGGCAACGCCACTGGGTGCACTAACTCAGAGGGAGTTGCTGGATGTTCAACTAGGGGCAAAATGCGTACTACAAAAGCTCCGCTCAGCAGAGCTTTTTTTCCATTTTGAGGAGGGTACCCCTTCATATGACACCCAGGATTGATGAACCTATATGGACAGCAAGTAGAATAAGTGCTTCAAGGGTAGGTACAGGGGGTTGGGGGTGGAATGGGGTAAAAGGGAGATGGTGTGAAAGAGTCTAGGAATGAAAAGAATGTTTGGAAACTGATTGCAGTAACTATTGTACAATACTGATGACATGATTGATCTATGGAATGATATATGTATTAACTCCAAATAAATAATATATTTTTGAAAAGAACTTGCTGTGAAAGTAGAACACAGGAATACAACATGGTTTAAGATATGGGTGCATCAGGCTTGAATCCTTTCACCGTATTTATTTAATCTGTATGCCGAGCAAGTCAGCAGAGAAGCTGGATTATATAAAGAAGAATGTATCATCAGGATTGGAGGAAAGTTTATTAATAACCTGTGATATGCAGATAGCACAAACTTTCTTGTTGAAAGTGAGGAGGGCTTGAAGGATTTGGCGATGAAGATCAAGGATTACAACCTTCAGTAAGGATTACAACTCACATTAAGAACAAATTCTCACAACTGGACCAAAATTGTGATAAATGGAGTAAAGATTGCAGTTGAGAAGGATTTCCTCTTGCTTGGCTCCACAATCAATGCTATGGAAGCTGCAGTCAAGAGATCAAAAGATGCATTGCATTGGGCAAATCTGCTGGCCAAGACCTTTTTAGAGGATTGAAGAACATGGATGTTACTTTGAGGACTAAGATGCGCCATGGTGTCTTCAAATGTCTCATGTGCATGCAAAAGTAGAATGTCTGCAGCTGTCTCCTC
This sequence comes from Echinops telfairi, assembly GCF_000313985.2. NCBI lineage: Eukaryota > Metazoa > Chordata > Mammalia > Afrosoricida > Tenrecidae > Echinops > Echinops telfairi. The sequence continues at coordinate 4,966,618 of NW_022103918.1, read as the reverse complement.
TGATTTTAAGTCAATCTCCACCAGCAAATGAAGGTCTGGAAGCTTTATTCCCTCAGGCTTTACTCTGTCTGCATCATTATGCTCCGCTCTTAGAGAAGGCAGATCTTCTTCAGTCATATTGTCCCTTCTGACCTGAGGGGCTCATCTTCTGGCAAGATCTCCAGCTGTGTTCTGCTTCAATTCATGAGGTTTTCCGTATTTTGCAATGTTTCAGTGTTATCCAAAAGGTTGTCGGTGGCTCGTCCTCAGACATGGACAGCCTATTCCTTCTTTGTAGTATGTTCTTGGTCGGGAAGCTCTGCTAAAATCTGTTCACTTTGGGTGATCATGCTGTATTTGGAATCCCAATGACATAGCTTCTGGTTTCACAGCACCACACAAGCCACTGCAGTGTGACAAACTGATAGACAAGTAGTGGTATCTATTATTAATTTATCAAAAACGATAAATGAATTAGTTATGATAACTAACAATGACATATACAACAAAGTCATTGTTAATAACATTTGCATTGTCAAGTGACTAATGTCTAAAGGTATATTGTACTTTACACACAATTTGGGCCTTAAAATTTCTGTTAATGTTTGTTTTGTTTTTAGAAAAAATTGTTTATCTCATGGATTTTTAAAAATGCTTAATTAAAGTTAAAACTGTGTAAATTTTGGTCCATGTGTGAGAAAAATAATGTAAGTCATTTCTACTTTATAACCTATACTGACCTTGTCCTTTCCCTGTGGAAAGACATCTATAAACGATCATTTGCATATCCAGGCCCTCCTGCAGCCAAATGTTGTCCATCACTTGAATAATCTGCAGAACAAGCATATCTTGGCGAAGATCATCTCCTTCCTGTTAAAAAAAAAAAAAAGATAGATTGGGTTTCTCCCAGGATTTAATTAACAGCAAACAAACATGGTATATGTCCCTTATTTTCTTAGATACTTTGAGACCAGATTTACAGTGGTTAAAGTTGTTTTATTAGCACCAACAGCCAATTAGCCAGTAGGCACAGTATGCACTGGTTTATAATGAGTGAAGTAAACATAAGTTTAATTGGGTTACTTACTAATCTGTACTGCAGTGGTAGAATTGTTCACTACTGGTGAAATTGTTCACTACAAATAAGTAAACCAGCAACATTAAGACTTTGTGTACCTTGCTTTTGGGGCAATCTGTCCCTAATTAGCGCCAGACTACTTCTGCCTCTCACATAATATAAAAGAAAATGAGCACATTCTTTTAAATAATTACAGAAACTTTAGTCATCAGATTAAAAGTGCTGCTCGGAATGCCGTTCTCTGATCATAATTTTTCAATTTATTATCTATGCACAATGTTTTAGATGGAGTCTTATAGGGTGGGTAGCTGAAGATTTATCCAAATTTCTCATGGGCAGGAGAGATTCCACCCTAGGTGAAACATGACTCGGTCCACCATAAGCTCGGGCCGAGATGCAGTTAGAATACCAAGAGCTTCTTCACTGGGCCTGTCAATAGCAGAGACATGGCTCATCAGACTTTGAATCAGCCAGTTCTCTCATGAAGGCAGCTCAAAAGTTTTCTGAGACAACAGCCTTTGATAGTAATAAGAAATGATAAAGGAGCAATTTTCTAGCCCACGTGAAGGAAATGAACTATGTCCATAATAGAAGGATAGTTTTACATGTTTACAATAATAAGCAGTTTGGTTTTGAATGTTGTCCAGATTATATGCAGAAAATTCTGCCAAGACTGATCACCCCCGCCCCACCCTCCCACACCTAAAAGGCAATGTTACAGGACCACTATTGAGGTTACACAGGCCAAAGCGAAAGCAGGAATGTGCTAATCATTATCTCCCTAAATAGTGAGAATGGAGAGAAAAATCAAAATGCAAGCAAAACCATTTTGAACTCTGGTTGTGGATTTGGCTGAACACTGATTACATTGACTGGATGATTGGCAAACCTTAGTATTTGCTTACAGCTTTCTCTTTAGCCTCTCTTTCCTGTAACTGGTATTCTTTTCCTCTATTTTCTCAAGATTTTCAAGATGAGAAACTGAAATGACCCAGATAAATTTGATTCTCATTCACAACACCCTCAGCCACTCAAAGGCGATGGTACAATTTCATTGATTGAAACATATCCTTTAAAGCCTTGCCCTGAAGGTTCACTGGCTTTAAGCCAGTAATGTTTGATTTATTGCCAATCATATTTGGTATGTACTGTAGTGCTACAAAATGACAGAATATACAGTAATTGGGAAATCTTTGTGTTACTACCGGAAAATAGCTACAAGAATTTCCTCTTGTGAGTAATAAACCAATTGCCATGCCCAGGGGATTGATTGTTCGCAGAGAACGTCTGTACCTTAAAAATAATGCTGATTTTCTTGCCCATTGGATTAGCATTGGTGAATGTGATCTTCAGTGGCCATGTATTAGATGTAAAATACGAACAAGCCTGCAGGCAGAGAACACGAGAACAATCGTGACGAGTAAAGCAAAAGGAGCGCCTTCCCTGAAAGCATGGTCCCCAGCAATATCTGTTAAAGGAGTAAATATAATGCACATGACTAATTTTCATATTCTGCAATAGAAAAAACATGCCTGTGTTTATAATTTTTAAACACCAATTTATTTATTTATAGAAAACATTTCCTTTGAAATCAAGCTTTCAGCAGGCTTTAAATCTCCAACTTGATTTTTTTTCTTCACTGAACATTGATGATATGCTTGAAGTTTAAATACCTAAGTAGTATGTATTGGGCTTATGCTAGTTTGTTAATAGCTAAAAGCTAAAATCTCTGTTTTAAAAAAAATATATAGTTCCCTTTAATTATTTCTTGCCTGCAGCAGACTTTATGGAAGCATGAATATAGAACTAAGAAAGACTCAAGTAATATAATACCTTTTATAGTGCTGGAAACGGTTTAGTTGCTTTGAAAAAAAATCAGTAGATTTCTCCTTCCCTTCTTGTTAATCAATATTTTCTTCTTTGTAGAAATAACAGCACAACCCATATTTCCTCTCCTAGTTTCTCTCTGCATTTCCGTTTTCACGGTAGGTTGTTGGCTACTTTCCATTGCTGCTTATTTTGTTTCCACATTCTTAAAATTGTTAAGTGTCTAACGGCTGTCCTGAGGCTATCGGGGTGTTCAGCTTGATAATGAAGAGATAAATCAATACTAACAGTGGGAAATACCTTGATGTTTTCAATTTATCAACTTAGTAAAATATAATCTTAATGTATATTGAAGGTTCAGTTTGAATATCATTATTTTTGAGAAATCCGAAATCAGTAGTAGCTGAGAGGAAAGGAAATATTCTTAACTTACCTATCAACATAATTCTAAACTAATCTCTAAACCAACACAAACCCTGGCTGAGGAAATCAATTTGAGATTTTGTAGTAATGACTGAAGCTCCTTGTTTAGTAATGAACTCCGGTTGTAAAAAATCCGTTAATCAGGGATCGTGTCACCTTCTGTCATGGATATTGAACTAGGAAATCCTGCATTAGGCAAGAAATGAATCTGTAGCAGTAGTTGTCACAATCTGCTCACTCAAATTTTGGAGGACTTGTTCAGGTACCACAGGTTCAGAGACGAGACCATGAGTGAAAGGAGATTGGAAGGAGAGGCTTAGTACTTTTTTCTTAATCCCAAACCACTCTGCTTCCGTTGTTTTATATTTAGGGTGTTTTATTTCACATACAAAGTATTGTTTGAGAGTCCAGTACAAAAATTATACATATAGATGTATATCTTTAACCTACATGAGCAAGCGGTTATCTGTATTCCAACAGAGAGCGACATCGTGCTTGCCAGAGGATACAATACGTTAGCATGGAAGTAGATACGTATGTTATGTTCAAATCATTTATAAGGCAGTGTATACACAGTTAAATAGAGGAGCACTTCAAGGAGAACATCTGTAGGATATGAGCTGGCTTTTATAGCTTGTGATGGCATAGATGAACAGGAGGAATGTTTTCCAGTTAGGCTTTTGCTGTCCACATCGTAAGCCTTAACTCTGAAGAAGCCTTTGTGGTGCATTGGTTAAGCACTGGACGAAAAACCAAAAGTTGGTGGTTCAAACTCACCAGCTGCCCTGCTGGAAAATATGTATGGCAGTCTGAATATGTAAAAATTTCACCTTGGGGAGCCTGTGGGGTGCTTCTACTCAGTCCTATAAAGTCCTATGAGTTAGAATGGGCCCCAGAGCAAAGGAATTGTTTTTGCCAGCTTACTTGTCTTCAAACTCTAATCTAGACCCTTCTTCTCATTTTCCTTTCCCAATCTACCCAACCTGTTTGGATTAGAACAGTGAAAAATGAATCAAGAAGCTTGGAGAATGATTTTGCGTAAATCATCCAGTGAAAGGGCTGGGATAGAAAGAGGAAGAGATGATCTCTATCCGTGAGAAGCACACAATCTGATTATGAGTTGTATTACAAAGTTCTTAGGTTGCCACAAGGAAAGGCATTTCCTCTTTCATTACATCAGTTAGGTTTCTCCCCAGTAGGGGTCCTCTGTATGTCAGTGAGTTGGAACTCATGAATGAACCTTTATACATCCATTATATTTAGAAGGTTTCTCCTCATTAGGGTTACTTGGTGTTGAATGAGATGGGAGCTCTAACAATAGATCTTTCCACATTCACTTGTTCTCCTCTGAGTAGATTTAGTTAATCAGCAACGAGTTCCTTGGTCTACCTAATGGTGCTACCATACTCATACACATAGGAGTTCCTTCTAACATTGTTCATGAGATGTGAGCTCCAATTGGAAGCTTTGGCACATGTTGACCACACAGATAGAATGTCTCTTCAGACTTCCTAGATGTTCAGGATGAAAGGAGGACAGATGTAAAAGTTCCATACGTCCTCACACTTGTTTGTAGTATTTTGATTTTTTTTTAGAAATTTTAAAATTGTATTTTAAACTTTTGATTGTGCACTAGGTGAAAATTTACAGAGCAGATCTTCACTTTTATAATTAATAATTTAT
>NW_022103918.1:4953769-4960592 GCF_000313985.2 Echinops telfairi | reverse complement strand
CTTGTTTATTTTCAGGCCTTTAAGACCCAGACACTATATCTTTTGATAGCCAGGCACCATCAGCTTTCTTCACCACATTTGTTTATGCACCTGCTTTGTCTTTAGTGATCTTGTTGGGATAGGTTGTGTGGTTCTTCCATGTGGGCTTTTTTGTTTCTCAGCTAGATGGCCGCTTGTTTATTTTCAGGCCTTTAAGACCCAGACACTATATCTTTTGATAGCAGGGCACCATCAGCTTTCTTCACCACATTTGCTTGTGCACCCATTGTTTTTTATTTTTATCTGTGTCTATTATTTTAAAGAAACCACTTTTCTCTTCTGATACCTTTAGGTTATTCTTCTAGTTCTTATCTTCACAGGCATCCCCAGCCTCTAGCCCCACAGGAACCATCCTAGAGAATTCTCCTGTTCTCCTGCCAACAGACTTTCATCCTTCAGAAATGTCCTACTTTAGAGTCATCTCTGACTATCCTGTTCTGATCTGCCAGAAAGGCCAGGTTGTGATGTTTCTCTGGCACCTTAGTGCAATAAAGGGCTCTCTATTGATCTTTCTATTTCTTATGATTATAGTCCATGGACATGTTCTCATATGACATATACTGACTTTTGATACCTTCTCCTTAAAGCAATTATTTGTGGTTGGTCTCCTGAGTTTCCCACTGGGAGAAGGACAGGAGCCAGAAGAGTAAGATGAGAAAAGTTTCCAGAGAGGTGCTCATCAGGACATAGAGAGAGTCAAGGTGGGCTCCAGGGACAGAACTCTCATTGAGATGTGAGATTTTAGGCCATTTTTCTACTGTGCTCCGAGTTGTCTCTTCTCCAAATACATGTTGTGTTCCTTTGTTGGGGCTGGAACCACTCATGCATCATTGAGTTGACGCTGGAATTCCTCTATCTTGGACCTGGTTTCCATCCCTCTGGATGATACAGCAACCCCAGGTCTGGAACTTCCTTGGAAGCAGTAGAAGCATACCTGAGAACTGCTGCAGTGACAACTAGCCAGTAGTTCCAAGATATGCTCCTTGGTGGGTATCTCTAGCATCACCTGCCAGCAACAGAGTTCACAGAGCTGGTTGTAGTCTGGGAATCTAGTGTTACTATAATGGTTGACATGCTGACAGGTCTCAGGAGCTCTTTAGCTCTTTGACAGAGCTGTGTATGGGGGTAGTGGTGGGGGTGGAACTTCATATAGTCACATTTTCCCTGCTCATCACTGTACTCAATGGTGGCCACTGCGTTAAACATATCTGGATCAAGGCATAGAACACACACACAGCTCTATTTAGAATGATTTTGGAGTTTCATATAAAGCAGTACATGGCATGGTGTTCCATGGAAGGTCCTATACCAGTGACCCTGGACAGAGCTGCTCACAGAGCCACATATTTGGGCACCACCGTGGCAGTCATTTTCCCTGCCAGTGCTGATGTCCCCAAGAAGCCACTGCCCTTATAAGGCAAAATCACTTTCAATTTTAATTGAAAAAATAAAACAAAACTTCTTTCCCTTCTTAGGGGAAAACAAATTAAACCTTGAATTTCATGATTCCTACTGTTCTTAATGTTGTCAAGCTGACCCCAGGGTACTTCAAATTGTAGAGTTTTCATCTATCCTCAGCATTACTTAAGGGTCATAGTTAAAAGTCGTTTGAACCGATTTGTTTCAGATAGGTATAATATAGTTTTCGAATTTGATATCTTATTTTGTTATTTTTCAAAATAGGCTTATGAAGCATACTAGAAAGTCTTTATCCTATCTTTGTAGAAGTAAAGTCAAGAACAGTTTCATCTTAAAAATGATGGTATCAAATTTTTAGCAAGATGCTTTACTTTCAAGCTAACAATAGTATAATTATTCTTCTAACCATGTATTTGCTTTCTGTACTGACTTATTACTTCCCAGTTAAATAAAATTTAACGTACATCCTTGATGACTTAACATCTTTACTTATAAATCTCAGTTATAAATGCTTCTCTTCCTTTGTGTATTTCTATTGGTGGACTTTTATGAAGGAGGTTACCCAAGTTCATCAGATGCAAAGACGAAAATATAATTGTAAGTCAGAGAAGGTTGATTGAAGAGTTACTATATGACAGAGGCTTAAGGAGAAAAGGAGTCAGTCTGTCAGTCTGACAACACCAAGATGGATTTCCTAGGCATTAGTAAAGTCACAAATTATATTTTGTGACTCACTGACAGATGGGCATCAATGAATTTTAAATTGAATAAAAACTGAGATGTTGTAACTAATAATGTATTATTATATTAAGCATGGTTAGACACAAGATCTAAATAAAGCATGAAATTAAATCCAGCCTGCATGGGGTGACCAAATCAACCATTCTGAACAAGTTGAAAAAATAAATTCAGTGAGCTACATTGTTATATTGTGGCATTTACATAATCTGTTGCCAATTTGAGACTTAAGAGTGAATGGGGTGGAGTTTAGCCAGCCAATCAGGTCGCAGTTTGATGACCTCATTCGGCTGCTAAGGAGGTAAATAGCTCATTGGGGGAGGGACACTCAGATACTTCCTATGAGACATTCCTGTTCACATGTGGCACTATGCTAGAGCCCTGGAGCTGAAGGAGTCATGCGGAGAGCTCTACCAGAGCTGAGATACTTCCACCACCATTGGATCCACAAAACTTTCCACCCACTGGCCTGTGATTTTCCTGTATTTGGTGTCATTGCATGGCTGCGTGAGTCTAAAGAAGAATTTATGGACTAGTATCAACATATACGGTAATGTCGGATTTATAGACTTGATCTGGACTGGGCTGGGATGTTTTCTCAATATTCAATTGCTCTTGTATATTAAACTCTGTCTTATACACATATGAGTGTCTATGAATTTGTTTCTTAGTCTACCCAGAGTAACACATTTATGTATACATATACATATGCGAAATATTGTTTTATATATACATATGTTCTATGCATATGTATATAAACAATGCTTCATATATATATATATAAATATATATATATATAAATAGGAGAAAAATGGAGAAATATACATATAAAACAGTGATTCTTACTTAATTTATTATATATAATATATACATAGTTTTCCTTGAACTGAGTTGATAGATCACTTGTCTTTAAGCTAACAGATCATACAATGAGGCTAATATAATGTGGCCCCAACTAGTCATAGAGTATCAGATAGAGTGCACAGATTTAGATAGGATTCAATAATTTCCTCTTATATATTTGCAATGAGAATTTAAAAATTGTTTTTGCCTTCCAAAAACCCAGTGCCCTAAATAATACAAAGCAGAAATACGTAATATTTTTACTGAACAAATGGACTTACATCACGATCAATTCCTTTTATGCAAAGGGCAGGGTTCAGGGGCAGATGACAGATGCCGGTATTTATATCCTGAAAGAATTCCTCAAGTCTGTCCATTTCTTTCTTCAGTACCTCCTGTGAAAAATCATGAGGAAAAAGTATTTACGACACTGCAAACAGCTTGACTTTTCCTGAAAGTTACAAATCTCTTCTCATCGATTACATAAACTAATTCAAGGGTTGTACATTTTTGTAACTCTGGGGTCAGCCAGGTGATGTACTGCGTATGAGGAGGCAGCGGGCTAAAGACAACAGGGGTTTGGGGGAAAGGAGGAACGAAAGAGTATGTGACCTCTCTCCAGGTTCCTAACACCAATTAGGAATAAAACAAAGCAGAGCACAGACTCAAAACAAAATATGTGGAGACAGTTTTGGCCAGCAGCCCATCAATTTGCAATTCGTGGCTTAAGTAATTATTAGCATACTCCACTTCTGGAAACTTCCTGAAATTGTAGTTTGTAACTCTGAATACTTAAACAGGATGACAGCACCAACAGTGCATTTTAGAAAAAAATATTCACATGTTTTAAGAGCAATAATATAAAAGTGACGATTATATAAAATATAACAATAATATCTGTGCACAACATTTTCTAGATAGCAATGAGTGGTTTTTTTTGATACTTGATGTCCTCAATTGTTAATATATGTGGAAAGTCAGTGACCAGAAACCACACCTGTAAGACTGTGCACCTCCTGATGAAAGAGGAGACAATACCACCAATTCATCCCAAAACAAAAGAGAAATTCCTTTAATTCATTTCTGAAAACTCCTTCAAGCCCAATTCTAAAGATTAAGGTATCATATCTATCATGCTTTCCTAACTCTTGAGAGATTCTTAGCATTGACTGCTGGCTCATTGGTGAGCAATAAAATCCACGACTCCTAGAATGAAGGAAAGTTGTAAGGTGGAGAAATGAGGCAAAATTCTACCAATGTACTCATTCTTTATCTGTTTTAAAGAGTTTTGTCCATATCTGGGTTTCCCTGTTGAATTTCATGGAGGGAAGTCTTTGCTCTGTTTGTTTAACCAAAATTTGCTCTCTGTTGGGAGCCCTGGTGGCAGTGTAGAAAGTGTTGGACTGAAAACGATAGGGTCGTCATTTCAAACCCATCAGCCATTGTCCCAAAGGCGGTCGAGGCTATTCGCACCTGTAAAGATTTGCAGCTCAGAGACCCTGTCTACAGTCCCGAGGAGTCAGAACTGACTCCAGGGCAGCGGACTCTATGTTTGGTCCAGTGATGTTTAAGTAGTGGTTAAATAACTGCCCGTGACTGATCTCGTGAGAATGTCTCCCACCTCTATCTCCTGCTATTGTCATCTGAAGGGGTGTTATCAGAAAAACAATAAAAATAAGATGAATGTATTTGAGTGAATAATGTCAAGATCACGACGGAATTTGGTGTTAGCGGTATAAAAATATCACAGATGTTTTTGTGACCCTAGAGTGCATCTTTTAACATAAGATAAAGATCATACTTACACATAAAGTGTATCATTATAAAACAGATTTATTTCACGTGCTATCAGCTTTTTGTCTATTACTAGAAAATCACCAGTGAGTTCTCAGAAACATGCAGGACTCCTGGAATCCCCTTTGCTGTGTCCCCCAGGTTGTGCATCTTCAGGCAGCTTCATATACGCAGAGCTTACATGTTTCTGGTCGAAAATGAATCCCATGCTTATGCTTTTTATCTTCCATTTTGCCCCAAAGCTGAATAGCTTCTGGAATTGCTACTAAATGATTACCAGCCAGGAAAACATCTTCAACTGGGAAAACATTCTGGGACACCTTATTTAGAAATATGTTCATATTGATTTCTTAAAGATTCCAGATTATCTTAAGATGAAAAGTAACCTTGAGTTTCCTTGAGGACAAAAATACATATTGTAGTCAGCTTCCTGTTCTTAATTTCTAATGTATAGTAAGGACATGAATGCTATTGACTCAATTCAATGGAGGGAAGTCTTTGCTGACTCATAGTGACTCTACCGGACAGAACGGAACGACCCCAGTGGGACCCAATACTGTCACTTTTTTCCACAATAGAAAGCCTCATCTTTCTCCTGGGGAGCAGCTGGTGCTTTTGAACTGCTGACCTTGCAGTTAGCAGCCCAACACGTAATCCATTACACCACCGGGGCTCCTAAATGCTATTGAGATGTCCACTCTCTTGCCACATCTAAAACGTTGAATTTAAGAGAACCTACTCAATGATCAGTGCAGGGAACTAGTGATGCAGATAATTAAAAAGAGCAAATGTTCTTTCATTAGATCCAGGAAATGAATAGCCAGGTCTATTGTTATGACACAATATTCTGACAACCATCCATGGGGTTGATTTTAGTGCAATTGTCTCATTTAGGTAATTGTATTTGTTTTAAAATAAATGTATTTAACAACGTGGCTGGTGAAATGTTAGGAAATCTAGAGCTAGATAGCTAAAGATGCACTAGAAAGCATTTGCATCGTGCTACCATTTTGAAGGGATTAGCCCATTTAGTCACACTCTCCTTCAGTTGGTCCCTTTTTATCAGGTTCCTTGAGATTGAAGCACCATGTCCGGGTGACAGACATTATCAGTAACTTTACTCTAGTAGATGGAAAAGTTGATTTAAGAATCATATAGCTAAATGTAGTTTGGAATTTGCTTTCTAAATGATGTGATTAAAATTTAATTGGAACAAATTATTAAAACGAAAAAAGCAACGTCACCACATGAAGATAGAGTTCTCAACAAACCTGTCTTTGAGGGTCACTGGCAGACTTGACTTTTTCCCCAATAGCTCCCAAAATTTTGAGAAGTTTCTTCTCCTTGGAAAACTCATCACTTAAGGCTTTTCCTACACAGAACTGGAGAGCAGCCAGAAGCTTCTGGTACCAGCTTTTAAAATAAGCTTCGTTCTGTGCATCCTTTAGCAGCCTGGAGGGAAGAGAGGATTATCTTTCTGTATCTAAAGCTGATTTTTAAACCACTTCGAGCAGGAACACTAGTGCATTTTAGACTAATCTGTAGTCAGTGGCTTTGGGCAGTTCAACAACCTAAAATAGGAGAAAATGTTGTTTATTTCTTGGATGCCATCAAGTTCCCTGTGATAGATAATGAGGATCCAAGAGTGAAGAATCAATAAGAAAGCTGCCTTTTCTCATTTCAATTCACAATGCACGTTTTCTTCACTCAGGCTTCTGAATTCTTTAACAATCACTTATCTCAAGAATGTATTTTGTATTGATTAAAATTAGACAAAAATCATTAGAAATACTGTTTACTAGTGACCATATTATGCTAGTGCTCAATCATACAGCTAGTCCTTATATTTTCTCCATAATGCCCCCACTCTACTAGATAACTGGGTGTTTGTTGCTTTGTCTTCCAGCTCCTTTGTGGGCTTACCTGGAGGAAGTAATCAGACAAGTTAGAACAGGCTTTTCATTTTGTTTTCAGTCATTTCTAGACTCAA
>NW_022103918.1:4950579-4952831 GCF_000313985.2 Echinops telfairi | reverse complement strand
TGGTGAGATTTTAAATTTTCAGATATGTAGTGGATTCAAATTGTGTGAATTGAAAAGCCCTTTGATTTTCATAGTATTTTGCAGCTTTTGGAAATAAGCTATTTCGTAGTCTACTCAGATTTCAGTGAGATATGGAGTTAATGGATAGAGTATTTGTATAGCCTGTCAATATTTGCCAACATATATATTTGAAGATCAGATTACTTTTGAAAACATTGTTAGTGTGCTCTAGTATCTTGCTATTTGACCACCTACAGCCCCTGGGTTGTGCAAATGCTGGAAGCACTTAGCTACTAACTGGAAGGTTGGAGGTTTGAGACCACACAAAGATGTCTTGGGAGAAAGACCTGGTGATAAACTTCAACAACAAAAAATTAGTTACTGACGTTCTACTGACATTGAGTACAGTTCTACACACGTAAGCTTAGCACTAACTTGACAGGAACAGGTTAGGTTTTTTTAAATAAGCACCTAATTGCTGAGTATATGAACAAATTAAAAGCTATTCTGCATAGTCAGAATTTTTCCCAAATAATTATAAAGAAGAGATATTTCTAAGGGTGGAGTCATTGAGACTATCGGAATTGTATGGTTAATGTATGTTCAAAATATTCTTACTTCTTGTTCTATTAAAATGTATCAGTTTCTCTCATGAGGTTGATTCAGAGAGCAAAACCTCAGTTTGAATCCTTGCTATAAATAAAACAGAGCAAGGGAGATTTGCAGAGAGAATTTGTGAGCATGTTCTAAAAATATATAAAGTCTAAGAAAACTCATGTATTTCATTGTGATTATTTTCCTTGTAGAATAGGCCTCCTTTAAAGCCTACATCCCTGCCAAGATTACATGTTCTCCTGGTGAGATCTGGTCCAAGCTCTGTTTAGAGGTGTAAAGTGTTTGCTTTTATCCATTGCATAATTGGACTTGTAGAGAATTCAAGATAACCAAGGGAGTTCACTTGTTATAGCCCTGTGTCATTAGGTGCAGACATCTGATAAGAGAAATGAACATGTTCCTTACTTTTCAGTAACTTCAGAGAAAGTTGAGTGGACCGTTTAGGTGGGAGATAACTCAGTTCAGTGCCCATGACCTTCACTATGTACAAATCCCTCACATTAGCAATGGTTTCCACTGATTGCCTCTGCTTGTGGGGTTGCACAACACTGCTAGTTGCATTCCCCTAAGTATTACAGCAACCCCTTTCAAAAGATGTTGCCCTGTGGGAGAGGCAGTATTGCTGATGCCAAATAAAATGATAAAAATAAAAATGTTTATTTGCCTTGAAGAGACTAAGCTTTTAAGATGTGAGCAAGTTGACTATGTAGAACCTGGGTGGTAAATCTTAAAATGTCAGTCCTCTTTATTCCCCTTGTCCCGCAATTCAGGATGATTGAACTTGATATTATTTTATACACATGCATACTAGACTGTAAATAATGACAACATTCAAATGACAATGTGTGCATAAAATCTACCTGATTAGAATAAGATTTTGACAGTGTTAAATATGATAGGCAGAAGGAAGGAGGGGAGGGGAGCACCTGGAACCAGGTGGCTGAGCACATTTGTAAATACGATGCCTGGAAGGTATTCACCTAAATGAAGGGGACAACAGTGGATTCAGAGATACCTAAGTTAGTCATAAACACTAATGAGTAGGAAATCAAGTTTAACACTTTCCTGCATGTCTTTATACACACAGTTTCCTCTGATCCTGCGGCAGGGGACCTGCTGGTGCCACAAGAAAATACAGATAGTTCACATTTCATCAGTGAACCAGCAGGGCAGAATAATCTCACAATCCCAGCCCTCTTTCTTCCTAAATCTTATCCCTTAATTTCAGTTCTCAACAACACAATATCCCTCATCTAAGGGGCCATCTTAGAATTTTATCGTACCCACTTGCACATAGCCTGTGAGTGAAAAGAAGTGAAATCCAGCATCAATGGGTAAGTAAACTGCACAATGAAGATGAGCAACTTCAGGACCCGTTCAGACCTCCTGTGACCATGTTTCCTTATATTTGTTGTGATTATTTGTGAGGAGAAGTGCCTGGTTGACCAGATCGCAGATTTTACTGAACAGGGCTAGATTCCTGAATATGACCTTTTCAGGTTTCAGAAGAATTTAGAATTCTGGAGCATAAAAATGCTGAATTTTATACTTAATACTAAAATTATTAATAGTTTGACTTCAATAGTATAATTGAGAAGTAGAAAGTACATGCCTATAACATTTACGATTTTATCTTG
>NW_022103918.1:4947440-4949144 GCF_000313985.2 Echinops telfairi | reverse complement strand
AGATTTTCTGAGAGTATAAATGTTGGTGTGATGGTAATAGGGTAGTGACAAGATTCTTTTAGAGGAATAACACAAGGCTAGACAAAGAATATGGTTTTTAGACCAGTGTTGTGGATAGAGTGTGTAACTTCTCTGAGTTAGCTAAGAGCTCTGGCCACATAGAAAGGACTGAAATATCTGAGTTAGAGGTTGTCAAGGATTAATGTATGTCCCCCAAGAATATGTGCAACTTGGATAGACCTTGATACCCGGGGTTGTCAGTTACATCATGTGGTAGTTATGTAATGATCTTGCAAGGCATGATCTGATGTGATAAGGCAACCACTTCGAAAAGGAGCAAAGGTGGAATTGAACACTTACTCTGGTAACAGCCCTGATCTGATGGGAGGGAAGTTCCCATGTGGCGTGGCCTGGGGCACACAGTGTCTTATAAGACCCAGAAGGAGATGGAAATGAGCAGAACGAGTGCCAGGAGCAACAACCTAATGTAAACATTCGAACCATAACATTCCTAGAACAAAACATCAGCGTTTATTCCATGGTATCAGTGTTAGTACTTGGCAGTTCTCAGGTGTGACGTCAGAAGCATGAGCAACCAAAGGAACAAACAAAAGGTCATCTGTATGTCATTAAAGTAAACAGTTCACATCAAAAGATCCTATCAATAAGTGAAAAGACAACCTACAGAATGAAAGAACTATTTAGAAATCTTTTTATTTGATAAGGGCTTAATATCCAGAATATCTACACTCAACAGCAGAAAGACAAACAATCCCATTTTTAAAAATGGGCAAGGGGATTTAAGAGACATTTCTCCAAAGACGATATGCACATATTCGATAAGCACATAGAAAGATGTCAAACATAATCAGTCATTAGAGAAATGCAAATCCAATCCACAATGAGATGACCAGTCACACCCAATTGGATGGCTATTACCATCAAATAAGAAAATGATGAAGGCTGGTGCAGATGTGAAGAATTGAGGAGCCTCGTGCATTGTCGGTGAAATGTCAAGTTGTGCAGCCCTGCATAAAACCCTGTGCTGGTTCTTCGGAAGTTAAACGTATGACCCAGCAACTTCATCCATAGGTATCTACCCTGAACACTTGAAATCAAGAACTCAAAACATACTTGTACACCAGCATTCATGCAGAATTATTCAAATAGCCCAAAGAGAGAAATAATAAAAGTACCAAAGAACAGATGAATCAATAAATGACATACAAGGGTATGTACATAAAATATAATAAAAAGTAATGAAATTGAAATGACCTACAACATGGTTAAATCTTTAAACCATTATGCTGAATGAAACAGGCCAGAGTCAAAAGGAAATGCATTGCATGACTCCACTTATATGAAACATCTAGAACAGAAATACTCATAGTGATAAAAAGTAATTTACCAGAGACTAGTTGGGGAGTGAAGAAGAGGAAGAGACTGTTCACTGGGTACAGAGTTGATATTGGGGTGATCAAAAATTGTGGAATAGATAGAGGTAATGATTCCACAATATTGTGAATGTAAATAATGCAACTAACAGCATACAAAAAATAGTTAAGCATCATCATTATCTATTTCCAAAAATTTCCAAGATTTTATTTTATTTTTAATTTAAATCATTTTATTGGGGGACTCTTACAGATATTGTAACAATCCATAAATCAATTATATCAAGCAAACTTGTACATATGTCACCAT
>NW_022103918.1:4944796-4946389 GCF_000313985.2 Echinops telfairi | reverse complement strand
ATTAAAGAACTCGAGGAATGCTTTGTGTTTTGTAGATACTAGACTGCACCCTGGCTGAATCGTCCCTTCATTGTTACCCTTCTGTGAGGGGATGTCTCATTGTCTACAGATGGACTTTGGGTCTCCACTCTGACCCTTTTCCTTCACATCGATGTAATTGTTTTTTATCTCTTGATACCTGATTCTGTCTACAGCCTGTGATCACACAGGCTGGTATGCCACTTCCTTGTGGGCGTTGTTGTTTCTCTGCTAGATGGCTATTTGTTTAACTTCAATCCTTTAAGATCCCAGGTGCTGTATTATATATTTTAATAGCTGGGTACTATCAGCTTTCTTCACCACATTTGCTTTGCACTCATTTAGTCTTTAGTGAACCATCATTTTACTAGAAGCAATAAGATAAGCATAATCCATATCACTGCATTGAAAGATGTTGAAATACTAAATAATTTTAGCACACGTTTTAAAGTTAAAATGAAAATTATAAATTTAGAACGAAGAGAGAAGTGGTTTAATTACTTTAGGACTTGATGTATTATCTCCTGAATTGGGTAGGTAGAGATGTGTGAAAGGGAGGCTTAGAGCCACAGTTATCAATCTAGTGATCAGCTGACTAGATCCACCATGCCTACTTATTTGTGCAAAGTTGAATGTGTACAGAGATATTCTTATTAATTTGCATGTTATTAAGAATAAGTGACTGTTTCTTCCTTCCTAGATTACATCTGGTATGGAAAAGGGCGTGTCAGTTTTCCCGATTTAATGTGAACAGTAAGAAGAAGCAACAATAGACCAAAAAGAAGAGGTCACTGAGAGCAGCCTGTACTCCTCTACCACAACTGTTTGGCAAAGCAATAAGAGACTGTCGAAAGGCGCCAAGAAGATCACAATATGTGAGCCACCTTTTGTACAGCAAGAGGTAGAGTAGACCTGGTGGGGAGGTCCTGCAAGGATACTCAAAGAACTCATCCATGGGAACCACAAGGTACTCATCCTTGACCTTGAAGCTACAAAGTACATAGATAGATCATCAGAGACTGGGGATAAGAGTCTGCAGTCACCTGCCCTGTGAATGTGAGGGTCACTTTTCTCTTGACTCCCTACCACACAGGCAAGAGAAATTACAGCAAGCAGAGCAAAGAAGAGAAACAGAACAACAGATCATGTCTTCTACCCACTGAGAGTCCTCCAACCCAAAGCTTGGCTAGAGCCTAAAGAATGAAGCTAAGGCTTATGTTGGTTTAGAAGATTTCAATTGAACAAGAATGATGAGTTTTTTAATATCAAAAAGTGTTTGGGAAACTAAGGGATACACTCTGTTTTTTATTAGGGAAAAGGTAGCATTTAGAAAATAACAAAACAATAAAAATCTGTTTTATCTGAGTTCCACCAAGGTGAGTCAATTTTAAGAACTAGAAGAAATAGTAAAAATAATATGAGTCAGAGAAAAAGAGAAATGAAGGTTCAGTAAAGTTCATTGATTTTACTCTATAAGATAAAACTGGACAAACCCTAAAATATAAAATATGAACTGGGGATATTGACCTAAAACTCTTAAGGAGCTATGCTGAGGTGTTTCTCTGCCTTTCTTGA
>NW_022103918.1:4935707-4944374 GCF_000313985.2 Echinops telfairi | reverse complement strand
GTCATAGGTATGATTATAATATCAAATTGTATTATTCTGCATGAAAATTTATTAGTTGTAGGCAGTATTCTGTTTGTGTAAAGGAGTGCAATCAGGTTCACCAAAGCACAGCAAAGACTTGCACTTTTGGAAGCAGCTGGTAGCTGTGAAGAAGAAATAAAATAACGCTAAGTGAATAAATCTTCCTGGAGACACCTAAATCTATACTAAGGAATCATTGTCGCTTTGCACTGAACGTGCTTCGAGACAGATAATTGTCTAGGAGACCCTTCTGTGTCCCATTTCCTGTTTCTCACTTTCTGACTTTCTCTTCTCTGGCCCCAGGAATCCCTCTGCTTCTATTGTCTTCTTTCACCACAAAACTCCAGTTCGCTGTCACCTCCATGTGTCCTAGGCTTAAAACTACTTTTGACTCTTTTCTCTCTAATCAGAAGTGTACTCTTCCAGAGTAAATTACACGCCTGTGTTTGGGAAGTAACAGTACGTGATGAAGGGGCAACAAGCCACTTTGAGATATTGTCCTTTCACCTTCTGATTTATGGAGCAGAAACTGAGATTCAGGAACTTGCCCTTGCAACTCCATTAGAGCTCAGCTCACTTGCTCTTGACAACCTGCTCTGGGCTTTATCTGTAGCACTAAGTTCTATCTTCTAAAAAGCATTGAAATGTGATTTGAAAGCCTGTATTTTACTTGTATCACCTCCGACTAGAAAACTTATTTATGGAGTTCCTTATCTTCTCATTTGGGAAGTTGTTAGGGCTGTAGAGGTTCCCTCGGCTACCTTCCTTCTCTAACCAAACCCCACTGCTACCCAGTTGATTCCAACTCAGTGAGACCCTACCCAGCACGTCCTTGTCGTTCTCCCTGGAGTGGCGGGTGGGTTTCAATCTCTGACTGATGGTTAGTAGTCCAACACTTTTCCAACTGGGCTGTCATGTCTCCTTGTTCCAGAGAAAAACCAAACCACAAAACCAAACTCATTGGCATTAAATTGGTTCTGATTCATAACAACCCTATAGAAAATAGCAGATCTGCCCCTTTGAGTTTCCAAAGCTTTCAATGTTTACAGGAGCAGAAAGCCTCCTCTTTTTTCCCTGGAGCAGTTGGTGAGTTCGAACTGCTCACCTTGCTGCTAGGAGCTCAGGGTACAGCCCATGGCACCACCAATACTCTTTCTTCCAGCTTTGTTGTTGTGTTGTTAGGTGCTGTCCAGTCAGTTCTGACCCATAGTGACCCTGGGTCCAACAGAACGAAACACTGCCTGGTCCTGCGCATCCTCATTGTTGCTACGTTTGAGCCCATTCTATTTTCCTTCTAGCTGTAAAGTCTTTTAATTTTAAATCCATAATGACATGATCAAGAATGGTTCAATACCTGATATTTTTCAAGTGTCTTACATGGATCTGCTAGATAAACATCACAACAGTCCCAGGTAATAACTTCTCCAAAATTACCCACTTAGTGGAGCAAGAGTTTAAACAAATTTAAATCTGTTCGACTTCACAGTTTCTTATCTTAACCATTATATTGTGTCACCTCCTAATATCTTAGCACAGTTATCAGATAGAAATTTAGCCTGAGAATAATTTGTATTCTAGAAATCCCACCTGCCACCTGGGCACACACACTTTTGTTACCCTTAGAAGTATCTTGTTCTCTAAATAGCCTACTTCCTTTCCAATATTCCTTATTTCATCTTGTCCTGCTACCTAGAAGTTTTCTGCCAAAACTTCACCCAAAGATGTCAATGATATTTACCTTTCATTTCTTGTTTATATTGTTAACTAAACTATATTTTTGTGGAATATTTCTAAGCAAGAATATATATTTTTCCTTTATTTAGTCTAGTAAAAAAGTAGGATGTGTGAGCTTTGCTTTGATAATGTAAATCATATGTCCAACTTACTCTTCCTCCATCTTTTCCACACTTTAGTAACATCTAACACCACACTAAAGAATGGTCTAGCTTTCAGGGGTTTACTTAGATGGTTGAAGTGGTAGTAGTGAGAGGTTAAGGAAATGTTTTTAAAGTGTTGAATAACAATGAAAGGTAATACTAATTGCATTTTAAAAGTTAATATTCCTGATGAGTTGCATATATGTATATATATACAATGTGCCTTGGTCTACCCACCTTAATCAGACCTGCTGTTCCAAATACCTCCAGGTAGTGGCAGAGAATAAATGGTTGAATGTTTGACATCAGCAAATACATTGTAATCAAATGCATTTTGCATGACATATAGAAAATGGTCAAATCTGTGCTCATAGAATTTGAGCGTTAATTATATGTCTGCGTTTCCCCTTACTTACTCTGAATATGTGGTTCTGAATCATGTTCCTAAGTCAGCCTCTTTTTCTCTCTTTGGAATACATGTATAGCTACTTTAAAGGTAGTATAAGCATCTTTTTCATGAGGTTTCCTTAACAAAATTTCTTTCAGAAGCAAGGCAATTTCTTTGCTATATGAATGTTTCATAAGAATAGCAACCTAATAATAAAAACCCTCTTTAGCCTTCAGTCTTTTGTTCTTGCACAGTTCTCCGGTGAGAGCTGGATAATCAGTGAACAATTCGTGTGTTTGAACACAGCCGGCGGGCAGGTTTATCAGGGTAGGGCAACGCTGGCTTTGAAAGATTTGTTTCCCTAGAACCTCAGCTTCAAATCACAGCTGGGTAGGCTACCTCACCCTTCATCCTTTTGAGTCACAAACTTTGGGGTATATTCTGTGAAGATATTATATATTCCCTGGGATATTATCTATAAGATTTAGTGCTGTGTTTGATGTCCCGAGAAAATTTCAGGGACATTCTTGCTTACCTTGATGAAATAACTTGACCTCTGAAGCCGGTTAACATCATTTAATCCCGTTCCTTTTAGAAACTCAATGAAGAGTTTTCAGTGTTCTATGAGACATCTAGACTTATCTGGCTAATCTCTCTCTCTCTCTCTCTCTCTGTGTGTGTGTGAAATTAGGAGATTGTGTTAGTCTGGGTTGACTAGAGAAAGAAATTCATAAAGACACTCGTGTGTACATGAAAGAGGTTTATATACAAGAGCAGTTGAATATTGAGAAAACACCCCAGCCCAGTCCAGATCAAGTCCATAAATCCAATATTAGCCCATATGTCTGATACCAATCCATGAAGTCCTCTTCATATTCACAAAACACATGCAATGATGCTGAATGCCGGAAGATCACAGGACAGTGGGTGGTAAGTTTTGTGGATCTAGTGGCATTGTAAGCATCTCAGCTCTGGCAAGAGTCTCCACGTGCATGGTTTCTTCAACTCCAAAACTCTGACTGCCGCAGGGTAGCTTTATGTGCCCTTGCCTCCCAAATGTCTCAGAGGGAGTGAGCCTGGTCAGTAGAAAGTCTCCAAGGACGTGAGCTGAGAGAGTGCCTCCCACCTCCAGGGAGGAATACAGGAGTTCCCAGAATCCTCAGGAGAAGGCCATGCTCACTTAGGGGCCTCACTGGCTATCACCTAGACCCCATACCTTTACTCTTAATCATCTCAAATTGACAAACAATTGTATAACTACCACAGTGATGTTATTACTATTATTGCTGTTGAGGTTGTGCTTATCCAGGCAGTGAGGGTTGTCTGTTCCAAGATCTCCCGTGACTATAGAATGCATGGTGGGCACATCCATTTTTACTGGTTATTCTATAACTGCACAATAACAGTTCCAACCCAAGTCTCTCCATTTGTAAAATTAGGACAGTCATGTCTAGTGTATCTTTAAATCTGTTTCCAATCCAGACCTCTTCTGTGATATGAACCTACGCATTCATCTGCATAAAGACATCATTCTTGTGTGTTCCAAGACATTTTAATCTTAACAAGACTAATTCTGTAATTATTTAGTCCAAACTGATTCTCCTTCAATTGAATAGCATATTTCTATAATTGGAATTACCAGTCTCCTATCATCTTAGCTAAAAATGAGGCATGTATTCCTGATTCTTCTCCCATCAATCCTTTCCAGAGTGAAATTTGGACCAAATCCTACTCTATTACCTTCCAAATAGCTTTCTCTATCACTTCTTCCCATCCCAACTGTCAGGTCTTAACCAAAGCCTGCATCATTTCCTGTTGTTCTCATGGAATCTTCTAGTACATGATGGTCCCATCACCTGTGCCTCTCCCCACAAAAATCAGTCCTTTGCACTTAGTCTAACAAAATCCAATTTTAGTTGTTAAAGTCCAAATATCCTTCAAAATAAAATATGAAATCTTTAATGAAACATACGGGAAACTTCCTGACTTGGCTTCCTGGTTATCTAAATAAGCATTTCATTACCAAAACTCATTTTGTTTGTAAGATTTTATAGATATGATGACATTTCACTAATGGAATGCATGCTGAATCATTGAGTGCTTTTGATTTTTTGTTAGGTATGATAGACTTTGATAAATATTTTGTGAGATAAATATTTCCCACTAAAATTTTTTGGTTTTAGGATAGGTGAGCTGAGGCATGCTAAAACATTACTTGGTCTCACACACTACCCCTTCCTGGTAACACACAGGAAACAATAAATAGATGTGCAAATCTAATCTTGCTCTGCAGAACTCCAAAGCCACATGCTTTACAAAATTACAAACAGTAACCTCTCAACCCAGAAATATGTCTCTCAGAAACCTCCTTAGCCTTCTGCAGTGGGACCCCAATCCCAGTATGTGCTGTGTAGGGATAAAGCCTTCCAAGATCCCCAGAAGTGGAAAATGTAAGTGCCACTTATTTGTACCACCGGTTACAAAACATTTCAATCTTGCCTCCTTTTTCCACAAGTCATTTTGTTCCAATCATACATAAGTACTCCTATAGTAACTTCAATTTTTCCCCCTTTCCAGGTACAATTTAAATTTTTCCTTTCCCTGTTTCTGAAATTATATTTTATTATATTAACCCTAACAGAAGCTGAAATGGGCCAGTTAGTGTTGGCTATATATTATTGAACAAACATATGGTATATTAAGTTGGGGAAGACAAATCGAGGTGGAATATCATTGCAAGAGTTATCATGACGTACAACACAGTAATGAGAAAACAACTATGATTATTATTTGAACATACACCCCAAACACTAATGCCGAAGATGATGAAATTGATTCTTTTCACCAACATATGCAGTCTGAAATTGACCAAACACACAATCAAGGTGAACTGATAATCACTACTGATTGGAAAATGAAAGGTGGAAACAATGAAGAAGAATTAGAGTTAGAAGATATGACCTTGATAGTAAATCAAAACTTGAGATTGCATGATAGAATTATTCCTTACAAATATAATTTTTCCAAATCATAAATAGTGACTATACATATGGACCTCATTGAGTAGAATACACAGAAATAGAAGAGATAATACTTGTGGCAAGATAATGATAAAGAAGCTCAGTATGATCTGTCAGAACAAGACCAAGGACCAACCATGGAACAGGTCATCAATTGCTCCTATTCAAGCACGGTCAGGTAAAAGTTGAAAGAAATTGTAACAATTCCATGATAGCCAAAATACGGTTTTATATATATACCATCTGAAATTAGATACCATCTGTGTTGCCAGAGAAACAAAGCCAATGGCATATAAGTATAAGAAAAAGCTACATATTCAGATGCAATTTTAGATCAAGAAGGTGGCCCTACTGAGTCCAGCTCAAGGCCAGGGTTCTGAAGCCAGGCAGAGCCCCCCTGCAGGTTCATGCAGCTGCAGGCCGAGGAGGCAGAATGGTGAAGCAGAAGCAGGGAGCTCACAGGCTGGCGGGTCCCTGTGTGGATTCATGTTAGTGGGACCACAGCAGAGCTCCCAAAGCATTCAGGGTTGGTGGTCCACATGGTGCCACCCCTGGAGGCAGACCCCAAGTCCAAGAAACCTGAGAGGACATGTGCAAGAGAGAGCTAAGTTCTGCTCAGTGTTTTTTCTTAACAAGAAAGCCACATCCCAAGGGGGCATCACCAGTCTGTGACTTGATTGACAGGGTGGATTCCACTCCTGTATCCACACAGGCATCATCAAGTTGATCAAAAATATAATCACCACATCATCTCAGGAATAGAATTGAGGTTGTTGTTGTTGGGAGGTGCCATCGAGTAGGTTCTGACCCATAGCAACCCTATATGCAATAGAACGAAACACTGCACAGTCCTGCGCCATCCTCACAATTGTTCCTGTGCCTGAGCCCACTGATGCAGCCACTGTGTCCATCCATCTCACTGAGGGTCTTCCTTTTTCTCGCCCATCTTCTTTACCAAACATGATGCTCTTCTCCAGGGACCGATCCCTCCTGACAACATGAAGTCTTGCCATCTCTGCCAACAAAGAAGGACTTGGCTCCCTACTTTGGGTGAAGTCCCAGAAAACCGTATGCATAGAACTGAGGTATTACACCATAATCACCAGAGACTAGATAAGGTGTAGGGCGTCATCATGGACATCACGCATGATGAAAGCACAAGGCAATTAAAAGGAAGTTTCAAGATGGACATCAATCAAAATGCACAAGCTTGCTCTAGAACAGTGGTTCTCAAACTGTGGGTCGTGACCCCTTTGGGGGTCAAATAACCCTTTCACAGGGGTCACCCGATTCATAACAGTAGCAAAATTACAGTTATGAAGTAGCAATGAAAATAATTTTATGGTTGGGGGGTCACCACCACATGAGGAACTGTACTAAAGGGTCATGTCATTGGGAAGGTTGAGAACCACTGCTCTAGAAGATAGAGAAGCAAAAGTGAATGGAATAAATGGTGAAATTGCTGAAAAGAACATTTTAAAGGGCAGCCCAAGAAGAAAAAGTTACATATTATGATGAAATGGGCAAGATCTGGCCTTAGAAAATCAAGAAGGAACAGCACACTAGGCAATTCTCAAGTTGGGAGAACTCAAGAACAAATCATGCAGTTAGTAGAGATATTGAATAATTGTATGGACAGAGTACTGAACAATGCAGGAAACATCAAGGGCAGACAGGAGGAATATGCAGAATCACTGTACCAAGAAAGGGGTTGATGCTGCACCATTTCAGGAGCTGGCATATGATCAAGAAGAAAATTGCAAACGTCACAGAGAGCATTAACAAAATCAAAGCCCCAGGGATTGCCAGGAGACTGTTAGAGATATTTCAATGAGCAGTGTCAGACTGAAAACGCGAACTCATTTAGACCAAGAAAGTTAGAAGAAATATCTTCCAACAGGAAGAGATCCATATTTGTTCCCCTTACAAAAATGGTGATTCAACACCATGAAATACCTATTTAACATGAAAGTAATGTTTTTAATATCGCAGGAAAGTAAATTTTGGGGAAAGTAAATTTGTAAAAAATGTTTGCAACAGTATGTCATTAGGGAACTACCCTAAATTCACACTGGGTTCAGAAGAGAATGTGGAATGAGAGGTATCTTTGATGATGTCAGACAGATCTTGAATGGCAGTGGAGAATACCAGAAAGAGGCTTACCTCTGTTTTATTGACTACACAAACATATTTGACTGTGTGGTTCATACATGTTGGGTTAGTCTGGGTTTACTAAAGAAGCAAATTCATAGACACTCATATGTATGTAATAGAGAACTTTATATCAAAGAGTAATTGTATATTAAGAAAATAATTCCAGCCCAGTCCAGATCAAGTCCATAAGTCTGATATTAGCCCATATGTCCAATACTAGTCCATAAATTCTTCTTTAGACTCATGTAACACATGCAATGACACCGAGTACAGGAAGATCACTGGCCAGTGGGTGGAAAGCCTAGTGGATCAAGTGGCAGTTGAAGCATCTCAGCTCTAGCAGGGGTCTCCATTTGGCTCATCCAGCTTCAGGGCTCTGGTTCCAACAGGGGTCTCCATATGGCTTGTCAACAGGAAGATAAGTCGAGAGTCTCTCACCTCCAGGGAGGAAGACAGGAGTTCCCAGAATTCTCAGGAGAAGGCCATGCCTACATGGAGGCCTCATCGGTTATGGCCTGATTGACAGGATAGATAGACCCCACCCCTTCACAAGTTGACAGGAGATTATGTAATTGCTGTACATATTATAGTAACAGGACAAAGCATGCTCAAAGACCAAGAGGCAATTATTGGAAAAGAACAATGGGATACCGAATGGTTTAAAATCAGAAAAAGTGTGTGTCAAGGTTAAATTCTTCACCACACGTATTCAATATATATGCTGAGAAGATAATCTGGGAAGGTGGACTATAAAAAAAAGAATATGACATCAGGATTGAAGTAAGCCTCATTAGCAACCTGTGATTTGCTCAACCTTGCTTGCTGAAATGAAGGGGACTTGAATCACATACTCTTGGAGATCAAAGATTCCAGCCTTCAATAGGGATTACACCGCAACATAAAACAAAAAATCTTCAAAACTAGACCCTTCAACTGCAACGTAATAAACAGGGAAAAGATTAAAGATGTCAAAGATTTCATTTATTTGGATCCACAATTATCAGTCTTGGAAGCAAGAGTGAAGATCTCAAATGATATATGCATTGGGAAAATCTGTTCCAAATAAACTCTCTAAAGTGTTCAAAAGCAAAGACATCACTTTGAGGACTAAGGAGCGCATCTACCAAGCTAACCCACCCACTCCCATCAAGCCCATTTTGAGTCATGTGACCCTACATAGGGTTTCTGCGGCTTTAGATAGACAGAT
>NW_022103918.1:4878042-4934699 GCF_000313985.2 Echinops telfairi | reverse complement strand
GTTTTCATTGCTGTTTCTCAATAGCTCTTCTATTAGACATTAACTTTGTTAAGGGCAAGGCTATGAGTGGTCCTCTTTATACCATTATGTTCTAACAGTATTTTTGGTCCACCACAGAGTAGACTCCATATTTTTTAAAGAAATACATTAGAAACTACCAAATAAGGAGATTTAAGGAGGAATAAATTTTATAAAACCTTCAGAGCTAGACCAATAGGTACCGTGATAAGCATAGAAAAGATGGAAGTGGTCAAGGATTTCATCTTGCTTGGATCCACAATGCTCTTGGAAGCAGCTGTCAAGAGATCAAGGACACATTGCATTGAGTAAATGTGCTGCACAAGACCTTTTCAAAGGGCTGAAAAGCACGGACAGTATTTTAAGGACTAAGGTGCACCTGATCCAAGTCATAGTATTTTCCATTGCCTCATAGCCAGGTGAGAGTTAGATAAACAAGTCTCAAGAAGAATCCATGCATTTGATTTATGGTGCTGGCAAAGATTCTTCAAAGCACCCTGAACTGCCAAGAGAATAAAGAAGCTTGTCTTAAAAGAAGTGAAGACAGAATGCTCTTAAAGAAAAGAATGCCAAGACTTTGTCTTACTACTTTGGACAAAGAGTCGGGAGATACCAGTCCCTGGAGAAGAACATCTTCTCAGGACAGGGGCAGCAAAAAAGAGAAAGGCCCTTACAAGATGGATTTCCACAGTGGCTGCAACAATGGGGTCAAATGTAAGAACAATTGTGATGATGGTGGGGGACCAGGAAATGTTTCATTCTGTTGTACAACTCAATGACACCTAGCAACAACGGCGGAGCCACAGTGTCATAAATGTTTAATTCCTTGGCTGTTAACTGAAAGCTTGGTGCTGTGAATCTCCTCAATGGCTTTGTGGAAGAAAGCCTTGATGGTTTGCTTCTATATGGGGCAGTTCTACTCATTACATGAGGTTGCTCTGGGCTGAAAGTTACTGGACCACATCGAACAATAACAACAAATAGATTAATCTAAACAAAACAAAAAGTGTTGCCATTGAATTTATTATAATACAAAATCACACTAAAATGGCACTCTAGGACAGCATAGAACTGCACTGTACAGTTTCTAAGTCTGTAAATTTTTTATAGAGGCAGACTGTTGGCATCTTTCAGCTGCAAATTAGCTGGTACATTCAAAATGCTGACCTTTCCATTAGCAGTTGTGCACTTAACCACACAACCACCAGTGCTTTTGGTTTGTACCACCCGGGGGGATTCAAAATCAATTCAGAAGGGCCTCTAAAGTGATCATTAATAATACTATTATTACTAATGTTACTATATAACCTTTGTTTCTAGTTTTTCAACATGTACTGCATGGTTGCTCTAGATATATGAAATAATGTTGTATTAGTTCTACTTGACCCCTGCAGAACAAATGGACATGTTTTCAATACCTGATAGAATTGGTTGTGCAGGGAAAGAAATAGCAGCCATGAGCATGCGATAGAAATCGACACCGGGAATTTCAGTACCACACACACGACCAGAGTAATCAAGATACACACGAACATTGTTCTTTTATTTTGCTAAAACACAGGCTATTTCTAGGTGAAAGTTTACGTGATCTTGGCAAGAACAATGATTTCTTTCAGTATTTCCCCAAGCATGACCAAAAAACAACAACATAAACTCTGCTATTGAGTTGATGCTAATTCAATGAGCCTATAGGATAGTGTCGAAGCGCGAAGTGGCAAGGGTTCACTGTAGTCTTATTCTCACAGGGCATCAGGAAGTAGATTACTACAGATATAGTTAGGTTAAATTTCAACATCTTACTGTTTGTGTTCTTTTTTGACCAATTTATAACTTGTTCTAGTTTTTATTGTTTTCTTTTGGATTGATGATTTTCTGTGTTTTATTTTATTGTTGTTGTTGGAATTTAAGTGGGTAAGATTTTCTTTATATGAAATCCTGGATAAGTAAATACATAGAAAGAGTAATTAGATTAAGAGCTCCTTAGGGGTATGACGAGGAGTTTGGGATGTAGTTGAAGCTAATAATAATGGATACAAGAATGAAGAAAATGATCTAAAATTAATTGCAGTGACACTTGCACGACTAATTTTTAATATATTCAAAACACTGAATTGTATGGTACTTGAATTATATGTCAATAAAACTGTGAAATAAGAAAATTAATTAAAAGCAGCTGGAGCTATAAAATCCAAGTTGGACTCCAGAGATGAAAACTGTGATATAAATTTTTTTTTAAATTAACAAAGTTTAATTCAAAACGTTATTTAGTACCAACTCTACCCCCATTAAAACAAAGCAAAGCAAAACAGAGCAGCAGCAGCAGTAGCAAAAAGATAGAAAGAAATTTGCCCTGTTGAGAGTAAAATAGGCATCCTGGAGTTCTGCCCATCTTGGCCTCCCCTTTCACATTCTGAGAGAACTCCAGGGAACGATGTGTTGAGGAACACATTATACAAAACAAACAAAAACAATGCTGAAAAAAATCACTTATTGTATAGAGAATCAACAAATAATAACAAAATTATAATTCTGTATTTGATTTTTGAAAGTACATGTGCTCCCTCACCCAGAGAGGTACTGATGGATCGGCCTCCCCTTACTCCTCTGTCGTTGAAAGCCATCCACCTGCACTTCCGGGGCAGCAGTAAGGAAGGAACAGCTGCAAGGGATTCTTGGAGGGATGATTTCTACGTATTTATAAACCTTGGCATCAGGATATGAAGCTGAGAGAGAACGTGGTAAAGATATATCTAACGCAGAATTTTCTAAATATTGTTCATTCAAGGAATGTCAAAAAGTCAGAGAAGCTTGAGAAAAACTACATATACAAAATTATTCTAAACCATAAGACGTCCTCTTCCCCAATCTGAGCTTTTACTTTTTAAAAATGCACTGTGACTCTTTGTGATTGGAACCCAGCATTCAACTCTGTGTATTTACGTAACCTCACCAAACCTTAACGAAAGAAAGAAAGACCCCACCCAAAAGCTTTCTTTGACCAAATGACAGAGAGCATGGGTTCTGCACCATTGCTTGTCTGTTTCTACCCTTGTGTCTTGAAAGAAGCTGTCAAGAATTTCATTTCACCTGGGTATACAACCAGTGCTGATGGAAGCAACAGTCAAGAATCAAATGAGAGATGGTATTGAGCAAGTCTTTTGTGAACGGCCTTTTTGAAGTGCTAAGAAGCAAAGAGGTCACTTTGAGGACTGAGGTGCACCTGACCCAAGCCGTGGTATTTTCACTAGCCTCCTTTGCATGTGAAAACTATACAATGAATCAGAAAGACAGAGGATGAATAGATGCCTCTGAATTATACTGTTGCCAAAGAAAATTGAATGTACCCTAAATTGCCACTTGCATGAACAAATATGTCTTAAGAGAAGTACAGCAGAATGCTTCTTGGAAGCAAGGACCTTGACTCACATACTTCAGACTTGTTATTCGGAAGGATCAGTCCCTGGAGAAAGCTATCATGCTTGCCAAAGGGTCCGTGAAAATGAGGAAGACCCTCAAACAGATGGATTGACACCCTGGCTGCAACAAAAAAAAAAGAGCTCAAACATAGAAATGAAGCATAGGACCAGGCAGTGTTTCCTACCATGGTAGGCAGGGCTTCCATGAGTCAAAGCTGAG
Organism: Echinops telfairi; assembly: GCF_000313985.2. Taxonomy (NCBI): domain Eukaryota; kingdom Metazoa; phylum Chordata; class Mammalia; order Afrosoricida; family Tenrecidae; genus Echinops; species Echinops telfairi. The sequence continues at coordinate 4,931,045 of NW_022103918.1, read as the reverse complement.
TTGATGACCCCTAAAAATAACTGGCCACACAACGTTGACAAATAGGCTGATTAAGGCCCAATATATACTGGTTTGTATCCTGTGCCAGGCTACTTTCACTTGTGTCCAAGTAATGATCTTCTACACTACTTTATGTTTTAATGAGGCCCTAAATGGCAGCCTATTTCCCAGTGTGATTAAAACCAGAAAGACAGGTGGAGTAGAAAAGCACATAATGGGAAATGTGACCAAGAAACTGAGTGTGTTGGCTTTTAATGCTCAGGTTAAATGTTTCTGGGGCTCCAACATTTTTGACATGGAAAGATCCAAGTCTCATAAGACTTAAATGTAAAAAAGAAGAAAAATGTTTAGCAAAAGGCTTTGTCTTTCTTAGCTTAAAAAATAGCACCAAGGATGTATGAAATATTAATATGCAGAACTATGATAACTCATTTATTTAATAAGCTTTTTAAAATGGAGCCAGACTGCTTATTGGAAGTAAGGATCATGAGACTCAGTGTCCCCTACATCAGATGTGTGATTAGGAGGGTTTGGTTCTTGGAAAAGAATATTGTGCTTGATCAAGCAAAGGGTAAGTAAATAAGAGATGACCATTTATAGGATTTAGGTAAAAATAGTATATTTATGGGTAAGGTATTTTAACGACTATTTAATAAGTTTAAACCCACCAGTTATTCCTACAGAAAAAAAAAGGCTGTCAATTCCAGTTAAGCTTTATAGCTTTAAAAATTCTGTATAGGATTGCTGTGAGTCAGATCAACTCTATGCCAGCAGGTAGTGGTAGTTAAAATAAAGCTCATCCACTACCCAAATGTGATGAAAAGTGCAGGATGATTTGAGCATATTCAGCATGTCCCTTTAGCTTATGAAAATATTTCTAATTGTTTCATTACACTGCCTCGCACCCAACCCCCATCCCGGTGATGGTTCATTCCTTTATTTCTCATTACAAAAAATGACCTTTGAAAAAAAATTCTCCATAGTCCAAAGCTTTATTTTAGTGAAATTAGAATCCATAAGCGACTTACCCTCTTCATCAGAAATGAGCCTCTCGGGCATTTCTGGATTAGCAGCAGTCACTAGAGATTCAGGAGGACAGAGCAGCTGCAGGTCACATTTCACACAAAGCAAACTCGGATTTGGAAATAAAGGTCAAAAATACAATACCAAGTCTACCTAAGTAACGACCTGGCCGGAACAAGCTGGGTCCGGGCTCCTACAAGAGTTTCACAGCTTTTAGAGACCCTTTCGCTGTAAAGCTAGATGGCAACGAGTCATAGGATGCTATACTTTCATAGAAATAAAGCCTTATTTGTTTATTTTCATCCTTTTTCCTAAAATACATTGTCAGCTATTGGTTGTCTTGTGCATTATTCACTTCTAACCAAGGAAATTAAGCTGCCCCATTTCAGGTTAGCAGATTGACTACTTGGCTCTTGGTTAAAGTGACAGAAGTAGGATTAACTATTTTTTTAAAGTCATGCATTGCAATACTTGCATCCATCCTTTTCTATGAAATGCATTCCTTCCAAAAACAATTAAAAAATCATTTTATTGGGGGCTCATACAACTCTTATCACCATCCATCCATCCATTGTCTCAAGCTCATTTGTACATTGGTTGCCATCATCATTCTCAAAACAATTGCTTTCTACTTGAGCCCTTGGTATCAGCTCCTCATTTTCCCCCTCTCTCCCTGCTCCACCATTCTCCATGAACCCTTGATAAAAATAACTTTAAATCATAAATATCTGGAAATGATTTTTTAATCATAGAATATTACTGCTCAAAGATCATTAGGAATGATAATTAATTTCAATGTATTAGTTATAAAATTAATCAAGATAAAATAAGTAACAATAACTATGTGTTTCATACAGTCTCAGAATAAGTCATCAAATCTGAACCTCAAAATGAATTTATGGAAACCTTCCCTTTCAGATCAATTTATGAGAACTCTCTAGGCAGGCATTTCCTTTTCCAGCTTTTGAAAAGTAAGTCCATTGAGTCACAGATGAGGTAGCTCTGAAAGTAAGGCAGGTACGAAATAGTGAGTGGACTTGGGTAGAAGGACTACTGAAGAGAGAAAAAGAACATTGATCTTGTTGAGAGGAACTTTCCAAACATGTCCGCATTTAAAGGGGGTTTCAAGTGTCTGTAGATCCCTGAGGAAGGAGCTAGTTATCTAACGTGAAGTGTTCATCTGGACTCTGGACAGGTATATCTTGGCTAACACCCCTATCTGATTCTGTTTTATTTTACTTTATGTGGTTAGAAAGTTTCTGAGAAATTATGCACAACGAATATTTGGTCAAAAATATATTGCTAAAACAGGGAGTCAATCAAGGATAAAATTTCAAAATGAAAAACTATTTATTTGCTTCTTGCCTTTAGAAATTAGCATTTTTGCATTGGATTTCCTTTCAGAGTAATACAACTCTACACTGGGTGATTCTGAAGCAGAGGAGGGGTAGAATTAATTTTCTGAGGCACTGAGTTTTGATCTAATATCTGCTTGCCTGTTTTGAGAAAAATGGTATATTTGGAATTTGTCTCACTAAACTGGTGGACTGGTAATCAGGGAATAACTGAGCAGTTCAGTTAAAAAGATCAAATCATTTGTACCAGGCTTCCATCATTTAGCATTTCAAAATCAGTACTTACACTATGAATGACAAAAAATAAAGTCATTCAGAACTTGTCCTTATAAGACACCTTACACTCCAAAAATGAGCTCAAAAGATTAAAATGCAAGGTGAAAATAAGGGCCCACTGATTGTGCATTGCGTTTAAGAACTGTGCTCTTGCATTATCATATTAGTTCCATTAAATTAGAAACATACAAAGTGGAAAGAAAGGTTATTAATCCCATTTGTGTCAAATGCTGGTCCTCTGTTCATGTGTGATTGAATTAGGAATTTTGCAACAGATGAAGGTTAGGGAAGGGTAATGGTGATTATTTGACCCTGGTGCTTCTCCACAGAGCTCTTCTCTTTCTATGCTAAAGTGAAATGGTTTGCTATTGACTTTTCCCATTGTGCGATTTTTTTAACTGATCAAGCTTCTCTAAATAAATGAATCCAGTCATCAATTGCATGCTAAATTTCTAGAAGGTACTGACGTTATGATTTTTACATTAGACTTGTTCTTTAATTAAATTTATAACAAATTTAATAAGTTTGGCATAATGTAAAACACTTATGTAAATAAAATACAGCTCTGTATTTTATATATTGTGATATGTTAATGGACATCGGCTGTTAGAGAGTTCTTCAAATAAATACATTTGAAAACCAGTGCTTTGTTTCCAAACCTGCAGAAGTTGGAAATTAACATTAAAAAATCAAATTATTCAAGATGGAATATGATAATATTTAAGGCCATTATTCCAATTGCCATTAATAAATAGAAACAAGTGTCGTTGCTCTTAGCTGTTGACCCCATGCACAATGGGAAGAGACTCTAACCACACCCACATCATTCCCGTGCTTGGTTGTATATTGGGCTATTAGGATCCATAGGGTTTTCAATGGCTAATTTTCAGAAGTAAATATCCAGACATGCTGTCTGGTCTGCTGAAGCTTGTTTCACAACAGAGCTACAAAAATGTCAATACTGTAGTTATATAAACTTCCGATGACAGATGGGCAGTGGCTGCACATGAAGTGCATTAAATTCAAAAGTAAACAAATCCACGGCCATCAAGTTGATTCCAACCCATGCTTGTTTTTGTTTTTTCTGTTGTGGAGTTGGGTAACATTCATAGCCACCTATGTACAACAGAATGAAATGCTACCAGGACTGTACCATCTTCACAATTGTCATGCTTGAGCCTATTGTTCCCACCACTTTCCCACCACCGTGTTTATGTCAGTTTATCGTACTGTGATGGCTTGTGTGGTGTTATGATGCTGAAAGTTATGTCACTGGCACTTTAAATACCAGCAGGATCATTGAGAGAAAACAGATTTCAGCAGAGCTTTCAGACTAAGAACAGAATAAAAAGAAAGACTAGGCTGTCCACTGAAAACCCTTTGGGTAGCATCAAAAGATTGTCAGATACAGAAACCCTCCTGAAGAGAAGCAGAACACTGACAGAGAGAGGGGCAAAGACGAGTCCCTCGGGTTAGAGGACACTCAATATATGACTGAGAAGAGCTGATATCACACAGTAGTGTCCACCCTAATGACTTGGATGGAGTAATTGTGTGGGAGTAGAGTCTTTGGGACCTTCCTTTGTTGATGGGGAAGGACTCAAAATGAAAAGAAAGAGCTGCAAACACCATTTAACGATTGGGAACTAGGAATGGATGAAATGTGAATCTAGGAATTTGTCAAATATGAAAGATCAATATTCTACGTGTAAGTGAGCTCAAATGGACTGATATTGGCCACTCTGAATTAGGAGATCATATGGTTTGCTACCAAGAACAACAGGTTCCAGGGAAAGGGCATCACATTCATCATCAACAAAGGTATTTTGAGATCAATTTTGAAACGTAATGGTCTGTGACAGGATAATAGTTATCCACATAGAAGGAAATGTAATCAAGACAACTATATTCAAATTTACACATGAACCACTAATATAGGTGATGCGGAAATTGAAGAATTCTACCAACGTTCTCCTGCTGAAATCGATCAAACCAGAAATCAAAATGCAATGATAATTATTGGCAACTAGGATGCAAATGTCAGAAACAAAGTGGAGGAGTGTAGTTGTAAAATACGGCCTTAGTGATGGAAACAAGGATGGATCTCACATGATAGAATTTTGCTAGACCAGCAACTTCTTCACTGCAAATACTTTTTTTCAACAAAACAATAGGCAACTATACACTTGGACCTCTGCAAGTGGAACAGCCAGAAATCAAATTGACTGCATACATCTGTGGGAAGAGATGATGGAGAAGTTCAGTATCAGCAGCTAAAACAGGCCAGGCGCTGATTTCGGAACAGCCCATCAAGGTTAAGACAGAAGTTGCAGAAAATTAAAACAAGTCCATGAGAGCCAAAATATGACCTTCACTATATGCCACCTGACTTTTTAGAACAACTAAGAACATATTTGATGTATTAATCATCAATGACAGAAGATGTGATGACATCTATGTATCCAACTGACTAGAAGAGATCCATATTTGTAAGCATTCCACAGAGAGGCGACCCAACAATATCAAACAATATCATTGATATCACATACAAGTAAAATTTTTTCTGAAGATCAGCCAACAATGGTTGCAGCAGTACATAGACAGGGAGCTGCCAGAGTTAGGCTGTATTGAGAAGAGGACTTGGGACAAGGAATATTATTGTTGATGTACGATGGATCTTGGTTGAAACCAGAAAATACTGGACAGAGGTTTGCTTTTATTATTATTATTATTATTGACTATGCCAAGACTTTGGATTGTGTGGATCATAACAAACCAAAGATAGCCTTGGGAAGAATGAGAATTCTCGAACACTTGATTATGCTCAAGCTGAATTTGAGAATGGATCAAGAGGCAGTTGTACCAACAGAACAAGGGAATACTGTAAGTTTTAAAATTAGTAAGTGTGTATTTCAGAGTTGTATCTTTTTACCATACTTATTCAATTTATATGCTGAAAAATTGGAGAAGTTATACCAGTTGAATAATGGATTATCAATATTGGGGGAAGGCTTATTAACAACCTGTGATATGCAAATGACAACATTTTGCTTGCTGACAGTGAGGAGCATATAAAACACTTGCTGATGAAGATCATGGATTGCAGTTTTCATATGGGCTACGAATCAATGTAAATAAATTACACATCCTCACAAGTGGACAAATAGGTAACTAACATCATGATAAACTAAGAAAAGATTGAAGTTATCAAGCACTTCATCTTGTTTGGCTCCACAATCAATGCTCATGGAAGCAGCAGTTATTAACATGAGCCTGACTCACGCCATTATATTTTCAAACACCTCATGTGTGTGTACAAATTAGATGTTGAATAAAGAAGAACAACAAAGAATTAATGTACTTCAATTATGATGCTAGAAAAACATTAAAATTAGCATAAACTGCCCTTGGAAGAAATTCATCCAGAATGCTCCTTACAGGCAAAGATGTCAAGACAAGGGCATGATGATTGGAAAGGAGAGGGGCAGAAAAACAGAGGAAAGCCATGGGAAAAATGGATTGACACAATGACTGAAACAATGGGCTCCGACATAAGGATATTTGTGAGGGTGGGGCAAGACCAGACCGTGTTTCATCCTGTTGCATACAGTGTTGCTGTGACTCAGAAAGGATCCCTGGATACATACTCATTACGGGTTGGGCTATGATCTCCAAGACCAGCAGTTCAAAGCAACCAGCCACTCCTCAAGAGAAAGACAGGACTTCCCTTCCCATAAAGCGTTATGGTCTGAGAAACCCACTGAGGGGCAGAGCTCTACCCTGTTCTTGGGAGTCAATATGAGTTGGAATTGACTCGATGGCAGTAAGAAAGGTTTTCATGATTTGTAATGGACTGAATGGCACCTAAAAACAACAACATTGTCAAACATGATATCCTTCTCCAGGGATTGCTTTCTCTTGATAACATGTCCAAAGTAGTGCACTGAAGTTCCACAAACTCACTTCTAATGAGCATTCTGGTCGCAATTCTATCAAGACAGATTTGTTTGTTTGGCAACCGGTGTATTCAAATACATTGTTTTTCCCTCTGGTGTTCCCTATTCATGACTTTCACCTGGACATGAGGTGATTTAAAATACCACAGATGAGGTTAAGTACACCTCAAACTTAAAGTAAAATCTTTATTTTTTATCAGTTTGCAAAGTCACTGAATTATTTGAGATGAGTTTTCTAGCCAAAGTCTCTTAAGTCCCACCGACAGACTTTTCTTCATATGGCTGGGTAAAAGGTGGGAGGAGACAGTTGATAGGATTCACTTGTGTGTTAGTCTGGGTACTTTAGAGAAACAAACCCACAGAAACTCATGGATAAGAGAGAGTTTTATGTAAGGGCACATCAAGAAAACATGCAAACCAGTGCTGCACAAGCCCACAAGACCAGCATTAACCCATATGTCCGAAACCAATCCACAAGGTCCTCTTCCATCTCACAAAACACATGCAATGATGCCGACTGCAGGAGGAAAGCTGAGTATGTGAACGTGTAAGCATCTCAGTGCTGGCAGGGTCTCCACACGGCTTCTCCAGCACTCAGGGCTGCTTAGGGGTAGGTACATATGGCTTCTCCTAGGGGATGTGTTGCAGGAAGTGAGCCTTGCCAGCTGAAGCAGGTAACTGCTAAGGCAGCTGCACCCTGGTCCAACCATCACAAAGCAAGAGACCTGAGAACTAGAAAGGCAAGGCTCACTGAGCCATTTATCCTGCTGCCCTTCAATTAACCCCACATGTGCTTATTGGCCAGGTTGGCACAATAATCTAACTACCTCAACTTGTGAGTAATTATTAATAAAAGTCATTGTGAAAGCCATCCTAGTGGCATTCTTTTCAATGAGCCCTGAGAGAATCAGGGGAGTAGGTGGGATATTACTCCCTTCAAGAGTACTATCCAGGAGTGGAGCATGTCCTGTGGAAGGAGTCTTTTGATCCAGAAGGTAACTTTGACATTGGAGGAGTGACAGAGGAGCTGCTGCAGCAGCAGGACAAGGAGCCAGCATGAGACAGAGCGATGGACCTCCCAGTTCATAAGATGTGTAAAGCTGTGGGGTTTTGCACAGGAGAGTGGCTTGTGAAGTAGAGCCTATGGGCACTTAATTGAGGGAGCTAGACTTGCTGATCCGTGGCAGTGTAGCTGAGCACCTTCAGCTTAAAGTTTACAGGAGTGGGGTGATTCTGGGGTTTAATTCGGGGAACCGGGTTCACTGACCCAAAGATCTTGAGATGAATGCCTTTGGGTTGAATATAATAGTAAATTGTCACATCCTTTGGACATTTATCGGCAGCCTTCAAAGGACTGTAACATATCTTGACTGAACATCAGTATCTTGAGCATTTCTCGCATGTATTATAACCGATGAATGTCCTTAATAAACCCTATTATTGAGAGCATTGTCTGTAAGCTCTGTGTGTCCATCGCAATACATTATAGAGCCTAGAGGAAAGTAGAGGTCAGGAAAAGTAGAACGTGAGCTTGTGACAGAATTCACACTTCAAGAGATCTTGTGCTATAGAATTAATCAGTCCCACATGTGGTTTGATTTCCTGCCTACTGCTTCCATGTGCACTGACTACAGAGCCAAGCAAGATGCCATCCTTAACAGTTGTAAACGTTTCTTAACGTATCATGATGCTACTGTCTCAGATATGACGATTGTGGTTTTCTCTTCCTTGAGTTGTAATCCTACCAAAGGCCTATCTTTTGTCGTCACCAGTAAGTGTTTCAAGTCCTTTTCGTTTTCAGCAAAGTTATTTTCTGCATATCGCAGGCTCACTGAGCTTCCACCAATTCTGATGCCTCATTCTTCTTCATGTGGTGCAACTTCTCAGATTATTTTCTCCACATAAAAATATGTGGAAAGATACAGGCCTGATCCACACCCTCCCTAAAGTTAAGCCATGCAGTATTCCTTTGTTTTTGTTGGAACACCTGCCTCTTGGTTCCTCACAAGCACTAGGAAGTGTAAAGGAATTCTCCTTCTCTGAAACGTTATCCAGAGTTTGTTATGAGCCACAAGGTTGAATGTCTGGATGGATAGTCAATGAAGCACAAATAAACATCTTTCTGATGGTCTCTACTTTCAGTTATAATTTATCTGACACGAGGAATTATATACTTCATTCCAAGTCCTTTTCTGAATCTGGCTTTGATGTTTGACACTTCCTTGTGGATGTATTGCTGCCACCATTTTTAATTATCTTCAGCAAAATTGTACTTGAGTGTTATTTAATATTCCCCTCTTCTTTTGGGTTGCCTTCTTTGGAATGGGCACACGTATCAATGACTTCCAGTAGATTGGCCGGCAGCCTTCCAAATTTCTGGGCATGGACTAATGAGTACTTCCAGGATGGCACTGGTTTATGGAAACATTTCCATTGGCATTCCATCAATCCTTGGAGCCTTGGTTTTGCTAATGCTTCAGTGCAGCTCGGACATCTGTTCTAGTACCACCAGTTCTTAAATATATGCTAAGTCTTGAAATGGTTGTATATCAACCAATTCTTGTTCAGTACAGTGGTTCTGTGCATTCTTCCCATCTTCTTTTGTTAATTCCTGCGTTATTAACATTTTCCCCATAAAATTCTTCAGTTTTGCAACTCTGAGCTTAATTTTTGTTTGTCCCTCCAGCTCTCCCCGTTGGAGATCTGCTGAGTGTGTTCTTCCCTTTTGGTTTTCGAAGCCCAGGACCTTGGGCATTTCATGATAAGACTTTGTTTTGCCTTCCCTGGCAGTCTTCAGAAAGTTTCTGCTCAGCCATTTCACTTCATCATTTCTTTCCTTTGCTTTGATATGCTAAAATCAAAAGCAAGTGTGTTGTGATCTCACTCCTCAGTCCCTCTGACTCACTCTAATGAACCACCTGACCTCCTCTAGCTGCTAGAGTCTAGCACATCATTTCACAGCCCAGGGGCTCTTCCTCCTGGAAGTCAATTAATCCCTGCTTTACGTCATTCATAGATTTGCAGACATTTTATTATCTTTAAGAGATGTTCCCGGACTAGGACTCTATTTGTCTTCATATTACTGGTCATCACTTGACCTATATTTATTTGTGTATAAATAGATGGTCCTTCTAGACTCTCTGCACAACTTGGGCATAATATTTTTGGAAGTGTTAAGCCAACATTAAGATAATCAGAAACAGAAATTTTAGAAAAGTTGTTCTAAGATCATTTTCCGTATAATTTTATGATCAATAACTTTTAAACTGTGTATTTATAGATAGGTCACAATAGGACCCACACAAAGCCATCTTTATCAGCATCTAATCTATTTCAAATGAACTTTCCTTTTCTTGGAGCCATGATAGCAGGTGACAGAATAGATATCTTCATCAGGAATTACTATTCAAAGCCAGGTTTAGATTACTATTCATTAATAATCTAAGTAACTTTGGGCAAGTTATTTACCTTCTCCAAATCAATTAATTTCTCAGTGTAGTCTGTTCTACAATAGTAAATGCTTTTATAATGTGAATTTGTTAATATAAAGTTAGCATATGGAAAAATGTTATCATAATGCATAAATCACAAGGGTTTGGAAGCATCATTTCCCCTTAGCATGTTTTGTGGCATGTAATAGAGATGACATTCTGAGCACCAAGTGTGTGGAAGGCTCAGGTTTACAATGACAGCCCTAAATCCATTTTGCAGTCTCTACTAGATTCAGCTGCTGTTAATTTCTTTATGATCACTTGCAGGCCATGCAAATAGCTTCACTCTCAGGCAGTGTGCATGAGAAAGATGATTGAGACCACTCCCTCATCCACTCCAAATTCAATCAAGGCCACACCCAGGCATGTCCTCAAAGGATGCTAAGGTCACAAGATCATGAATCATACCCTGACTGCCTTGGTCAGAAGACCCTGAACCAATCTTGTAAACAATTTTATCTAGCATAATGTGTGTGTGCAAATCATGATACCAGTCCCATTTTGGTGACCCCCACCTACAATGGTTACATATTTATCTGCATCTGTGACAGTTTTCCTTGTACTTCCATGCCCTATGTAAGAAGCTAGTTTTCTGTAAATCCTGCAAACCCATTGTGACCGCATGCTGCTGGTCTCCCTCAGCTAGATCATCTATCTTTGCCTTGTCTTTGTCCTAACATTTAATAATTGATCTCCATAAATTATATTTGAGACTGGAGGTCTCTTCCGTCTCCTACAACAGTGATCAAGAAACAACTGCTGAATGCAAATTATAGCAATAGAATTGAATGTAACTCTGAAGGAAACACAATAGTGTTATAGTAGAATTGACTGGACCATAGTGGGTTGGGTTTAATTTTTTAGTATCCTGTAGTATCTAAATTCTTGGCTCAATGGATCCTCAAGCTCTTTTTGAAAGACTGGCATGCTTTCTCCCCTTCAGATCACTTCACCCTGCACTTCAAAGTTACAATCTTATGTTTATTTACTTTTGTTAAGTAGAGATTTCACATAGCCTTACAATTTTTCTGATATTATTATTAAGGTTATTGCTTTTTCTAGTTCTCTAACACAATATTCACATGCACTTTCAACAGTCAGCACCAGTACTATTATGCTGAAATTCCAACTCTTTGATTTTTATTTTGCGGTTGACATTGAGCAGGAATAAGGTGAGGCTGTCTGCTCCCATAAAGATTAACAGCCTCAGAAAACCGATCAAAGGCGTCTGTTAACTGGAATCAACTCAATGACAGTGCATCTATGTGTGCTGCTATTGTCATTGAGATTATTCAGAGCAAAAGTTAGACCAAACTAAGGGTTTCTACATCTACACTTCAGTGACGCTGATGACAGGTTTTAAGTTGGGGACTCTTCTCATCTTGATTCTGAGTTGTCGCTCCTCTGTTAACACAAACTCATTGTTCCATAAGGTTGTTTTCTCATTTTTAGAGTTTTTGTTACTTTTGTCCCATATAGAGAGATTTTGAGAGAGCATAATGCTGAAGGCAAGCATACTTTACTAGACAAGCCACACTACTGTTCGGCTTTAAGAAGGCTTCAGGGAATATTTTTTGTTTAACTTCCAAAGATTCTCTCAGCAATCATTTCATAGGTTTATCCAGCCTTGGCTCCAGAAAGTGCCCCAAAATCAAACTCACTGTTACTGAGTTGATTCTAAATCCATATAACCTAATAGGGCAGAGGAGTACTGCCCTCTCTAGGTTTCTGAAGCTGTAAATCTTGAAGGGCACCCAAAGCCTTATCTTTCTCCCTCAAGCAGCTGGTGAGCTCGAATTGCTGACTTTGCAGTTAGCACCCCAAGGCATAACCCGGTATGCCCCAAGGAATCCTCCAGAAAGTCTAGGGGAAATAAAAGGAGAAATCCTGGATAGACTTAGTTCATCAATTTAGTTACTACAGAGACAATAATTGGATATTGGTTTCTTGGTGGTATGGCATGGGAGGTTGGTTTCATGGGGGTATGGCATGGGGAACTAATAACAATGAGTGTAAGACCGAAAACGTTCAAAAATTGAGTATGGTAATGATTGTACAATTCTTGATATGATTGAACAATTAGATTATATAATATGTGGATTATGTGTCAATAAAACGTTTTATAAAGGGAGTTCTTTTCTGAATTTCCTTCTTTTTATCAGGGTTCTTTTATACACTTTTCAATCAAATGTTCACTACTAGAAGCCAGGAACAATCCAGTTCTTCTGGTCTCATGCCAAAGGAGGCAGTTGCTCCGAGAGGTAGTTAGTTTATTGTGCCAACCTGGCCGATAAATACATGTGGGGTTAATTGAAGTGCAGAGGGATAAATGGCTCGGTGAGCCTCACCTTACTAGTTCTCAGGTCTCTTTCTTTCTGATGGTTGGCCTAGGATGCAGCTGCCTTAGCCAGGTCCCTGCTTTAGCTGGCAAGGCTCACTTCCTGCAAGACATCCCTGAGGAGAAGCCACATGGACCTACCTTGATGCAGGCCTGGGTGCTGGAGCAGCCATGTGGAGACCCCTGCCAGTGCTGAGATGCTTACACATTCACTGATTCAGCTTTCCTCTTGCAGTCGGCATCAATGCATGTGTTTTGTGAGATGGAGGAGGACTTTGAGGATTGGTGTCAGACTTATGGGTTAATGTTGGACTTGTGGGCTTGGGCAGCACTGAGTTGGGATGTTTTCCTTTCTTTTCTTTGTTTTTTTTAAATAATCATTTCTTCATGTGCACTTGCCCTGTATATAAAACTCTCTCTTATACATAAGAGTTTCTGTGGATTTGTTTCTCTTAAATACCCAGACTAATACACTCAGAGAAGAATTACATATTCCATATCCTTTCCTTTCCCTGACTCGTCTTCCTCTGATGCTCTAGGCAAATGGAACCGATTTTCCTGTCTTGGATGGTTCCTCAAGCTCTGCGCATGACTAGGAGATGAAGCAGACGCACTGAACACATTATTAGAAACTGTGACTGGGCTTTCCCATGAAAGCTTGACTTTGTATCTCCAGACCATGGAGCCAAATCCATGAGGTTTTTGGTTGTGTTTATAGTAAATTATTCTGTAGAATTTTACTATCATTATGTTTTGTAATGCTGTGGAAAGGATTATATGGGACAATGCATGTCAAATTTAATAGACTATCTGCTACTTAGTAAATATTCAGAAAAGAATGTCTGTCACACATTCTAAGGACCCTGGGGGGTGTAATGTACTGCAAACTGCAAAGTCAGTACTTAGAATCCACCCACTGCTCTGGCAAGAGGAAGAGGAGACTCTGTTCCTAAAAAGATTTAGTCGAGGGAGCCTCAAAAGGCAGTTTGACTCTGTCCTACACACTTTATATGAGTCAGAATTGACTCAAAAGAGGTTTGCTATCTCTTTTTTCCCTTGGTTTTGTTTTTATCCCAAACTATTAAGCAAATACAGTTTTATAAATTATCATTTTATCTCATCCTTAAGCACATATATACTACTTATTGAAAGACTAGTAAGTTGTAAACATTGGCATTTTCTGCTTTGAGCCACAAGCCACCTGACATCACCAATGGTGTCCCTTGCTCCCGCTTCGTCTTCTGAATCCAGCATGAACTTCCAGAAGTTCCCTGTCAATCTACTACTGCCACCATGGTTATATGTGGTCATGCAAAATTTTACTTGTGTGCCATTATCAATGATCTCGTTCTATAGTTGGAGCATTCTGTTGGTCACCATTCTTTGGAATGGGCACAAATATGGATCTCTTCCCTCTTCCAATCAGTTGCCCAAGTAGCTGTCTTCCAAATTTCCTGGCACAGGGGAGTGAGTGCTTCCAGTGCTTCTTCTGCTGTCTGAAACATTTCCATTGATATTTTGTTAAATTCTGGAGCCTTGGTTTTGTTAAATGCTTTCAATGCATTTTGAGCTTCTTCCTTGAGCATCATTGGTTCTGCTCATATGCTACCTCTTGAAATGGTGGGTTAGTTCTCTTTGGTTGTATCCTCTGGCCATACTTGTTCAATCTATATGCTGAGCAAATCTTCAGAGAGGCTGGATTATATGAAGAAGAGTGCGGCATCAGGATTGGAGGAAGGCTTATTAACAACCTACAGTATGCAGATGACATAACTCTGCTTGCTGAAAGCGAGGAGGCATTGAAGCACTTACTGATGAAGATCAAGGATTATAGCCTTCAGTGTGGATTACAACTCATTTTAAAGAAGACCAAATTCCTCACAACTGGACCAATAGGTAACATCATGATAAATGGAGAAAAGGTTGAAGTTGTCAAGGATTTTGTCTTACTCAGATTTATAATCAATGCTCATGGAAGCAGCAGTCAAGAGATCAAAGACCTATTGCATTAGATAAATCTGCTGCACAAGACATCTTTAGAGTATTGAAGAACAAGGATGTTACTTTGAGAACTAAGGTGTGCCTGACCCAAGCGACAGTATCCTCTATTACCTCATGTGCATGTGAAAGTTGGACATTGAATAAGGAAGACCGTACTTCTGGATGCATTTGATTTGTGGTGCTGGATGAGAATATTGAAAGTACCATAAACTCCCCAAAGCACAAACTGATCTGGATTGCTAGCAGGAAGGCCAGAGCGCTCCATCAGGGTAAGGATGACAAGACTTTATCTTCCATCCTCTAGATATATTGCCAAGAGGGACTGGTCTTTGGAGAAGGACGTCATGTTTGGTAAAGCAGAGGGGCAGAGAAAAGGGGAAGACCTTCAACCAGATTTACTGACAGAGTGGCTGCATTAATGGGTCCAGGCATGGGAACAACTGTGAGGATGGCACAGGCCATGCAGTCTCTCTCTGTTGTGCATAAGGTTGTTATGGGTCGAATCCAACTTGATGGCACCTAACAACAGCAATAATCCGATAAAAATAAAATTATCTGAAAGAAAAACCTTATTGAATTAAAATTAAAATATATATCAGATCATTCAATAAAGTTGAAGAGAAATTAACAAAAATACAAACTTCTATATATTATCAAGAAAATGGTACTGAGAGATAAAATGATGAAAAATATGGAAGGACAATAAATCAAGTGAGAAAGTCTTATGTATTTCTACCTGGATTCCCAGAGGGGAGTTAATGAGGAATGTGGAGAAGACAACATATGATGGTATGAGAGTTAAGAATAAACATTTTCCAAATCTGATGTGAGACGATCTTCAAAGTCTTAAGAAACAAATATCAGCCAGTGTGAATGAAAACAATTCACAAATGCAGTAGATGTAGTAAAGGCAAAAAGGTTATAAAAATTACTAGAAACAAAAACCAGAATACCAACGAAGAAAAAGATAGAATGATGAATGATTTTTGAGCAGTAACAGCAGCAGACAGAAGAAAGTAAAATATCTTCAACCTGGAGTGGTATGCTTACCACATATAGCTGTCAAAAATGAAGGTGAACTCAAGTTATTTTAGAAATTCGAAACTTCTAATGTTTAACTCAACAGACTCCGGCAAAGAAAAAGTTCTACGTTACAAAGAGAAATAATGAATTTAAAACATGGAAAATATACAGACTATATTACCTAATAAATTTAGTGTAACACAGGTATATGGATGTAGACATATAACTGTATGTATGTACATATGCATATATGTTGCTATTGTTACCTGCCCTCAAGAAAAGTGTGCTTCATAGCAACCCTACGCCCCACAGAAGAGAATACTGTCCTTCCTGTGCCATCCTCACAGTAGAGGGATGCTGGAGCCCCTGTAGTAGCCATTGTATCAATCCACCTCATGAAAGGTCTTCCTCTCTAGCCGACACTCTCCCAAGCATGCTGTCCTCCAGGGATTCATCCCTCCTTATAACACATCCAAAGTAGACGAGACAAAATTTTGCCATCCTTGCTTCTAAGCAATATTCTGGCTGTTCTTTTTTTTTTTTGTAGGAGAGTATTATTCAATCTTCTCGTAGTGCATGGCATATTTAATAGTTTTCATTAACACTATAATTCAAATGCGTTTGTTTTTTTAATCTGTCTTCCTTATTCAATACCCAGCTGTTATATGTACATGAAACTATTGAAAATGTCATGGCTCGGGGGCACACTTAATCCTCAAAGTAACAGCTTTGCTTTTCTAACATTTTAAAGATATCCTTTGAATCAGATTTGTCCAAATCAAATAATATATAACATAAATGTAAAATGTAATAACAATAACATATAAATTAGGAGGCAAATTGTTTAGAAATATAGTGTGCTATATTTGTCTTTCCACTGATTATAGTTACAATAAGGCCGGGCTTTTGTTTGTCGGCTTTTATTACTGATGTGTTCCTAGAGCTATAAAACAATACTTTAAGTGGTCAAGAAAGCAGATGGTGCCGGCTGTCAGGAAAAAATGATGC
Organism: Echinops telfairi; assembly: GCF_000313985.2. Taxonomy (NCBI): domain Eukaryota; kingdom Metazoa; phylum Chordata; class Mammalia; order Afrosoricida; family Tenrecidae; genus Echinops; species Echinops telfairi. The sequence goes on along the minus strand of NW_022103918.1, from coordinate 4,914,574 downwards.
CTGGGGTCTTAAAGCCTTGTCTTAAAACAAGCAGTCATCTGTGAGACAGCTAAGTCCACATGGAAGAAGTACACCAGCATTTATGATCCAAGAATTAGAAATAATAAAATCAAACTGGGAGGAGGGAACAGTATTAGTGCTTAAATTCTGAAGACCTAGTTGGAAGAACTTGGCAGCGAAAAGCCAAAACCCATTTGTAGGAACTCCCATGCGAATAAAGCCACTGTTGAATCCTCTCTGACTAAGAACCAGAAATGCGAACAGCTTTTTCACCAGGCAGAGAACTTTGCAGGGTGGATTACTGAAACTATAGTTAGGTAAAAATGTGACACCTTGTCATTGACCTCTCTCTTGATTGCTCCAGTTTTTAGTATTTTCTGCTTTGTTATTGAGGTTTTACTTCGTTTCGTTGAGGGATTGTTTTGGGGGTGCTTGTTTCTATTCTGTATTGATTTTGTATGAGTGTCTGTATATGAAACCCAGATTAGGTATACCTATGGAGACAGTAACTGGATCCACAGATTCAAAGGGACTTGGCAGGGAAGGCTGCAGGAAATGGGAGGCTAGCACCAATGAGTACAAAGAAGACATGTCCTGGAATTGATGGTGAGGATGGTTGCACAGCTCTTATGAATGCGACTGGACTGTTGAAATGTAACAGTAGTGATTTCTATGTCTTTGAAATTATTAAAAATAAGCAAAACCAATTTATATTTTTAAATTGCTCTGAATGAATGAAAAAATAACACGCCCTTTATTTTTCTGTCTTTGACTCTAGTAAATATAGATGTTATATTTTTCAAGTGCATACTACATATTTAGACACAATATAAAAATTTCAATATATTACAGATGGATTACTGGAATATAAAAATCATCAAAAGAAGGCAGAAAAAGAGAAAGAAGAATATATGGAAAGTTAAGATGCTTAAAAAGCACAAAATTGGATGGTAGAAATTAATTCAAATATATCAATAGTAACAATATATATTCGTGCCAGCCAGAGTAGAATAGATAAATTGTGATCATGATGGAATACTAGTGAATCAATTGGCATTATATATTATGAGTGTTACTATAATGCACATAAAGCATTTTCAGGAGACATGCAAAATGATTCCATGTATACAGTGCTAAAAGCACATAAAACTCAATAACATATTTTTTGTAAAGGTATAAATCCAAGTGGTAAAATTCACATAGAAAAGGGTACAGTATAGCAATAATGAAACCCACAACCTTCCTCTAGTTCTTAAACGCTTCCTCTCCCCAACTACCAGGACCCCAATTTTGTCTTGCAGACCTGGTTAGACCAGATGATGCACAGCAGTACAAATGGGAATTGGAAATGCAGGGAATCTAGGACAGATGAACCTCTCAGGACCAGGGGTGACAGTGGCGATACCAGGAGGGAAAGGGGGTGTAGAAAGGGGGAATGGATCACAGGGAGCTACATATAACCTCCTCTCTGGGGGACGGGCAGCAGAGGGGTGGGTGAAGGGAGACGCCGGACAGTGTAATATAAGATACAATAATAATTTATAAATTATCAAGGGTGCATGGGGGAGAGGGGAGGAGGAAGGGAAGGGGAGTGGAAAAAAAGGAAAATGAGCTGATTCCAGGAACCCAAGAGGAAAGCGAATTTTGGGAATAATGAGGGCAACAAATGTATAGATGTGCTTTACACAATTAATTGATCTATGTATTGTGATGAATTGTATGAGCCCCAATAAATTGATTTTTAAAAATTGGAGAAAAAAAAGAAAAGCAAGTGGATTTGAACAAATAACTTCAAAAAAAAATCATTCCTTTCCCTGATAGGAGAGGATCTAATTTGGATAACTTTCATAGATGGTGTCACTGTGAATATGTGTTTTAAATATGATGCTGCATGTCTAGGTGCTCCTGCTTTATCATTTAAAATTTAAAACCATTGTATAAATGCCCTTTCTAAATCAAATCTGTAAAATGGTGGGAGTTTTCAAGAGCCCTGAAGAACTCTAGATTTCTGAGGCAAACTATTTTTTAATGTTAATTAAGGACAGGAGAGGTCAGCTTTACACTTAGACAATCAATTTTCAAGTTTCACCATTTCATTCATTTGATGACATCAGCCAATTATTCACTCCACAATCATACAACTTATAATTGATTAAAGGCTATAATTTTAAAGTAGGTGAAAACGGAACCAACTGCAAAGCAAATTTCAAAGATCTGAGTTTCAAACCTTGACAGACTTTGCTAGGAGGGCGAAGAAAAGACACTGTGAACCTGGAGGTCAGTAGGAAGAGAAAGAGACCGATTAAGGCAGATGGGAGGTGAGGGAAGCAAAGGGCCTATATGATCTGTGATGCTTTACCTGTTCCCAGCTCTGAAGTCATCAACAAGCGTATTCAGGGCTACCACAAGGTGTGTTCGGTTAAGGAGACTTTGAGCCCCTCTAAGACTTCGTTTCCTCATTTATAAAATGAAAGACTAGGTCATGAAAACATTCATGCTCTCTTCCATGTTCTAATATTCCATGCCTCTGTGATTCTACAAACACAAAGCTGCCTTAATTGCCCAGGTTTCCACAGAGAATTCAAGCTGCTAAACTATCTGTCCTCATTAAAATCCATTCAAATTATGAACACCTGCATTATACATGCAACTAACAATCACTGGAGTGTTTAGGATTAATTAGGCAGAATTTTCCCCCGTATGTAAAAATGTAACAGGAATCACCTATTCTTCCTTTAGCTGTGAGCGGACAAACCTGGATTGAGGAAATGCTTTTTTATGTGGAAGGGGAAGCTCACAGTTTTCAGAATTGTATTAAACTATCGAGCTACTTACGATCAAAGAGAGATAGTACTTTGGTTTCTCACTTTAATTTCCCTTTCAATATGATATCAAAAATTAGTCTGCTTTAATATAACTATAGAGAGCCTTGGAGTACAGTGGTTTCCACTGAGCTGTGAAGTTCAAGGTCAGTTGTCGAAAACCACAAGCCACTCCATGAGACAACGGCCAGGCTCTCTCTTCCTGTAGAGAATGAATGTCTTGGAAACTCACACAAGCAGCTCCACTCTGTCCTATAGAGTCACTCTGAGTCACAAGCCACTTGAGGGCAGTGAGATGGGGCTGTAACTGCTTGAAAAAGCTAATGATGGAAAAAGCCATTTTGCATACTATAAGATTTTGATATTTGAGGTACAACCTGACAATAAATAAGGTAAATGCTATGATTCCAAAGGAATGGTAAAGATGGCATCCCAGAATCAATTCTGATAACAGTGACTATAAAAATAATTCAATAAAATCAAAGTCAAATGTATCCTTTTTACCAATTACTAGATCGTCTGGTATGTCATAGAGAAATTATATTATTAAATATAGTTGAAAAGGGTTTTGGAATTCTTTATTTTTCTTTTATTTTAGGTTTTAAAGGCTATGTTATTAGGGCACAATCCAATCCAATAGAATAGTCCAATCCTATCAAAAATGTACAATCACCAGCACTATCAGTTTTAAAACATTGTCTTCCTTCTTGGACTCCTCGTTACCAGTGGCTGGTTCCCCTGCTGTACCGCCAAGGAATCTTTAAACTCATTGCTGTCCCTATAGGTTCACTGACCCTGGGTTTTATATGTCGAAAACCAGAAAAATACATAATAGAGAGTAAAAAACAATAACAAGATACAATAACAAAATACAACAGAGATAACCACCAGTTTGAAAGAAAACAGAAAATATACTTTGTCAAAAGCACACTGCATTTTATAAATGATATTCCTTATTTTTAAAAGCTTTTTTCCAAAACAACAAAAAATGCAATGCTAGATAATTTAGTTTTATTAGTATTAAAGAGTAAATTATATTATTTGTAATCAAGCTGGTCTTTGAAAGCAGCCAAATATTATGCATTGAAATAAGGCCAATTTAATCAGCGAAACAAGATAACTCAGCCAGAACCTGGTTTTTCACCAAAAAAACCCCCAAAAACGTTTGAGGGCTCATGTTTATAAAGTTTGTCTCATAACCTTGGCCCTAAGCTTTTTATATTTTCTGACAAATTGAAAAAAAATGCAGTTGGCTCATTCTGTTTTCCCACGGGCACTGGTCCAGATTTCAGACTCGTCAATGTTTTTGGCTCATCTCCTGTTAGTGATCTACAAAAATAGGCCTGAATTAAGATAGTTGAGATCATGCCTGGAGAAGAGGAGGAGAGGAAAATGACTACTTGATTTCACTCCAAGTCTATTGTACTATCAGCTATTATGCATATACCATATTCCTTATGTAAAATTATAGTATTTTTGTGTGCTGTTAGAAATTGTGTTACACTTTGAATAATATCTCTGCTTCTATTGGCAAATATTTTGTAGAGCATTCATGGACTTCCATATTAAAATTGAATCTCCTATCTAAAATACAACTCTTTGTGTCTTCCTGTTTTCAGCAGAGTAAAGTAAAACAAAGACTCAATGAAACAATTAGTGCACATGACTAATGGAACACACACCATGCTTCCACCAGCCTGAGACCAGGGTACATGACTCTTCTGATCCCAATTACAGGGAAGGTCCTGGCAGAATGGGAGATAAATGTAGAACAAAGTTCAAAATTACAAAAAACACAACTATTTCTCAGACTGCTGGAACCCCCAAGACTATAGCTCTTCGATACCCTTCAAACCTGGGACTGAACCTACTCCAGGTGATCACCTCTCAGCCAAACAACACACCTACAAATACCCTCTAGAGACATGCTGCTCGTCATCAACCACATGAGACCAAAAGGGTAGCTTTTGGACAAAAACAAAGTCCCAAATGCAGGAAGAGGGGCAAATGGTAATGGGACCCAGGGAGGAAATAGAGAGAGTGTTGTTAGCTTGGGGAGGTTGCAACTAATGACATACCTTAAGGTATAAATTGTTGAACTGGAAACTAATTTTCTCTGTAAACGTTCATTCAAACCATAACATCAAAGCCACTGGGACTTAGTCAATTCCAACTCATAGGAATCCTATAGGGCACAGCAGAATTGCTTCAAAGGGTTTCTTTGGATTTCTCCAGAAGCATGACTGTGGAGTTTGAACCACTGGCCTTGTGGTTAGCCGTCCAATACTTAATCCACTGTACCATCCGAGCTCCTTAATCTACGATAAAATGACTACCAGAGTGGAAATCTCCTTAGCCTTTTCTGAGGCTTAGGTCATCTATTGTGGATTAAGTGATAGGTCACACAGGGGTGAACAATCACACCAGCGAAGAAATCATTCCTTAAGAGATCCATAAGAAACCACCATAGGAGATAAAAATGACAGAATTTGCTAAGGAATCAATTGAGAAGGCAGGGATGGAAAGGTCAGGAGGAAGAAGGCAAATAGGAAGCACGAGGATAGAGTGGGAAGAATTGTAGGAATGACGATTGATGGCACAAAACAAAATATGATTTGTAAGACAGATTATGAACTGGAAAAACAATTTTCACTATGAACTTTCAACTAAAGAAATAAGTAAATAAAAATAAAGGCTACACAGTGATGATAAAAAGGCAACTTACTGTGGTAAAACAAATACTGGCAACCAAAGATTTTCATGCCCTAACTCCCAGAACCTGTAAATATGTTGCCTTAGATACCCTGTTTCCCCGAAAGTAAGACATCCCCCCAAATAAGACCGACTTACAGTTTTGCCTCTCACTGAAATATAAGGCACCCCCCAAAAATAAGACCTTCCCAAAAATAAGGCCCCACAAAGCTACCATAACTCTGGACTCTGGACCGTAGTGGTGGGCGCTGCCACGTAGCTCACTGTTGGCCGCAGTGCAGCCGGAGCAGACAGGAAGTGCGAGGTCTCTTTTCATAAAACAATAAACAATAAAAGTGTACCGTATTCTTCTTCATGGAAAAATAAGATATCCCCTGAAAATAAGACCTAGCGCATCTTTGGGAGCAACAAATAAGATAAGACACTGTCTTGTTTTCGGGGAAACAGGGTAGTAAAGGGGCATAAGCACATAGTGCTGGGAGATGAGGAAATCTTCCTTGATCGTGCAGGTGGCGCACTGTCATCACACCGGTCCCTTCCTTATAAGATGCAAGCAGATGAGTCAGCAAGAAGAGGAGCTAAAATGATGAAAGCAGAGGGCAGAGTGATGCCATTGCCGCGAGGGGACCATGAGCTTGGGAATCTGGGCAGCCTTCTAAGAGCTCATAGGGACGGATTTTACCTAGATTCCAGGTTCCCAAACTTGACTGATTCTATATAAAACTTAAGATTGATAAACTTATTGAGACATTAAGTAGAGTAAGAGTTCCTGTGGGTACAGTGGGGTGGAGGTGGGTACAGGGGAACTGATGTCAAGGAATTCAAGAAAGAAGAGAATGATTTGAAACTCATTGTGGTTGCAACTGCACAAGACTGCTTGATGTAATTGAACTATGCAATGATATGTTATCTATTTTAGCTCCCAATAAAATAGTTTTTTGGGAAAACAAAAAGCGGCTGATAATAAGAATTACTTGGTACCTCGTGAAACTACAGATGCCTGTGTTCCACTTGCAACCTAACGAGTCCAGATCTCTCTTTGCACCAGATCCCCAGGTGAGTAATGCCCCAGGTGTGTAAATTCCTATAATCCCACAAAGGGCAATATGGCGATGTTCATCAAAAGAAATAATAACATTTACATTCTCTATTCCAGAAATTTCACTTTTAGAAAATAATTCAGATAAAAAATAAAGACCATATATATATACATAAACATAAACACACCCATATTGGCCAGCAATATTTACATATCACAAGTGAATTCAAATATTTCTTCTACTAAGCATTATACATGTATTGACTTATTTGATTCTACAATTCACTTCTTTGATCCTCATATCATTTTAAGCTGAGGAATCCAATACCCAGAGAAGTTACTTTGCTCAAAAGTAAAGTAAAAGTTACTTTATGATGTTTATAAATTTAATCTAGGGATTCACCCATGTAAGTAGTATGAATTCTGGGGTTCCATTCCAATAATGAATCTCCATTATTGGAGTGCCTGTAGCAGTCAGTATTCTACAGAGAAATAGAAGCAATAGGATATACATGCATATGACTTTTATGTGTATAAATAGGATTTCAAAATGTTCATGGACATTTTCCTTTATCTTGCATCATATTTTTTCCACAAACGTTTGAAGCCCTGTTGTCTGTGTAGGGTGTCCTGGTGGTGCAGTGGTTAAGTTCTCTCCACCTAACTCAAAAGGTTGGTGGAGAACGATGTGACAGTAGGCTTCGGTAAAGATTATAGCCTTCCAAATCCCATGGAACAATTCTACTCTGCCCTGTAATAGGGTTGCTCTGAGTCAGAACTGATTTGACAGTATGGATTTGAGACTTTTTGTATATGTGCGGATATACTTTTGTCTATGTAGACATACTCCTATACACAAATTCTTTCTGTTAGATGTCCAAGTTAGTTCTGACTCCGTGACCTATGTACAGTAGAACAAAATGTTGCTTGGTCTTATGCTATCCTCAAAATAGTTCTTATGTTAGAGATCATTGCTGCAGCTACCTCGTCAATCCATCTCCTTGAGGGTCTTCCTCTTTTTCAATGAGCCTGTATTTCATCAGGGATGATGTCCTTCTCCAGGGACTGGCCCCTCGGATAGCATATCCAAAGCACATTAGGTAACATCTCCCAATTTGTTCTAAGGAATGTTCTGGCTATATTTCTAAGATATATTTGCCATTTCCTCTAGTAGTTCTTGGTATATTTAATATTCTTTGTCAATATTATATTGTAAATCTTCTGTAATCTTCCTTAGTCATGGTCTAGCTTTTACACACATAGTAGGAAATTGAATATACCCTGGCTGAAATAAAAATAACATCATGGCTTTTCAACGCTTTACACAGATCTTGATTTAATAAACTCACACCCATTAAGTTGATTTCAACTCACAGATACCCTATGAAACCGAATAGAATTGTCCCTGTGGGTTTCGGAGGCTGTGAGTCTTTAGGAGGACAGAAGGATTGACTGTGGAGTTTGAATCACCAACCATCTTCATCCTACTCATGTGTGTGTGTGTGTGTGTGTGTGTCCATTTTGTGTCTGTCTCTTTCCAGCCAAGTTTTCCTTCCAGTCGACTCTTGGTTTAGCTCAAATGAAAACCAAGAATAGGAAGGGATAGCCCGTCAAAGGGAGACCCGAGTGGCACAGTGGTTTCCATGTTGTATTTCAATTCCACCAGCCACTCGGAGGGAAGAAGAGGCTTTCTACACCCTGTATAGATAGACAATTCTGGAAAACCCCTCCCAAGGGGCAGTTCTGCCCTGTTCTGTAGGGTTGCTATGAGTTAGAATCGATTCAATGGCAGTGGGTTTGAGTCCATCAAAGTTAAGTTGTTTAAATCTCATTTTTGAACATTGATGTGAAAATAATTATGCACATGAAAAAGAAAAGAAAATTGTTTCTAAAATGATAACTTAAAAAAAATCTTGACAAAAATAAGTCCATATCACATGCACATATTTGAATTAAATAATGCTAAGTTTCTGATTCAATTTTGCTTACTATACAAATGACTAAGCCAAACCCAGACCCATGCAGAGTCTACTTTTGATTGTCCCTCTTGGCTTTGTAGAGAAAGTCCAAAAATTGGCAGCTCACCCTATGATGACTGCCATTGATTCATTCTGATTCGTTTATTAAAACAAAAAAACAACAACATTGCACCTGATTCTGACTTTATTCAGAATGAACGGCTTCAGACCAGCACTGATAATTACCAAAACAGGAGTGTTTTGGAGCATGTACTTGTTAGAGAATTGCCACAGGAAGCTCTATGGAAGTGTTTGGAACTGTATGAATACACAGAAATGTGTCTCCCCACATCACCGTCGTGGTTTAGACAAGTAGAAACTAGCTCAAATGGAAGTGAGGCCAGAGCTAGTGAGCAGGGAGGAGCAGACTAGATTATGTGTTGTCCATGTGACAGCACCATTTTCTGGTGGCCAAAAGCCCTGAAAGAAGGAGTGTCAAATTATTCTTCTATATTGGGTTTTCATTTCCTCAGTTGCTTTCATAAATGTAAGAAAATGCAGAAAGAAAGAAAAGGGTAATAAGTAACTTTCTGGAATCAAAGAAAAGCATTTAATCATTCTTTACTGATATCAATCTTAAAATCATATTTAACTATTATCTATGTAAAAATCACAAAACAATATAACATGTATATCATCATACTATTCGTCTGTGTGTGTCCATTTTGTTTTTGTCTCCTTCCAGCAAATATTTCCCCTGTCAGTGTTCCCTGAATTCCTCATTTTGCTAAGTTTCTATTTTATTTTCACTTGGCACTGCACTTTTGATTATTTCAAGGATCTTGGTTCTGTTTTTCAGGTGGCATAGCTAACTGTAAATTCAGCTGTTTGGAAACACCAGGTACTCTAGGGAAGAACTATGAGGCTTTCTACACCGTAAAGATATACAGCATCAGAAACCCACAGGGGTAGTTCTACTCTGTCCTATAGGATTTCTTTGAGTTGGAATCCACTTGATGGCAGAGTTTGAGCTTTTTGAGAATGAGATGCAGGCAAAATAAGACAGTGACAGGTTCAATTCTTACTCTACCACTTACTGGCAGAGTAACTTTGAGAAAATTACTTAACCTCTAGATTTCTTTAAATCTTTTCATAAACTAACTGAAAAGCAATGAACTAAATTGTATCCTAATATTAGACATGTTTGAAACCACCATGCTTAGTTCTGGGACAGATAAGAGAATTGCAGAATGGTGAAGAAACAAGAATATATGGCATAAGGCAATACCAAATACTGATGATGATTAGAGGCCAGAAGCCTGAAAATAGTATAATAAAGATTTGAAGGTTGAAATCTATTACAATTCAAATTTTGCAACTCAAGGAAGAAAAATAAGATTTCAAACCTGGAAAGAGATATTACCAAACAAAATGATCATATTCATCGCTAATTAGAGGCCCTGAGCAGGGAATATTGCATCGTACTGGGCTTCTTCATTTCTTTAGGTTTCCCATAATACAGACAAGTAACTCAGATCCCAGAGAGGTTAAGTGACATACCTCAAAGCACACAGCGAGTGAAGAGTAGGGAGGCCCTGGTTGCTACAAACAGCAATGTAACTCTACTGCTTACTGAAATATTGTCGGCTGTGTCAGTCTGAGTACTTTAGAGAAACAAATCCACAGAAACTCATGGATGAGAAAGAGTTTTATATAAAGGGTAAGGGCACATCAAGAAAACATCCTAAGCCAGTGCTGCCCAAGCCCACAAGTCCAACATTAACCCCTATGTCCGACACCAATCCACAAAATCCTCCTCCATCTCACAAAACACACACAATGATGCGACTGCACGAGGAAAGCCGAATCAATAAATGTGTAAGCATTGCAGCACTGGCAGGGGTCTACACACGGGTGCTCCAGCACCCAGAGCTGTATCGGGGTAGGTCCACATGGCTTCTCCTTGGGGATGTCTCACAGGAAGTGAGCCTTGCCAGCTGAAGCAGGGAACTGGCTAAGGCAACTGCACCCTGGTCCCACCATTAGAAAGCAAGAGACCCGAGAACTAGAAAGGCGAGGCTCACTGAGCCATTTATCTTGCTGCCCTTCAATTAACCCCACATGTGTTTATCGGCCAGGTTGACACAAAAAACTAACTCATTGGCCAACCAAAAAGAACAGTCAAGTAATCTACTTCCAAAAAATCAGCTCTTGAGAGCCTTGTGGAACTCATCTCTATTTTGATACCCATAAGATCATGAGTTGGTTATTCACTGTGATTTACATTGAAACCATGTTAACTTCAAAAAATTGTTATTTTAGCTAAGGTAAGAAGAGGCTCTGTCATGGTTTTCGGTTATTCTTACTCCTGATGTTCACCTCTGTGGTATTTACATAATCTATTGTCAATTTAAGAATTAAGAGTGAAGAAGTGGAGTTTAGCCTGTCAATCAGGTCACAGCTTGATGACCTCATTTGGAGCCGCTAAAGTGATAAATATCTCGCTGAAAGCAGGATACAGACTCACTCCCTGAGAAATGCTCTACTGACAAGACACATTGAGCTACGCTGACAAAGCCTATTCCCTGGGAACTGTAGAAGCCACATGGAGACCCCTGCCAGCACTGAGATCCTTACAATGCCACTGGATCCACAAGACTTTCCACCCACTGGCCTGTGATTTTCCTGCATCCTGCATCATTGCATGTGTTTCCTGATCTGAAGTGGGCTTTATAGATTGGTATCACACATATGGGCTAATATTGGACTTTTGGACTTGATCTGGACTGGGCTGGGGTGTTTTCTCAATATTCAAATGCTCTTGTATATAAAGCTCTTTCTTATGCACATATGAGTGTCTATGAATTTGTTTCTCTAGTCCACCCAGACTAACAAAATTGCCTTAGGTATTGTTTTCCCCTGAGTAAGAGCTGAGTCTAGTTAATGGCTTCTAACCAACAGAACCTAATATATATGGTAGGTGTCACTTCTGTATTGGGTTATAAAAGTCTCCAACTGTTGTCTTGCTGGTATTTTTTCTGGCTGGTATTTTTATCTCTCATGCTTGCTCTGAAGAAACTGGGTTCTTCTGGGACAACAACTAACAAGTAACTGAGGCCTTCAGACCTCAGGGAGCTGAATATTGCCGATGATCGTAGAGGAAGTGTAGGAGCAAATCCTGCACCAGTTGAATCAGAGACTGACTGTGGATCCCAGGGCTTGAAACAAAAGAGCTCGCTGAAAAAGCAAAATACCGGACTCACTGCAATTAGTTGATTCTGACTCTGGACACACAGAACTGTGAGATAATAAATATGTATTTTTTTAAAAGCCACTAAAGCCTGGGAATGATTTTTTATGCAGGCGTAGATTAGCAATACGCCTCACATTCAATTCATCAGTTATTCTGTGGTGCATAATTATATATACAATCTTATTATATCGTTGCTACCACCTTCTTCTAAAGCAATATATCTTATGTAATTATTATGACAACTTACTAATAGTATGCATTTTTTAAAAAACTTTTGTCCTTGATCTCCTACTGGTAGCCTGTCAAATTTATTTACTCAAATATCTTGGTCTTCCCTGGCCATCACATAGGATCACATGCCTTTCCCCTAATATACTCCCTTGCTTTATTTTCCTCTTAATATGTATCACAATTGAGCATTTTATATACTTTATTTATTTCTCTTACTGTTTTTCTCTAGAATTTACACTTACCAAGGGCTGGTAGATTTATGTTTTGCTCACTGCTATCTTTTCAGTATAGGGAGAGTGTTTAACATATAATAAGCTCTCAAAAACAGTTGCTTTATTAATAAATAGATGAACAATTTCCATGTGCATTTGTTAAAAGAAACTGGAGGAAGAACTCTGTTATGAAGAGGACATGCATCACATGTATGCACATTGGCATTTGTGTGCCACTTAAAGCCATGAGGAACTTTACATTAATAATGTGCTAGTCAGTGGGGTGGAATGAAGCCAACTCTTGGCTCTTCCTAACAAACAGGAGTAAACCTTGGCATTCAATACTCTAAACTACAGATATCAGACAACATTCAAATTAGGCACTGAGTCAAAACACTAATTAAAATTTACATTTAAAAGCTAATTGAGCTGTGTTCGCTTGGCACACATTATTTCAATAGAAAATTACTTTTTTCTTTTTCTTAATTAAAAAGAATAAATCAAAGTTGATAGAGTGTTTCCTTTTGTGGCTTTAAAATTACTATTCAGAATCAACACCTGTACAGAATCACTTAGGGCACTTTACAATGTCTGTAGTATCTCCATTGACTTCTATGTTGAGGCCTAACCCTGACCCTCAGGGCCTACAAGTTATTATTCAAAGACGAGGTTACCAAACTTGTTCATCATACATGTTGTACAGTGAACCAAAGTGTCAGCAGCTACCAGGCATGCCTATCTATTCAAAATTATATGCATAATCTTCTATAGCAGTATGTTATATTAGGAAATGTCCACAAAATACATAGCACAAAGATTGAAAGAGCGAGGATATATGCTGATGTGGTATGGAGGGGAGGACCCTGTCTGAGCTTCTTCGGCTTGCCTCTTGCCATGAGATAGATGTCAGTCATGTCTCTATCCATCTGTCTTTACCTATTCTGATACCAACCACACCCTACTTCTGTGCTGGGTTCTATAATTCATTGCAATGGCCACACAGAACACGAAAAACTCACAATGATGGGGGCTTATTAGAGAGGATGATAGGTTACTACGTGTCAGGATGAATAAACAGTAAGAATACAATGATTGGCCCATAGCCACACCTGTCCTTAGCCAGCAGCCAAATCTGTTTCTGGTCCCCAGCCTTTCAGGAGTATGGGCCCTTGGCCTCTGCCTCTGTAGACCAGGAAGCCCCAGTCTCAATGCTGCTCCTCTGTTCTGTCTGCTGGTTTCATCACCTTGATTGACTTCTGGTCTTGGCCTGATTCCTTTACTCTGTCCCGAAGTCTCTGTGTTACAGTCTCCCGTGCCTCTGGTCTTGGCCTCTGCCACTCCAAAGAGAGATCCAAATGTAGGATTTCTCTCTCTGTCTTCCTGATTCTGAAAGGGCTCTTCCACACAGAAGGATAAATTTGATGGAGGTGGAGCTTTTCTCTTTGGGCTGATCATACTCTCAAGGAAAACAAAGGATAGTGACTAAAGTTACACTTGCTAGTAATGTGACGTCTATTAAGGACACCCACCCCCCCTTAATCCTGTAATAGAGAATTCCTTCCAGTATTGGATTATATCACAGGCAGAGGTTAGAAGCTATCATGGCTGAAAGGCCATATTAATCAACTGTACCTCAAAATAGTATTTTAAAAATATTTTTAATTTCAGTTATTATTGATGCCAAACGCATTTTTGTCTTCTCTAAATATTATTAGCGATACTGTTTAGCGAATGGTCAGCAGTTAGAAACCAACAGTTTGCAACCTCAGGAGAAAGACAGATTTTGACTCTGATAAACAGTTACAGTCTCAGAAACCTCCCGGGGGTGGCTACGAGTCAGCATTGACTCGATGGCAGTGAGTTAGTATTTAGTGAAAGTGATATAAATGAGTATGCTGCACTATATTTTTATTTCATTAACCTTTTCCCGCCCCCCCAGTATCACATAGTTCAAATCATGGACAATTATTACTTTTGACCATAATTATACTAACATTTAAAATAAAGAACATCCACTGTGTTGGAGAGTGCTTATGTTCTACTACAACTTAGAACTTAGTGAGGGTGTTGGAGATTTGGGCTGAAACAAGTAGACTCAGCAATGTAGTTTTAATAAAAGAAATATAACAATATTCATATTGTATTGGATAAAAAATCAGCTAAAGTATATTTTTTAAATGAAAGAAAAAATAAATAGCTATTATTGATATTGTCATTTTATTATTGCTAACCTCATTAATACCATTCATTGATGACTATTATTACCATTGTAAAGTAAGAATATATGGTTCAGAGATGTTAAGCTTCTGCATTTAGAAAATATCAGCACTAAATATCACATGTGCAGTTCATCTGATTTTACAGTCCAGTCCAATAAACATGCTGATGAGCACCTCCTGTGTGTTAAATTAAGTGAGATAAGTGTGAGAATTCAAAAAATGCAAACCTAAAAAGTGTAATTTGGGATTTCAGAAGAATTGGAGATTCTCTAGATTGAATTTGTTCAAGCCAGATTTCCAATAACTGAGGGGAAGAGTGAAGCATGTGACTCAGGTAAAAGGCTCTGGTGGTCATCGCAGGAATGGGATGAAGGTCAAGCACAAGGCTGGAGATGCCACATGGCTCAGAGTGGGTACTGGAATGAAGAGTTTTCTATTCTTTGATTTATTTTTATATTCATCCTGCAAGGGAATAGTGCTTTGGCATTGCTTGATGGGCTGGAAGAAGTGTGATATTTGTTTCTTATCAAAAGCAAGACATCTAAATACCTATGATAGCTTTGAATACAAGTCAAGCCTGGAGTGAATGTCTGCATAGTTGTATTGTAGAATGCTTCCTGAATTGGGGGTGCTGAAACGGCAATTGTGAAAATAGTTCTTGTGTCACAAGACAAAGGTGATCCTTTTTAAAAATACTCTATGAAAATCTTTATCATCCAAACTTCAGGAAACCTTTCGATCTCTCCTGTGCCATAGATAAATGATTAAAAATGGCATGTATAACAATTATAAGAATTATTGGGCAAGGGGATCAACAATATACTTAAGTAATTAGAATTTTGAATTAATAATTATAAATTCTCCTAATATTATTTAATTTAACTTTTGCCATGGAATGATATTATTTTGCTTCTTTCCTTTGGTTTTTAACTAAAATTTCAACTTTGGAAAATACATATAGAATAATACCCTGATGATTAAAAATCAAAACATTTAAAAATTATATTTTCCAGAAGTTTCTTAATTAAAGATAAAGCATCAGAAGGAATGTTAAGTGCTGTAACACAAGCCAAAATATTTTTCTTAAGCCATAAAACCAAACCAAATTCACTGCCATTGAGTTGATTCCAGTTTAAAATGACCCTGTAGCATCAGGTAGAACTACCCCTGTGGTTTTGAGACGAACTCTTCATGGGAGTAGAAAGCCCCATCTTTCTCCCATGAAGTGTCTGGTGGTTTTGCACTGCTGTTCTTGTGGTTAGTATCCATGGCTCCTTAAACCATGACAGCATGTAAAATATATACCATTACACACACACACACACACACATACACACACACACAAATGTATATCCACATATCCACATGCTATTGTTTACATTAAATATATGCCTAAATAGTAATTATAAATACAAATGCATACACCTAAAATATACAGATTAAACATCACATATATGCTGATCTCGAAACTCTGATCCCATTTCTTAATTCTTTAAGATGATTTCAGGTTCTAAGTAGTTATTTCAGAAAAAAAAGTATTGGAATATATGGAAACTGAAAAATAAAGATTTGATGTATATCTGAATGGTAGACTAGCTTTTCCTATAATTTAAAAAGAACTCCTCCAAAGAGTTTAACCAGCTGAGAATATAGTTGGCATCTGCTCAAGAACTGAATATATAGATAGCCTTTCTCTCTTTCCCACAGTGATTCCAGCATCAGAAACATAGTCCAGTGGTTCCCTCTCCCATCCGACCTCTACGCCTTGTATTTTCATCTTGAATCTTTGCAATTTACCCTTATTCATCACCTTGCAAAACTCCGGCTTACCATCAACATTTTTTCTCCACAATTGCACTCAACTAATCATACCTATTTGGAACACACTTTTATTTTCCATTTCACTGAAGGTAATTTGCTATCATTGTGATGTCACTATATAAATGCTTATTGCACCTAATTTAACCACTTGTTTATATTTTTCCTATTCTTCTATAAAGGGATGTAAACTTGTAGAAGACAGGCAATATTACACCTTAACATTTTAAAATCAGCTCCTTGCATATTTTGCAGCACACAACAGCCAAAGAGTAGCATGTACTAGCTGGAAGTGAGACAGACACCGTTGTCTCTCATAGGTTAAGAGACAGTTGCCAGTCAATGTTGCCAGTCAAAACAAAGCTACAGTGATTATTCTTTCAATAAACTTTAAATGAAATATATTATGCAATGAGTCTCAGAACCAAACTCACTGCCATAGATGCATGGTGACCCAATGGGAGAGGGTAGAACTGCCTCAGTCCTCACAGTTTGCAAGGCTCTTTCAGCAATGGAAAGCCTAGTCTTTCCCCAGAGGAGCAGCTAGTGATTTTGAATGGCAGACCTTGTGTTTTAACAGCCCACAAGGAAATCATCACACATCAGAGCTCCTTTATAAAAACTCAAAGGCCAAACCTACTGCTACATAGTTGATGCTAGGGTTTCCAAGATTGTGAATTTTTGTGGGAGCAGACAACTGCATTTTATCTCCCACAATACGTATAAAAATCCCCAAATGTCTTTAGACCTCTTTAAATGTCCTTTGTCTCCTGGTTCTTCCTTATTTCCTTTTACTTTCCTCTTGTCCCAGCATCACGTTTGGCCTTCATTTGGGTTTAGTAATTTCTCGCTGATACATTGCTCTTGATTAAGCTACATGAGGCATCCTATGCCCTTCTCTCCATTGATTTTAGTTCACTGGTTCCCTTGTCTTTCCCACAGTTGGTTTACCCACCCCACTTTCTCACACCTCCCCTTCTCGGGTATTCCCCTGGAATCAATGGTCCTGATTTTTCATCTCTGAATTATTTATCTTGCCTATCTTATCTAGATAGACATGCACATACATTAAAAATGCAAAAACACTACATATGTAAATATATATATGTATAAAAAGAGGGAATAGAACTATGTACTCATATCTACAGGTTAAGAATTAAGATTGCAGATGGACATTGGGCATCCACTCAAGTACTCCCTCAACACAAAAACACTTTGTTCTAACAATCCGGCATTCTGTGATGCTCACCTACCCGGCCTGATCGCTGAAGACAAATGGGTGCATAAGTTAATGTGGTAAAGAAAGCTGATGGTACCTGGCTATTGAAAGATATAGCATCTGGGGTCTTAAAGGCTTGATGATAAACAAGTGGCCCACTAGCTGAGAAGCAACAAAGTCCACATGTAAGCAGCACACCAGCCTGTGTGATCATGAGGTGTCAATGGAATCAGGTACCAGGCATCTAAGAAACAGAACAAAATCATACCCAAGGCAAATGGAGGTGGGGGGGAGACCCAATGCACATCATAGACAATTGGACATCCCCCTACAGAGAGGTCACAGGGAAGTCATTAGACAGTCAAGGTGCAATACAGCACTGATGAAACACACAACTTTCCTCCAGCTCTTTGGTATTTCCCTCCCCCCACTATCATGACCTCAATTCTACATAACAAACAGGATTAGACCAGAACATGCACACTGCTGCAGACAAGAGCCCACAACACAGAGAATCCAGGATAGATTAAAAACCTCATGGCCAACAAGGAGAGTAGAGATCAGGAGGATTAGGGAAGGTTGGGAGAGAAGGAAAACAATCACAAGGATCAACCTATAACCCCCTCTCAGGAACAACGGAAAAGTGGGTGAGAGGCAACGGAGGACGATGTAAGATATGAAAATAATCTATAACTTATCAAAGGTTCGTGAGGGAGAGTAGGTGGGAGAGGGAGGGGGAAGAAATGGGGAGCTGATGTCAGGGGCTCAAGTGGGAAGAGAATGCTTTGAAAATGATGATGGCAGCATATGTGCAAATGTGCTTGCATACATTTACTGAATGAATGTATGGATTGTAATAAGAGATGTACGAGCCCCCAATAAAAATATTTAATAAAAAGAAAACAAAACCAACCCCCCAACCCCCACCCACCAAATGAACTCGCTGTTATTGAGTTGATGTTGATCTTGATGGTGACCTGTGTTACTGCTCCATAGGGTATTCCTCTTGGTGATTTTTCTGCATCAGATTCCTCTGAGCTTCTTTCCAGGTGCTGGTGGGTGGGTTTGGGTGCCACCTTTAGGTTAGGAGTGGAGCAAACACAATTTGTACCATCTAGAGATTTCCAATAAGTATATTGTACTTTTCATTCAAATCTGATGCTCCCAAACTGCTATAATAAAAATCTTAAATTCTGCTTATACTTGGTTAAAAAAAAAATCTATTTAATGGAAACTGGTATGCAGTCCCACTCCTGAATTAACATTTTGTTTACTTAAAGTTTTACATTTTAAAAGCTTCATTTGAATAAAGATTAAAAGAAAACAAAGCTTAAAGAACAGTTTAATGAGGGGTTTAAGCAGAACTCTTCTGCATTGCTGCCACTGGCATTTGTTTCTCTAAAATGTGCTGCTGCCTTCAGCAAATGGCCCCTGCCCTTTCCTTTAATCTTTGCTATATGCTCCCACGGTTTGTCCTTTGTTGGGTCACTATGAAATCATGGACTTCTCTATTAGGGTAAGGGATTTTTGAGTTTGTTGCATATTTAAAATACACTAGCCTAGACACATTTTTTTCAACTGAATTATGAAGTCGACTAAATATTCTGGAGAAAAGACGATATTCAATTATATCCATGGATATAGATACTCATGAAATAGACATCAGCAGGTGAATAAAGAAACAGCAACTCATTGTATGATTGGACGTAGGTGTATAGATGCATCCATGAATCTAATCCCCAAGTTTTGCCCTCTGAACAAATTAGTCGGGTTTCTTTAGGCTCAAGTTGTTTGTTTTTTTCATGTACAAAAATTGCACTTGTCTTGAAAATATGATTGTCAGATATAACAAGTGAAAAAATATATAGGATGCTCATTTAAATCTAAATTTCAGTTCTCAAACAAAAAAGAATAGCAAAAGTATGTCTTTAAAAATGCATGGGATATACTGCTACCGAAGATTACTTATTGTGCTTTTGAAAGTCACCCTTAACTGCACATCTTGTGTTTTATCTGACAATCCTACTTGTTGATGATATGTAAAGTACTTGGCAGAAGATAAGAGTCAGCTAATGTGGTAGCATTAGGCTACAATCTTACAGATATAATTACAATAGCTTTTTAGATCCTGTGCATCACATGATTACCCAGCTCTATGGTTCTAACTTCTGCTCACCTTATATTGATTCTCACAACAACACTCTGGCAGTAAATACTATTATCATCTCTCTTTTTAAAAAAAAAATTCCTGGTGGAAAATAAGTTTCACAGAAGTTAAGGGCCTTGTTGAAAGCCGTGTACCTCCTAAGTTGTTGAACCATACATGATTGGCATCTTGTACATGGATTTAGATCCTAAATTATTCATTATTACCCTTTGACCAAAGAAAGCCATATATTTTCATATTTTTAAACCAGGCCTAGGTTTGTTTTTTGGACCAGTAAAAGTTTTTCTGATATTGATTAAATAAGAATAGTTATCCTGTGATTGGATTAATAGATCTGACCTTTCTTCTATTAGTATTGAAGAAGCATGCTGGTCTAAGACAATATGGAGAATGAGGCATTGTGAATAGAACTTGCATTAGGGAGACCAGGTAATAAACAAAGCTGTATCAGGAAAGAAAATCATGGAAGGAGAATACTGACTCATAAACCATTTTATAAGTAACTTGTTAGATATAAAGGGTAATTGAGTTATTTAATCCAGATATGCACATGAGTGACTAGAAAAATTGATAAGTCAAACGATGAATGATGTGATGGACATGAAGAACAGGAAGAAGTCAGGGGAATGAAGATTATGTTGACACTGAACTCCCCCACATTAAGTGTGAGTAATTAAGACAAACTGTGAAGAGACTAATACATTTGAATTTTGTGCTTAGAATTTCAAATGAAGAGCCATGCTAATGATGGCAAGATTGAATATGTGCCCACAGAAATTAGTTGCTGAAGTGTGAAAGAGCTCAGATGAATTGGTTAAAAAGGATATCGAGGACTCTTGAGGCTAGATTTATTAGCTGGATCATTTCTTTAGTGATGAAGCTCTCCAGAATAATTTCAAGCCATAAGATGGAAAGAAGCACTAGGAATTGTGTCATTGCCTTTGGTAAGTTTTGCTTTTGTCATTTTGTTGTTGAGGAAATGGGTATTCAGAAAATATAGTAAATTGGAAAAGATCAAAATGTTGAAGTGTCATAGCTTGGGTCACTTGTTGTTTATAAATAAAACACCAAAAATATTAGAAGCAGTGTCAGCCAGAGGTTGTAGCACCGATTGGAGCTAGCTTTTATGCGTGTACAGAAATAGCAAATGGTTTCTCAAGGACAGTCCAATTGCTAGAGATACTGGGCGAAGGAAAGGGAAGAGGAAAAAGTCAATCATAACTTGTCAAGTTGAGAGGTGTTTGGAACTATCATCTTCAAAGAAAAACCTAGAAGATTTACATTATTCTACCTCAAGAACAAATTATCTTACTATATTCATGGGATCAGTAAAAAGAGCTTTTGAAGATAAACATTTCATTCCAAATAAATTAATCATTGAAGAATTCAAAATCGAAATTAATAATAGATGATCAAACCACAACACATATTTTTCTTCCATTTCATGAGATGTCCCATGGGATTTATTTTTTTCAATAGGCTTTGCTGCAATGATATTATAGTGTGGTCGGTTGATCCACCACTTAGCTATTGTAAAGTGTTATTTAAATTCTTTGCCTTTTGAGTTGCGTACTTTTCTAATGAATGTAATTTTGTATTAATGTTTGAGGAAATTTTTTGTCCATATTTCTCCCTTCAGCATTGTGGGGGCAGGCAGATGAGTGATGTGAGTGTGATCGATGTTGGCTGTTGAAATGTAAAAACATGTGTCAACAGGCAATCTGTGAATGTTGCTAGATGTCTGTGAGTTCTCTGAAACTAAATGATGCCAATATTTCCAAACTTCTCTGAAACTTAAAAAACTTAAAGATAGTTTTCACATCTGGTATCTGAAACAATTTGTGTATCTAGTGATTTTTCTGCTACCACTTCCACCCATTTAAGCGTTCATTATTAAACTTTAATAATAAATTCTTGGTATCAGATGAAAAATGGAACAGTTGTAGGTGTGCGAAGATAAATGCGATGATGCTGAGATTTGAATTCCCTGTAACTATTAACTTATAATGCCTTGGAAATTGGGACACTGGGATACTCTAAGACTTTTTGTCTGACCCCCAAAATATATTTTTGAGATATGCTTAGTATCGAACGCTATTAGACACAATTATCCTTCTTATTTTATCCTTCTTTTAAGGATCCTTGCTAGCACCAAAGTTAAGTGCTCAGCTGCTAACCAAAATGTTGGCAGTTCAAATACATCAAATGCTCCAAGGGAGAAAAGACCTGGCAATTTGCTCCTAAAAATATAATTTAAGGAATCTATGAGTAAGTGTGGTATTAATCTCTTTTAGAAGAATTAGGTCCAGACTAGTCCCAAGGCCCTCAGTGAGATGGATTGACACAGTGGCTGATCAGTGGGCTCAGGCATAGGAACAGGACCGTGTGGTTCTTCATCCAGTTGTGCAAAAGGTCACTATGGGTCAGAGCCAACAGAATGGTACTTAACAACATCACCAACAGTCCCAAGGTGTTGGAGATTAATGGTGTCCCAAATGTCCAACTCTTCCATGATGCTTCAGCTCCATTCCACCCCCCTTAGCTCTTGATCCTCCCTTGGTATATTTCCTCACATTCCTGAGTCCTGTGAATTGCTGCAAATCTCACAGAAACGCAAGAAACTTTGAAAAACTGTCTGTCTCACATGATGGTGGGTGCTGCTCAGTCCAAATCCAAAGGTCAGGCAGGAGTGAGCAAAATGCAGGATCCAGAGCCCAAAGCAACCAATGTCCAAGGGTCAAAGCAGGTCCTCTTGCTTCTACTAAGATTCAGTCAGGAAATAGAAGTCTGGTTTTCCAAAGGAGGCAATGCATGTGTGACATGTATAGTGGCAGCATTATCTATCCAAGGAAAACAAAGAGTACCTGGTCATGCCTGGTTCCAAGGTAGAATCTTAAGGATGACAGCACAGAAACAAATAGTATGGCCTGATCCATACCCTCTACTAAGGTCAGGTCTTAACCTCATCCTGTTCCTACTTGTTAGCAAAGAATGCCCTATAAAATGGGACGATAGCATAAGTCCAGAATAATATATCACATAAGGAATTATGGCTAGAAGGTCCATCTTAATTGATTATAACTCAGGCAGTTCTATTCTGTCCTATAGGGTTTCTAAGAGTCAGACTTAATGCGATGGCACACAAGAACTTCTTTCTTCTACACACAATGAAGTTGATGTCGAGAGAAGTTACACACTTTTTCCAAGGTAATCTATCCAATTAGACTTGAGATAGAATTCCTTCTCAAGTATTATTTTCCCTGTCACATATTCAGTGCTATCTTATTCTGCACGGTACTGTTACTGTTTTAACTTTGTAATATTTAAGTGGGTCATCATGTTCTATTGAATGGAACACAAGATTAGCATTGAGCTGTTAGTACTGGAAAATCACAGGTGTGGTTCTACGCTGTCCTATAGGGTCACTGTGAATCTGAATCAATATGATTGTGGTGAGAGTACTTAATGTGTATACTTAGCCTTTCTGAATATTGACTTCTTAATTAAAAAAAATGGTGGTAGTAGTCTTATGAACTAGTGAAGTAATATTTGAAATTGCTTGCCGAGAAGTTCATTAAGCAAACAAGCAGAACTGTCATGGAAATTGTCATGAAAATGGGGGGAGAATTAAAATTCTTAATAATGTTCTCCAAGGCACAGACACACTAGAGTTAATAAACCTTAGAAATCTAACATTCTAGTCTTTACAACAGAGGCTCACTACCATACAGGAGAAGCCGACTCATAACGACCCATAGGACATGGTAGAACTGCTCTTGTGGGATTGTGAGACTATTCCACTTTGCAGAAGTAGAGGGCTCCACCTTTCTCCAGAGGGCAGCTGGTGGTTTTGAACTACAGACCTGCGGTTAGCATCCAACAAATAACCACTATGCCAGCAGGGCTCATAATAGTGGAACATTCTCAAGACTGTTCAAGTCCCCATCTCACCAGCAATTTTGTAATTTCTTGAACCTAGAAAAAGGTTCTTAAAATTGGGTGTCATACTTTGTATATATTTTCTAATCCACACAAAAGAACCATCAGTTATTGACTATTTCCAAATTTTAAAAAACCTGAGAATAGATGGATGAAAGAATGAATGCTTAACATAATGCTCAAGTTTCCTTAATATCTTTCTAGGCACTCCCTACCTCTGCTCCCTGAAGTTTACTTGGGCAACTCTCCTCACTCACATCATGTACTTACTGAAGCTTTAGATTAAGTCTTGGGGAATTTTCAGAGCCATCGACCAAATTAGGTCAGCAATTTATTAAGCTGTAGACTCCCTTAAAATACAGGCATATTTTACTTGCAAGAAAACGATAGAAATGCCCCTGTTTGGGTAAACTGAGGACATTTACAACACCTTAGTCAACTTATGTGCACAGTGCTCAATTGATAAAGTAAAATGACACATTCATTAGTATTCTTCCCTTAGACAATTTCAGATGACTAAACCCAAGCAAGATACACAGGTTATTTGACATTCTGTCAAGAGTGGTTAGTGTATCAGGCAGATTGTCAATTCTGAAGACAAGTTACTATTTGTGCAAGTTGCTCATTCTTCATTGGTCATAAATGAATCAGACTTGCCACAACAAGTACAAGAACTCGGTGTCATTAAGTAGGCCAAGTGTTTGAATGAACTATCCAATTCCGGGTTTTGTTGCAGTAAAAGCAACACATGGACATTTTGAAAACAAGAAAGCAGAAAGTAACTGCCTTTCACTTGTTACTAAAATGATTGCACAAAAATAGAATAGAAAATTCCGTGTGAAGGAAAGCAAGAAGAATCTCCATTGAGTGATCCTCTGTTGAGCCAAGATGTAAAGTAAAACAACCTGGCAGTAAAAGGCTCATTCGTTAACTAATTCCAACCACACAGAACTCCGCAGCTCCACAGGAGAGTGTTCAGTGATCCCTCCCTGGTCATAGAGGGTCTCCGTACCGAAAATTAGATTCTGACTTACATAGCATGTTGTCCCACAAAAGTCTTCCTGACAAATCACCAGATGTTGTCAACAAAAAGAAAGAGCCTCTCATTTGCCATCAGATCTTTAGGAAATCGAATCGTTAAGCCAGCAAAAAATATCTCACCCTGTGGAGCCAAGCACAACACACTTGACACCTGTTCAAAACTGCTATTCCAGAGTCTCATGCTCGAATTTCCCCAGTTGCATAGAGTTGGAGACTACCTCTAAAACACACAAACAATACCAAATGGTTATCAGACAGCCAAGGGAAACTTTATTCATCTTAATATAATAAGATTATGCAGTATAGACAAGGTAAATTATCCTTTATGCAAAACGAGTGGTGTGATTACTTTTAGTCATACAAAAGACATTCACTATCATTTTTACAGGGAACCCTGGTGTAGTAGTGGTTATGAGTCGGGCTGCTAGCCACAGGTCAGCAGTTTGAAACCACCAGCCTCTCCTGGGGAGGAAGATGGGACTTTCTAGGCCCGGGGAGAGTTACCGCTCAGAAACTCACAGCAGCAGTTCCGGCAGGTCCTGTAGGGCTGCGAAGAGTTGGTGTTGACTCAATGAGAGTGCGCTTGGTTTTGGACTTTTGAGTCATCATTTGTACACAGGGTCCTGGGGGCAGGGGGAGTTAAGTATTGAACAGATAATAGAAATTTTGGCAATTCAAATTCACCAGCCACTCAGGGGGGAGATGAGGTAGCCTGCTTCCCTAAAAGGCTTACTCCTTTCGGAAACCTTATGGAATGATTCTCCTTTCACACACAGAGTCACTATGAGTTGGAATCTACTGGAGGTAGTAGGTTTGTTTTGGGTTTAACATTTGCACTAGGTACAGTGTTAAGGATGGCTTTCTGTAACTAAATTTATTCTTCCCTCACAGTCACTAAAAAGGAGTATGATTTTATCCACATAGAAATCTGAAAAGAACATTCTGAGCTGAAGAATAAATGCTGGCTATTTTGAACCAAACAGGGTCATCCAATTCATTTGAATGTTCTTTGTTCAGTTTAGAATGACTTATCCCCCAATTGTGGTGAATGGGATGGGACATTAAACTGGTGTGGATTATGAGAAAGTTTTTCTAGCAGGGGAGGGGTAGTCTCTTTTCTTTTGCTGCGTGGTATCATATTTTGAAACGATTCCAAGATTACGTACACTGAGGATGACAGAGCAGAAAGATGGAAGGACCCTGGGATCATGATAAAATCATTGAGCCACCTCATTAATAAGCTCAAGAGCCATGCCATTAAATAATTAATTGTTATGCAATACAACTAATTTTCATATCCGTTAAACCAACTTACACCTGCTATTAGTAGTACTGAGGATCTCAAAGAAACGAGAATTGGTTACATAAACAATTGATTAAATATACCAATGACTGTATTAGAATTGTGTACATAGATGAGGCCAAAGCCCCCTTCAAAGAAAGCAGTGTTAAGTTGAGTCCTACAGGACTTGCGACCACTATATTTTGAACAGAGAGAAATGCAAGCTCCAAAGCATCGGGCAGGAATGCACCACAGTGGAGTCAATTCTGACGCACCATGGCCATACGGGACAGAGTAAAATGTTTCTTAGGTTTCCACGACTGTATATCTTTACTAGACAATACAGCCTCATATTTTTCTTGAGGAGCAACCAGTGGGTTCAAGCTGCTGACCTTGCAGCCCAACCTGTAACACTCTGAAACAAGAGGTGAACCTTCAGGGCGTGAGAGCGCTCTGGAATTTGACTATTTTTTCTGGATTAGGAGCACCAAAGGGGCAATCATTAAACATTGGGCAACTAATTGAAACATAGTTCACACCAACTAGCTGCTCTGAGAGAGAAAGGGTAAGCATAATACCGCCAAGATTTTCTGCCTTCGATATCTGGATAACCAAAACCAAATGCACTGCCACCAAGTCCATGCTGACCACCCGGTTGTAGGTTAGGGTCACTGTAACTGTTTACAAGAGTCGAAAGCTCAGTTTTTCTCCCGTGCAGCTGCCAGTGGTTTCAAACTGGCAACCATGAGGATTACAGCCCAATGCATAACCACTACAGCATGTCGTTAGTGATGGTAAACCAAAACCTCATTGCGTTAGTCAGTTCTGATTCATAACTACTGTAAAGTTGCCAAGGCTATAATTTTCACAGAAATAGATTGCCACTTGCTACCGGTGAGAAGTGGCTGGTATGTTCTCAACATTTGGTTCCCAGCCTAGGGTTTAACCACTGCCCCACAGCAAGGACTCCTTGCTGTCAATCAGGGAAGTACATATTTTTTTACAAGGGTGTGGAAATGGCAGGGGCAGAAATTGAAAGGAAAAAAGATAGGAATATTGAATTCAACTTTGACCCTTGTGTTTGAGACACCAATCACCCACCATGGCTAAATGAATATCTCACTAATGAACTCTTCGGGAGAAACTAGTTATACAATGTGTTAGTTAGACAGGGTTCTCTAGAGAGAGAAAACCAAATTGCTGATAATATATTTATTTATAAAGATAATTGGATATATAACAAGAAATGAACTGTTAAATCATATACAGATAAATATATAATACAAGAAATGATTGATTGCATTATAAAGCACTACAAATGGCTCACTGCAACTCACTCCCATGAGAGAGAGTTGTGAGAGACTAGCAGTCCTTCAAGTCTAGTCTGCTGCCAGATCTTCCTCTATTTATAGAGTGAGCTAGGCTATGTCAGCACAGCAGCCAATCACAAGGAAGGTCACCAACTGCCAGCCAGGTAACCAACTGCCAGTCCCCAGCTCCAGAGATGTCTTAAAGGGACCTCAACTTACAGCGACACAGTCCACAAGGTAGGCATCCCACAGGTAGTGTAGCCTTTAATTGAGTCACAGAACAAGCAAGGCAGCCGCACACTGGTCCGATGATCAAAGAGCGAGACAAGAAAGACGGGGCTCACCAAGCCATTTATCTCTCCGCCCTTCAGTTAACCCCACTTTTGTTTATCGGCCAGGCTGGCACAATAAACTATCTCATACAATTTACTCGTAGGTTAAATCTATTGGAATGTTTGATCAAAATTCTTTGATAAACACCAATGATTGTTGATCAAATATTAGGGAAGGTTTTTTTGGTTTGCTCCCCTGTGCCTTCCCACCATCTTGTTGAAACTGTTAGTTTTAAAATTAAATCAATTTTTTATATGTAAAGATGAGTACTGCTTCTTCTGCTCTATATAATTACCATGTTCCCCTTCATTACTATTTGACTCTTAAATTTCTTTAGCACTCTCTCTCTGCCATAGACTGCTATGGGTTCAACAAGTCCAGCTACCTTTACTTGCTTCTATCTATAGATGGTTCATTTTCCCACACTTTCCTCTACAGTTAGATGACTACTGGCTTATGGAATGTACATATGTATATATACATGTGTGTGGGTGGCAGAGGGGGGGTGGTGGGAGCTACATCTAGGCTTTTCTTTCCTTATGTCCAGGATGAGACATAAAAAGACTGAAGCCTGGGCAGCTTGAAATCCCTGTGTTGGTGACTTGCTAGTTTCAATCACCAACCAGATCCTTCCTCTGACCTCCAGTCTTCTATATTTTGTATTAGAGTTCAACTTTCAGAGCCTGGGCAGCTTTAAATCCCTGTGTTGGTGACTTGCTAGTTTCAATCACCAACCAGATCTTTCCTCTGACCTCCAGTCTTCTATATCTTGTATTAGAGTTCAACTTTCAGAGCATCTAGTGACCAGAAGACTATAGTTTACAGTAGAATCTCTAAATTCATTTTTGAGCCTCTACTTGAGTTCAAACTCATTCAGACTCCATTGAATTCCTTCTGACATTAGCAGACAGCAGTGAATAGCTTTGCCCTCTAGCAGAGGGCATTAGAAAGTGGATTATAGACATTTGGCTCTAATCCAGGGACAAATGGCTTAGCCCTAGGGGACTTGTCTGGATGTACCCTGAATAGAAATGGAAGTGGTAGGGTCACCTTGCTAAGGGTCATATCCTTACTGCCTTGGCCAAAAGTTCCCGAACCAACCTTGTAAACTCTTCTGTCTAACATAATGCGTGTTTCCCAATACCCACTGTGGTGGTCCCACCTACAACTGTAATATATTGAACTGCCTTCAGCCTTGCTTTTCTAACAATCCCCTTTCCCCTCCCTCGTCCTTTTTAAACTCGGATTCTCTCCAGATCTTTGGACAGTATTCCGCCCTCAGGATATTAGATTTCCCTCTGGGTCGTGTATCCTCACCTTTGTCTTGCCTCTTCCTGTTTAAGGCTTAATAAATATTCTCTTTAAATTATAGTTGAGATTTGGGTTCTGTCTTATGCCAAAAAAGAACCAAAGACTGCTATTATTATTAGCAAAGTCTGATTCATTCAATTTAATGAAATGGGCTGACTTGAATTTCATTCATATATTGCTAGTTGTTAAATTAAATAGTGTTTTTGAGAAGATATTCAGTATTACTTTTATGCACAATGTATTGAAAAATAGGTACCAGTTAAATCTCCTAAACAAATTGCTCAGCAATTGCTTTTGAAAATCATACTTGAATTATTGATAAAACAGAGATCAAATTTAGTGTTTTAAGTAGGAACCAAGTATTACAAATTAAAGCTCCCAGAAGCAACCAACAATGTACTTTGTAATTCATGCATCTATATAGTGTTTTAGAGTTTATTACATACATTTATTAATTTACTATTACATTGGGTAGCATTACAAGACTAAATATTAATGTTCAAAAATTTGAAGTGATATAAGATTTTAAACGCAATATGATATATTGGTTTGTTTTGAGTTTTGCTTTCAAGTCGAGGAACACCCAGCTCTGCAGTACTCATACAATCTCATAAATACCAACAGAAAAAGTGATTTTACAAATTAGATGTATTTTTTGAAAAGTAGATTTTTAATGTATAAAAAGGGAACTGAATTAGGCAACAGAACTGTAAAAAAAAGCCTCTCAACTCAATTCTTTAATTAATTAGATGGTTGTTAATGAATGAATCACTTTGCTTATTGAAATGTCTTTCTGGGGGAAAAATGGATTAGATTTGTTGTTTTATAAAAGTTGGGAAAGAAGCTTATGGTTGTAAGGTCCTATTTATTCTAGTATCCTGTTACTTTAGGAATGTTTGTTAGTCTACTCATTTTAGAAATACAATTTTAATGTTGCAAGCAAGGTTAATCTAAACCAGAACATGGGCTTCAAAATGTTTGTAGAAAATTTCCGTTTCTTTTCATTCTTTTTGTTCTTGAACTTTCTGAAACCTCCTTATTGCTTTGTTTGCTTTTGTTTGGGGCTAGAACAAAACTATATCTGATTGAATAACAATGGATAATTAAACAGTTTAATATTGTTTTTTAAGGCCTTGGCCCAAAGCCCTATCATAAATCAGAACAGTTGAGAATTAATTTTAATATAGATAAATCAGATTACTATAGCAGTGTTGTAATTTCAAGTGGCCACTGCAAAGCCAAAATGCATTTTTGCAACTCTTCATTTTTTTCTTTTCTTTCTTTCATTTTTTTCTTTTACAAAAGATAAGAATTGGAGGGACAAATTATTTAAACTAGAGAATAAATTTAAGGTAAATTTCTATTGCTCACTTTTGCATTGGTTTGTGACAAAATTTTGTGTAATACTCTATTTTCATTTTTATGTAATAGGGGTAATACAATTAAAATGGTATTGGAAAGGTCATTTAAAATTCTATGCTTTTAAAATTTTACTCTTTGTTAAAGAACCTACAGAAAACTCTTACGGGGAATTATAAATAAAACAGAAACAATGTCCTTGTATTGTGCCTGAATTAGAAAACTGTGCTAATGAATTTTACATTGTTGTGTAAAATAAAAACTTTCTTCCAAATACCCATCATGCTTTCTTCACGTTGGGGTTGGGGGAGAGAATTGCTAGGATTACTCGTGTGTGAATTGTATATTGTAGGGATGCTATCAGCTGTGTGTCTTCCTGAAAACAGGTTGAAAGATGATGTTAGTCGATCAATATTAAATGACAGTGGTACATATCTTTCCCATACAAAAAGTGAAGCAATAATTCATTATTTATTACACTGTAAAGGGAAAAGAGTGAATTAGTAGCAATGTAATGGTTTTAGTAGGTGAAGAATTGAGGCTTTAAAACCTCCTATTGATTCTCTATCATGCACGCTCTATTATCCTACAATAACTCCGTGAAGGAGGGACCTGTGCTCTCACTGCGGGGTGTTGCAGATATCAAAGCGGAGAGAGCTTTGACTGTCTTCGTGTATTCATTGGGAGCCTCTCTCAGTCTGGAAAATGGACAGGGTGGGAGCATGCAGGCAGGCTTTGTTTTCTCAGTGTCCACCCTTGCCTCTTCTCTGTCGTTATATTTGGCACAGGCCATACATAGGCCTAGCTGAAAAAGGGGCATGATGTATGTGTGTGTGTGTGTGTGTGTATGTGTGTGTGTGTGTGTGTGTGTGTGTGTGTGTGGAGTTTCTTCAATGGCTGCCTTTGAAGATAGTCTGTGTGCTCTTTCCTGCTGGACGCTAATGTATTAGCCCACGACTTTTTCTGAGACAAGAACCACTTTGCTTATCCTAAATAGGGCAATCCTGTTTAGTTCTCAACATTTGTCACATCAATAAACCATGGTAAACTAATGCACACACTAAAACACACACAGAGTTTTCACGATAGAAGGGGACTTCAGAGGAAAGAATACTTATTTTAAAGAAAGGACTTACAAAAGAGAAGATTTCAGCAGGGGGCATATACTTTAAGAAAGCAGACTGGGACAAGTGGGGCTTCAAATCACATGTTGCCAAATATATTCTTTGTTCTGAAAACTTGTTACAAAGTTCTCAATCCCAAAGAAGTGCATGGAAAATTCTTTGGAAAATAAGTGGGGAGATTGTACATCATCTCACTTTTATGGGTAGTGCATTAAAGCTTACAGAATATGATGCTTTAATATCCCATTCCACCTTGAAAAGTCCCATGGTACCGGAGATGCCATTAGTTTAATTTCCTTTGTGGCTCTCTTGGTTGTTCAGCGGACCCCTGCTTGTTAGGCCCCAATTCTCTACTCTCTACTCAGGTTAGCCCCTGGCTTCTGCTGATGTTCTCCATCTAGTTTGGTCTTCACTCCTGGCAGCCATTGCCTGAGTTCTGACTGGAACAATCTTCTGGAATTGCTCTAGGCCTGTCATCTGTAGCTTGGCCTCCAGCCAGACTGATTGCTCTAGAAGCTCCTTCTGCCCCCTTCCATTACAGTTCTGCATTCACACAGGAACATAATCCTCTTTAGTCGTATTAAGTAATGTATTCAATAGTAAATAATTGAATATCTGTACTGTGTCAAATACTGCTCGAAGTACTTAGGATATAACAGTAACTATAACTGAAAAACAATACCTTCCCTTATGGTCCTTGTAAAATGGGAGCTTCATTTCAAACTGAATTATCAGATTCTTTAGAGCAGAGTCTGAGACATAAATTTAGACACTTATGATTTACCAAAGGAACTCCTTTCAGGGGAAAAAAATGGTAAGGAAGTATGGGAAACATGATTGAGAAGTGAGAAGAGTTAATCATGATGTTGAAGTCCAGCTTAGGTCCAATTTCATATTAATTTGATCCATAGAGAGCCTACAATGTAAATTTCCTTTAGAGATTTCCCAATTCACAGATTGATCCACTGTGTCAGCAGAGGGTAGTTCTCTAGAGACAGCTGACACTCAAAAAGGCTAGAAGATGGTACATCAGCCATAACCAGGAGATCTGAATGGGACAGAAATCAAGCCTTTTAGAAGTGTTTGTGTTAGATGAGTAATTTCATATTCTGTCTGGACCATGGGGTTTCTCTCATGTGAAAATATGATGGCCTTATGAAAATTCTGGTCTTCATAAATTAAAACAAAACTTTTCATTTTCTTTTGAGTAACTAATGAGTTTCAGAAACGGTGATAGAATTCATGTTCTGAGTCTGACAAAATGGTTATCAATATTTGGCAGTATATGGATTAGGAGAAGAAAATGACAAAGATATAGAAGCATTGAAGGAGGGCCATATGATGTCTTTCAACATTATGTACAGTAGGAGTCAACTCTGGAAGCAGTACTCAGTTCTGGTTGGTGACTGCAGAGAGGATGCGGGATAGCTTTCTACACAAAGTGACACTCTAGCCAGTTTAGTCAGGGCTGTTCAAGGTAAAGTTTTGTTTTCTATCCAAAATAATAGCACTTGGGTATGAAAAAGGATTATAGCTTCCAATGACAATGAACTTTTGAGTATAAATTGGAATGTAAAATTTCGAAACTTCCAAATATAAAATTAACTCATTTAAAAACATAGGTACAGTACTCTGCATGATATATTTACCATTCCAGTGCAGGCTGTAACTCACAGTCAATTTCCTCTCTGTTGGTTTCCCACCAAAGCAGTAAATACATTTTTCTCATCCAATATCTATCAAGGCAAACTTCCAAACAGTGACAGAGACTAGTAGAAGCAGTGGACAGAAGAAGAGAAACTGAGCAGATCAAAAGTTTTATGGCATAGTAAATGATTGGGGACAACTGTGAAACAGGTACAAACCATAGACAACTCCCAAGTTCCATGCTGAACATGATGAATGTAAGGAAGTAGTAGCTAATCTAAGTGGGGAAAAAACCTCATTAAACTCATGGCTGATGATGACTCATTAACTTTCTTATTTCAGGCTCTTGCTTTTTTTTTTTTCCTTAAAGAAAAGATATGCTAAATATTTTTGAGTGGAACATGAGGTCCCTGAAATGAATCTGTAGTTTTAATTCAAATGTTCTCTAAACTTCTTAAATATAATACTATGCAACAACATTTTCCTAAATTCAAGACATGTTTTAAATATATGCAATGCTATTTACCACTTAATATATTTTATCTGGTTTTTATTTTCATTAAACTTTTAAGTGGATTTAGGTCTTTCAGTCCTCATCCTTGTTTTCATTCTTATTTTTCTGTATTCTTACAAAACAAGACCCCCTATGAAAGCCAGCCATTTGTGATTTATCCTCTTTCGATTCCTCTTCCTTACTCCCTCATTCCGAAGCACTAAGAGAATGAATGGGTTCTATTATGGGCCCCTTTATTTTTCATAAGGGTGAGAATTATGCATAGAAAGATTTTCTCTCCAACCCTGTTGGAAACAGTGCCATAATTGTATTCATCCTAAATTGTAAGGATGACATTGACTACAACTTTGTTTGCACTCATTGTTGCCTTTGAAATGACCCCACTTTTCATGGTACTTTACCAGACAAATAACTTACTAAAATGGCACAAGTTTTATATCAATCAGTCATTGATTAGGGTAAGTCCTTCTTATTTTCTTCTATTTTTATAGCGTTTTAAAATGAGTCACATAAGAAAATTGTCATTTTATGTTCTTATATTTTGATTCTAATATTTCCATTAAGATGAAGGTTGGTAGTGTTCAATTATGATATGTTTTATTGTAATTCATGTGCATAACAAATAAAAAGTAATGTATTAACAAAAGTAAGCATTTAAGTTGAATAGGGTGGCATTTTTAATAGGACAGAAGAATACCACAAAGTATTTCCACTTAACTAGCCTTAGCATTGTAGTTACTTTGAAAAACTGAAAAGAATAAGACTTTAATCAGCGCTTTCATAAGAGAGCCCATTCAGTGAAGAGTCTACTTACTGCCTCATTACAGTGGTGTGCAGGAGGGAATGTTCTGCTTTCCACCTTTGTCATTTACAATGAAAGTGAGCAACAGATCAGAGTGGCCCTTGACAAATTCCTTGCGTCTCTGCTTTGGTATAGGATGTTTGCATCGTTTGCTCATATCATCATGGGGAGATTGATGTCGTTGTGAATAATGTTTCTTAAAGCAGAAAGTAGACTGAAAGATGCTATTGCCTTTTGTTTTTCTATTAGTCGCCATTCTTCGCTAGTGATTGCAGCCATCGGAGGATGCCTGCCATACACATCTGAGGATGAAAGATGGATCCATTGTTGTCTTTAGGTCATTGACCCTTGGAATTGTTTAAATTCTGTTCTGTGAAGTTGAATCAACAAACTTAAAAGACAAAGTAGAAAAATATGCAAATAATACCAAGTTCAATAGAATCAGGCAGGTGATAATGTGGGAAATCCTGATATTTCTTTAATAAATCTTATTTCCCTATTAATAATATTCTAAACTTAGGTGTTCACAAAAGTTTAGTTTTCTAAATATATTTAGATTCTGAGTTGGCCTTTGGAGTCTAATTTCTATAGCTAACTTTAAGATTCCACTGTTTATAGCCAATCAAATTAATGGTACAGAAATTACTTTTATAGCATCCACTTTCCCCAAATATAACATGCTGATAATAGATTTCATATTGAAAATTCAACAAGTTGCCATTATCACAAATGACATTTTGTATTTTTCTTGTGATTTAAAGTTATAGGAAAGAGATAATACTGATCTTAAATCTGACTGTATGTAAACATACGGAACTGTCCAAAAGAAGAATTTGAAAAGCATAATTGTTAAATTCTTTTCATAAACAGAAATAGCATTGACATAAACTTGATTGAATTTTAATTGGATTGAAAAGTAAATGAATATTACACTTCTTCTCAAGCTACCCCACAGAAAGTAGTTGACAATGAAAACAGTGTATCCTAACCCATTTAAGTTCGTCTTACCAGTAGAGACGATGAGCAATCTGGATGCTTTGTAATGAGCGGTGTAGTAGGAGCTGGACCAAGGGACTTTCAAGGTTCCATTCAAACTTGATAGCCTGAAGTGAGAGATAGAATTAATGTAGTAGTGAATAGTTGTTTACAAATGTTGTAGAAATATAGGTAGCGCAACATTTACTAAGTAAGTAGTTTCCTTGTGTACAATTCAGTAAGGTCAATGGCATTAATAATACTGAGCGCCCATCACCAGTTATGGCTGTCAGCAAACCCCTCCCCCACCCTTGCTTTTTCTTTTCTCCCCTGGTAACCACTGCTAAACTCTTCTCTCTCTGTCTTTGTCTATGTTAGAGTTTCATATTAATGAGATCATACAACATTTTTCTTCTTTTGATTTACATACTTATACCAGCAGTGAGTTTTCAGAGATCATCCATTAAGGGATGTACCAGGAATTCATTTCTCTTTATGTCAGAGTAACATTTCATTACACACACACACACACACACACCTGGTGGCATAGTGGTTACACGTTGGGCTTAATGTGATCCGCATGATTGACAGTTCAAAACTACCAGCAGCTCCACAGGAGAAAGACTGGGCTTTCTATTCCTGTAAACAGTTACAGTCTTGGAAACCTGCAAGGGGTTGCTATGAATCAACATCAACTCGATGTCAGTGATGTATATATATATATATCTATAATGTTTGTTTATCCATTTGTCTGCTGACGGCTATTTGAATGGTTTCCCCTTTGGGCTACAGAGAATAGTGTACAGTGAAGAGTACCACAATGGACACTGGTGTTCGATTAGTGCTCAGCTTTCAGGTCTCTTGGGAATATTCCTAAGAATAGAATTGAAGAGTCACATGCTATTTCTATTTTTAACATTTTGATGAACTTCCAAACTATTTTCAACGGTGGTTATCCCATTTTGCATTCCTCAAAGGAATAGATAAAGGTCTCAATTTCCCCACATCCTTGTTAACATTTGCTATTTTGTGTGTATGTTTACTGTTTTGTTTTGTTTTATTTTGAATGTTTTAAGACATTTTGGTGGGAATGAAGTGTATCTTAAGGCAGTTTTTATTTGTACCTTTTAATGTCCAGTGACATTGATTCTTTATGTTTATTCTTTATGTTTTTTTGCTGCCCTTAAGCATATATTGTTGATGAAATGTCAGTTCAGATTCTTTTTCCATTTTTTAAAACGTTTG